>NC_056690.1:12672092-12976684 GCF_018350215.1 Panthera leo
CATGTGTCCAGACAGAATATCATCCAAAGATAAATAATCCACAGCAGGGGAATATTTGCCCTGAGTCTCCAGGGAATAGACCGAGTCTTTTTTACCTTCTTGATCTCAGATTTACGAATCTGACAAGCAAGTAAAACATGAGACCCTCCTAAGCCGGGGGACTCGGGGACTGTGACATCTAAAACCCCATGAGCTCAGTGGCTCCCTCCTCTTTGAATGGCGCCTTGTGTCACATAAACCATCCATTGTCCTGATCGAAGTCCAACATGACCATTTTCTGAGGCCAGTACGGAGTGTGCTTCACGACTCGTACTGATCGATTCCATTCATCCACCCTTAGCGCTGATGACACAAGAGTATTCCTGTAGGATTTTCTCCATTGGAAGCAACAAATGCCAACTCTGGATGACGTAAGCAAAACAGGACACTTTTGGAAGATTCCTGGGTAGCTCACAAGCACTGAAGAAAGGACTCCAGAAAGACGAGAAGCCGGGCACTGTGGCCAGGAGCAGGGTGGCACTCTTCAAGGCACTGTGGTCTGGACAAATCAGCTCCAAACCCATTTATTCTTTGCGTCTTCCCGCTCAAGGCTTCGGTTTTCTGGAGAGCCCCGCTCATCTTCCTGGCTATCACGCTCAGCCCACGACTAGGGAAGGAGGGCACTCTGATTGGCAATCAACCCTTGGGAGAGGGGTGCTTCTCCAAAGCAACATAGGAGTAATGTTACTGGAGAAGGGGAACGGATGCTACACGGGTGGAAATCACAGGTTTCTGCCGCTGCAGGGGACGTGCTAGGGCTCAGAGCTGAGGCGGACACAGTCAGGGGAGCTCACAGTGCACAGAATACATGGTCAGTTGCCCTCCTTAGCTATGGCTCTCAACTTCCTCAGACCGAGGTGTGACCACGTAATTAAGTTTTGAGTTCTGGCCAAAGGGATATAAGGCAAAACACCTTCGCTTTTAAGCTGGCTGGAACGAGGGGATGATGGCTTGACCCAAGGCAGCCATGTTGGGCCAAGAGGTCGCTTTGGGAGTGGAAGCATCCATGGCAGAACATCAAGCTCAGTCTTGACTGCTCACCTCTGAACTTCTGAAAGAGAGAAATCGATACCTGCCGTGTTTATGCAAGCACAACCCGGGCTTTCTGTTCCCATCAATTGATCCCTAAGTAACGCAGAGTTCATGTGCTCTAACCACCAATCTAGAACTCAAAGCAAGGGCAATGGGAGATTCAGGAAGCCAACATCCTGAACGGCTCGGAGATGGAGAATCAAGGAAGGCTTCCTGGAGTACAGGGCTTTTGAGCCAAGGCTTGTGGAGTGGGAAAGGGACAAGGGTGAGAAGGGGGTCCCTCTGTCCAGCCGAGGGGAAGAGCCTAAGGAAGACAAAGAACAGAAAAGTTTCACCGAATGCACGTGACGGGAGCAGATTTGTCACACACAGGAGACTGATGAAGAAAGATAACACTGACAAGCAGGTTGGGGTGGGTCCGATTCTGGAAAGTTCTGCACTCTGAGATAAAGAGTTCAGACTCTGTCCTCTTAGATCTGGGGTCAGCACACTTTTCTTGTCAAGGTCCAGATGGTAAATAGTTTAAGCTTTGTGGGCCACATATGTTCTCTGCTGTGAGTACTTGACTCTGCCATTGCCAAAGACAAAAGCGGCCACGACAATATGTACATGAATAGGCATGACTGTGTTCCAATAAAACTTGATTTATAAAAATAGGAGTCCAGCCCACAGATCTTGGCTTGCTGATCCCTGCTCCAGGCTTAAAGTCCCCAAAGTGGGTGGCCTGGACCACCGGTCCCTACATAGGGTTCGACAGAAACGTAGTCCCGTCAGCCAACAAGATGGAAAGTGCTGCATTCTCTAGCCATCTCCTAGAGCCACACTGCAGAGCAGTAAAGGCTCTGATAAGTCGTGCAGCAAGGAAACGTGTTGTTCTCTGTTCAACTGCCAGCACTTCCTTAATTTATTTTATAAGACATCTTTCATTCCAAAGAGGAGACTTTGGAAAGCCTGCGTAAGTGACGAGGAGCCAGTGGACAGGCCCCACTAAGCCAGATGCTTCCAACTGCCAGACTGTGGTAGTTGTTACCAGCCCTCCGGGAAACGATTAAAGTAACATCGGTCTATAAGTTCTTCAAAATGCAACATTTATTCAATTCGCAGAACTCTCCTTAGTCTGCAGATGATGTCCTTGCTACTTTGGCGTCTAATTCTTTTCCTTTCGCAAAGTGCTGGTTTTACAGGAAGGTAACCATTGTTCTTCTAAATCCACTCAGTAGGCAAAATAAACGGGCGCCTGGGTGGCTCAGTCGGTTGAGCGTCCGACTTCGGCTCAGGTCATGATCTCACGGTTTGTGAGTTTGAGCCCCGCGTCGGGCTCTGTGCGGACAGCTCGGAGCCTGGAGCCTGCTTCGGATTCTGTCTCTGCCTCTCTGCCCCTCCCCTACTCACTCTCTGTCTCTCTGTCTCTCTCTAATATAAAAAATAAAACATTAAAAATTTTTTTAAAAAGTAGGCGAAACAAAAAGCTATGACAAGGCTCAGAAAATATTTTTGCTTTGATTTTTAATTGTGCCACATAGCACACACCAAACGAGGCTCTACCCCGAATTGTCATAAAACGAACATCTGTGTAACCGCCATCCAGGTCAAAACACTCCAATATCGCCAGCACCCCGGGAGCTCTCCTGCTGTCCCTTGTTTTTCGTCACCACCTCCCTCCTCTCCGGAGGAAACCACCACCCTGATTTCTGGCGCAATACTCCGTTTCCCGTTTTCCGACTGGAATTATGTCACCTATTCCTTCGTCCCTGGGGTTGATTTTTGTCCAACGTGTTCCTGACATCCATCCACGTTGTCGCGTCCGGCACAGGCTCATCGATTTGGGGGGATACGATCATCCCACTGCATGATGGGTAATTCCAGTTTTTGCCACTTTGGACCTATTACCAACAGCGCCGCTCGGAACCTGTCGTGCATGCATTTTGTGACTCAGGCTTACACGTCTGCTGGCATGCACACACACACACGCACACACACACACACGCCCCCTAAGCTGTGGCATTGCCGGATCACAGGGAGGAATACATCCGACTTTGCTGAGGTCTCCAAAGACACTGCGCCCATCACGCCCTTTACATCCTCGCCAATACTCTGTATCGAGCGTCTTTTTAATTTGAGCCGCTCTGATGGGTGTGCGTAGTATCTTATTGCGGCTTTAACCGCCCCTCCTCTGATTGCTAAGAAGATTGAGCACCGGTTCATAGACGCATTGACTGGGCGCTCTCCTTTGGAAAGTGCCTGTTCGAGTCTTGTTGTGATTTGGGGGGCGTTCTGTGCGTCTCCCGCCCAGAGCCCTTCGTCAGTCACGTGCATCGCCAGTAACTTCTCCAGCTCTTTCCACTCTTTGCACGTAGTTTGTAAGGTTCTTACTGGTCCGTGAGATTCCCATACCTGGGACTTGGCCCCCGGATCTGAAAGCCAAGTAGAGACCTGTTCACCTGCTTCCCCGGGCCGCTGCTGGCTGCTAGGACTTTCCGCAGTGACATATCCAGGACACGTTTGATCTCGCAGAGACGGAGCAGCCAAACCTTCCGTTTTACTTCGTTTGAACCTCGAAAGCCACATGCGGCTACTACCGTCTCGGGCAGGGCAGTTTCGGAGCCCGGCAGGCTGTACAGAAAGGACAACTTCACGAATGCATCAACGCTGCGGAGGGAGGACGTGATGGGAAACCGGCCTTTCGGGGCCGATCGGGCTGAAGAATTTAGCCGAACCTCCCGGGCATGACCGCAGGAGGGGTCAAGTTCTTCCACGCCCACTCTTGCCCACCTGCACACGGCGGTCGGGGCGGCTTCTAACACTCACGCCCGGTCCCGTCCACCCCCCCTGTCCAACCCATAACGCTACCTTCAAGTCTGTTAGACAAACAACAGGAACACAGGACAGTCCTCCCTGACCGCCCAGACCCAGCCCGCCGTGCCCCACCCACCCTGCAAGGCCACATCCGTTATGCCTGTGCTTTTCCTCCCTCACGCTTCTCACAGCTCAAATCATCCATTGGTCTGATGTGTGTCTTCCACCCCCAAATCACGTCCCCTGGGGGGGGAACAATACCTCCTCCTTTCCGCAGTATCCCCAGTGGCCGGCACATAGCAAAATCTCCACCCATACCTGTTCGGCGAATGAACGAGTCACAGACCGGCCACAAGCCGTGCCCCGTGAGGTCTTACAGGCTCAGGCTTTAGAGGCAGACGAACGGGGTTGGAAGCCCCACCTCACGCCTTCCTGTCCCAAAGCGGAAGCCGACGTCTCCGTGACTCGGTTTCCCCCTCTGTAAAACAGGGATACTAACGATCACTCCTTCATCGAGGCGTCGGGTGAGTTAATACGCGTCGCAAGTGTGGACATCACTGCCTGAGCGGGAGGAACGCAATGACGTGAGTCCCGGAGGCAGGGAAAGCCCCCCAAACACCATTAGTGACTTCGCCGTGACATAAGACAGGCGGCCTTTTTGCTAACTTTCAAAAGACAAGTCTCTGCCATTCCACAAGGCCACGGTCCTCAGTCTCCGCGCCCCCCCCCACCCCGCCCCATCCCTGCGTTTTGTATTTCTGGTTGCTTTGGCCCCCATCCTCACCGGAATACAATTTCATGGGGTTTGGGAAGAGATGATGTTCCTTGAAACTTTCGCCCCACGGCTCTCTCGAGATTTCTCAGAGATAGAAAACTCGACTTGGCTCAGCTCAGAACCTGTTTGAACATTCGTTACCCGTACTTCAAAACCCTTTGGACTTCTCACCCGTTTTTACTCTTGGCAAAGAAGCAGCTTCCTGCTTCTGCGAAGTTAAGCTTTCAAGCTTTAGGGGGAAAAGGCTTTTTGGACAACAAACAGCCCTTTAAAAACAATATTTTGAGGAGCTAAGTGTAAATGAATCAGAAACACATGAATTAAGCCTCTCTTGATGTACACATGGGTTTAATAATTATCGGAGGTGGAGGAGAAGGGAAGTGGGGCTGGAAAAGCCGTGTCTTGGGTTTTATCAAATCTAAAATGTTTGAGGAGTAATTCGAGACATTCCACACCCCCCCAAATGTAGCCAGATTTTCCGATTCCACTTCCAAAGAGTCACACAGGATCTTTCTAGTAACGACTGAGTGCTCCAAAGCGCCAGGTTTTCATGGCTTCTGATTGGCTGGGCCTGACGCTATGATTTATGAGGCCATTCAAAGATTTATATATTGCCATTATAACAAATTCCTTCCAAACTGAACAGTACCCAAATGCAGCTTTATAAATATCTTTCCTGTTAGAAGCCTCTTTCTGATCACAAAACTCTCCTTCTTTGCCTTTTCCCCAGCCCCCCCTCAAGCCACAGATTCCCCCATGAGGTCCCAGACCAATGGCGAACGAGGGAATTAATTTTACCATGGCTGAAACGTGTTTCACTTTGGATTGAGTTTTAAATGACTTGGGTCTATATAAGCTGCGGGTCAAAAGGAGGTTAGAGCTAAAGGACTCATAAGTTAGGTGAAGGGTAGAAGGGGTGGAATTTTATAAATGCTTATGGCTTTCATAAAAAGAAAAGCTAAGTTGTGTTCATGCCGAACACAGTCAAACACTCCATACATCAGGGCACGCCGTTTCCTAGAGGAAATGTCCCTTACTGGTTTGGCTTCTGCCTTTCTCCATTTCAATGACATCATCCGTGTTGGGTAAGTAACTTCTTCCACATGTCACCATCCACGTGTCCTTCTCCCAAATAAATTTTGAGTCACTCAAAGCTCTGAGGTATGCTAACTTCCATGGCTTAATGGGCAGCAGGAGAGGGGAGTGAAAAGTGGTAGGGGAAGGTCTTCCCGTTCTTTAAATTCATTGCCCCATAGGTCTTGTTTCCAATGACATGCTCACAAACCCCGTCTAACCACGGAGACCAGAAGTTCTCAGGAAAAGAAATAACAGAGTTAAGTCGGCACGGGGTTCACGGGCCGCCCCAATGACTGCATTAGAAACCCTCTCAGTGGGAGAGTTGCCTGTTTTGGCAGTTACACAAGGGGTGACGATTCAGTATCGCCACCTATGAGGCCGTTTATATTAGTCAGCGAGGCCGCAACAATGCCGCGTAACGAGCTAACCCCAAATTCGCTGGATTATGAGGACAGTCGGCTGTTCTCACGTTTACAGATCTGTGAGTCAACTACACTCAGCTGAGCTAGGATGGACCTCAGGCTCCGGATTGTGACTCTGAGCTCTGGGCTGGAAATTGAGTTCAGATCTGTTTCAAGTGCCTTTCCATCTGCCTTGCCCCAGCGGTCACCCAGATCATGTGGCTGCCTGTCACCCTCTGGAGCCCGGGTCTGCAATTCCTTCTTAGGTACAAACGTGGTCACTATGGCACACTGCTTTGTATTCTCTGCAACTCATGACTCAAGCCCTGAAATGCCTGACACACATATTCCTGAGGCTGAGAGGAAGACACACAAGTGGTTACCAGACCCAGGAAAAGGGAGTCACGTAGTGAGGGCTCCCTGGACAGACGTAGCGACCTCGAGTCCAAGGGCACAGCCAGACCAAGGCAACCCGGAAGGTGGAGGGCAAAGGAGCCCGTTGATTCTATCCAGGTAGGTAGGCTACCTGGGCAGAGGACAGAGAACGAGGGGGAGAGGAGCTGGAGGGAGGCAGAAAAGATCCAGCGTGAACACGGTGCTCAGAAAAGAAAGGACGAGAGGATGCTGGGTGTGCTCGTAGGTAAAAGGTAACAGACCTCAAAAGAGGTCAAGAGATCTGGATGCTCGACCCCGCTCTACCACGTGCCAGCTGGAGACCTCAGCAAATCACTCCACTTCTCTAAGTCTCACCTTTCCTCTTCTGCCAAAGAGGGTAATCAGATGTCCCCCGTTCACTTGAGACAGTGGCCTGGCGTTCAATAAGCAAACAGGTAGGAAGGAGTGCGTGCCAACTTCGTGAACGCAGATCTTTGTTCTCCGCTATATCTCTAACCCCTAGAACGGAGCCTAACGCGTGGCAGATGGTAATCCATCTGTGGGTAAAGAATAAGGCAATCGAAACCCAATCCGCGTCTCCTAGAATCCCCCCCCCGGGGGTGGACTCACAGCCTCGACCGCCCGGTACTAAGGCGGGCTGCACAAAACCTTCTCGAGGCGGTAGCCGTTGGATCCGCCTTTCAAACAGCCTGTGCCTTCAGCGTTGGCCATTCCGTTGGGGTCCCGAAGGCAGAAGTGGGTGTCGGGGAGAGTGAGGATCACGCCATCGGTTGGAAAGCACAGAAACAAGCCACACTGGCTTCACCCAAAGGGAAGATTTATGGGTCCACACAAGCAGAATGCCCATGTCAGATCGGGCGAATCAGAAGAACAGGGTTCAAACCAGCCCCCCCGGCTGTCCTCCATCTCCCCACTGTGTCTTAGAAAGTGTTAGCCTTAGAAGGTGTCAGCTCACCTTTGAACTTCTGTACAAGCCCTCTCATGTGCCCATTCCAAGGAAGGCAGAGGGCTTCCTCTGGTGGTTCCCTTGGAAAGGAAAAAAGAAGACAACCTTAGGAGCCCAAAGAAGCATCTTCTCACATGTCACAGGTTCTGATCGGCTAAATACTCATCCCTGAGCCAACGGCCGCCGTCTGGGGACGGGGTTCACTCATTGCTCGCACCGGTTGGGCACAGCGCGTCGGGCCATCCCGCCCAAACCACGTGTCTAGGAAGGACAAGCCAGTGCTAATGGAAACAGAGTGGATTGCATGTTGGCCTGTCCTCTGCCCGCCACCTCACATTTGGGTCACCTGCCTACAATGTCCAAAGCTCTCTCCCCCACCTTCTCCCCATGGAGCCTGCTCTGTGGGGGGCACGCGGAAATACTTCAGCCCTGATATTTTTCACTGTGTCCGCAAAGGGGCTACATAACCTCTTGCCAAGTCTGCCTCTGGTGACCTCACGCTGCTAGCTTGAAATCAGCCACGGGGGGATTTATTTACACCGGGGGGGAAAGCTACAGATCAGGAAGTCAGGGTACGTGAACGTCATCGGAGACCGAAGGTCCTAGGTTCCGAGTGTTTCCACTGCGTCCTTCAGGAGCAGCGTCTGCTTGCCGTCTTCCCAGCCCAGCCTCCATCCGACCTCCACGGAGGTCTTCAGAAAACACAAATCTGGGGGCGCCTGGGTGGCTCAGTCGGTTGAGCATCTGACTTCGGCTCAGGTCACGATCTCACCATCTGTGAGTTCGAGCCCCGCATCAGGCTCTGTGCGGACAGTTGGGAGCCTGGAGCCTGCTTCGGATTCTGTGTCTCCCTCTCTCTCTCTTTGCCCCTCCCCCATTCTCACTCTGTCTCTCTCTCTCTCTCTCCCTCAAAAATAAACATTAAAAAAATGTTTTTCTTTTAAAAAGAAAACACAAATCTGGCTAAGGGATTCCATGTAAATCCTTTTATTGTTACCTTTTGCCTTAAAATGATCTTTCCAGATTCATTCCCTCACCCAGTCTTTTGAGCTCAGGTCAGAACAAGCCATTTGCTGTTCCCTAAAACATCAGGTTCTACACGTCGCTCCCTCCGCTTGGAATATCTTCTCCATCTGATAGACTCCCACTCCTCCATCAAAACCCGGCTCCAACGCTTATCCTCCGCCAGCCCTCGGGGGAACACTGACCAGGGATTCAGCACGTCTCTGCTCCAGGATTTGCCGTTGTGAATTGAATTACTCATGTACACGTCCGTCACCCAAAGAAACAGACTGCCTGTTTTGTTCATTGTCGTCTTCCCAAAGTCGAGCACAGGGCCCCACATACAGTGGGAAGTTCAAAAGGAACTCTCAAATGAACAGGGAAAAAAAACAAATATGTGTTCATCACTCATTAAGTGCCACACACCGCATTAAGCCCTGGACCTTGGGACGGGGCTCAGAACACGGTCCCTGCCCTCCAAAAGCTCGGATCGTGCAGATAAACAAACAGGAGGGAGACCGATCCGGCCCATCTCTGCCCGCCTCCCACCTAGCATTTATTACGTGCTAAACATCTGTTTGCGGTAAGAAAGATGGTTAAAACCCTCCCTTGGCTGATTCAGGCCAGTGCGAAGGCGTTCTTGACTCAGCTGTCATTTGTACTACACCATCGTCACCAAACACCATTGAGCATCCTTGTAGTATAAACAGAGCGAGTTGCAGAGACATAGAGCCCGCATTAAACTAATGACATCAACTCTCGGCAAACAGGAAAGAACAAACAAGCAGAGAAAGGGCTTTGTGCCCCGCGGTGAGGCGGGAACGGGAACGAGTAGCAATCTCATGCTGGGATCAGGGCACGGGGACACAGAGTACCAGGAAGTCGAGGCGGCTTGGGTGGGAGAAGGGTCATGAATCACGGCCTCGCTGCACTCTAAGGAGAACTGAAGGAACGATGGTGTGGGTGACCGGCAGACAAGGCAAAGGGGCAGTGACATTTTTCTGAGTGTTGTCTGTATGTCGGGCACTGGGCTGACCACTCTACCCCTACCAGACCATCGGACACCCACAGTAAGCCTAAGGTTAATATTCGCTTTGTACAGATGACAAAACCAAGGCTCAGCAGCGTAAAGATGCTTGCCTGAGACGGCACAGCCAGTGAAAAGGCTGGGTTTCCAATTCATCTCTGTCTGATTCCTGATCCTGATTTTTTTTTAAGTTTTTTTTTTTTTTTTTACTGTTTATTTATTTTTGAGGGAGAGAGAGACAGAGCGCGAGCGGGGGAGGGGCAGAGAGAGGGGGAGACACAGAATCCGAGCTGTCAGCACAGAGCCTGGTGTGGGGCTTGAACTTACAGACCGTGAGATCATGACCTGAGCTGAAGTCAGACGCTCAACAGAATGAGCCACCCAGGTGCCCCTCCTGATCCTGATTTTTTTTTTCTAATTTTTTTTTTTTACATTTTTTTTAATTTTTGATATACACAGAGAGAGACAGAGCACAAGTGGGGGAGGAGCAGAGAGAGGGAGACACAGAATCTGAAGCAGGCTCCAGGCTCTGAGCTGTCTGCACAGAGCCCGATGTGGGGCTCGAACTCACAAACTGTGAGATCATGACCTGAGCTGAAGTCGGACGCTCAACAGAATGAGCCACCCAGGTGCCCCTCCTGATCCTGATTTTTAATCATAGCACCTTACTACCACGGAGAAGTTAGAAAAGAACACAAGACAGGGCTTGACCCTCTTCTTCCGAGAGGGACCGAGTTTGGATCAAGTGTGCATAAGAAGTTGGGAATCAGCCATCCTTCGATTTATTCTGGACTCTGAAAACCCTGTTTGACCCCTCCCATACTCCTGCTGCTTTTTACCTGGCTGATTCGTTTTCCCTGCCTTCGTTGTGAACTGTGAGGAAGGTAGAGACAAGAAAAGACTGTCAGATCCTAAAGGGAGAAAAGCCCACAATATAAATCCATCACCTACACAGAATGCCAGGGGGGCAGATCTCACCTGCCTCCTTCTCGAAAACCTCGACCTCCCCCTAGCTCCTAAGTCAAATTTTTGTATCCCCAGCAAACCCCGCCCAGCAGGCACCCTCTGAATGTCTCTGGCACGAATCTCTCTTTCATTCTTTAGCTAACTTCCTCTCTTGTCAATTTCATTGAGGTGTAATTGACAGATAGAAGTTGTGTATCCTTCAGGCACACAACTTGATGTCTTGATTACATGCATACATTGTAAAACAATCACCATCACCTCCCCTTTGTGTGCGTGTGTGTGTGTGTGTGTGTGTGTGTTGTGTGGTGTTGAGAACCCTTAAGACCTACTTTTCGCAAATTTCAAGCATACAACATGTTAACTACTGTCACAGTGAGACCTCCAGAGTCTGCTCATCTGTCACAATTGAAAATTTAATATGGGAGAAAAATAATGCGTAAACTATGTACCCGATAAGGGATTAGTATCCAAAAAGTATATAGATATATACACGTACATATATACATACATATGCATATTATACATACATATTATATATTATTATATTATAATATAATATATTATAATATTATAATTATATTATAATAATATATTATAATATTATAATTACATTATTATAATATATTATATTATAATATAATTACATTATAATATTATAATATAATATATTATAATTATATTATATTATTATATATTATATAATATATTATAATTATATTATTATATATTATATAATATTATATAATATAATTATATATTATTATATATAATATAATATAATATAATATAATTGTATAATATATAATATTATATAATGTTATATAATGTTATATAATATTATATAATAATATAATATAATTATAATTATAATGTATTATAATATAATATTATAATTACATTATTATATTATATTATTATATATATACATATAATGTATATATATACATTATTATATTATAATTATATTATAGTATATATTATATAATATTATATAATATATAATATATATTGTTATATATTATATAATATTACATAATAATATAATATACATATTATATGTATATGCATGCATAATATACGTATACATATATATTATATATTAGCATCCAAAAAGTATATATATGTATACACGCACATATATATATATGTACGTGTATATACCTATATACACATATATATTTATTTATTTATGTAATTCATTCAACTCAACAGCCAAAAAACAAACCCACAAACAAAACACAGCCCGATTAAAATCTGGGCAATGGACCGGGAGAGGCATTTGCCCAAAGAAGCACACGAAAGGCCGAGATGCCTGAAAGGATGCTCCTATCGCTAATGATCAGGGGAATGTGAATCAAAACCACACAGCCGTGTCGCCTCCCCCCTGGCAGGACGGCTATCAGCCAAAAGACCAGTGATGAGGTGAGGATGTGGAGAAAAGGGACCCTCGGGCACTGGTGGATGCAAACGGGTGCAGCCACTGTGGAAACAGTTCGGAGGCTCTTCCGATCTCCTTCTGTGCTTCCGGCCAGTGACCGGCTTGTAAATGGCACATTGTCGTGAGAGGTAATCTCAGCATTTCCCTTGCCCTCCCATGTGCTCCGGCCTAAAATGTCACCACAACGGCTCCCATCTGGGCCACGGGGCAGCTGGAGGTGTGCAAAAAGCCAGGGTAGGGAGGCAGGGACAGCTCGCACGCACCTGGGGGCTGGACCAGAGGCGTATGGTGGGATGGGGGTGAGGAGGATCTAAACACAAAGTCAAGTTTCTCCTCTTTATTTAAAAATTACAGGGGCGGGGCGCCTGGGTGGCTCCGTCCGTTAAGCGGCCGACTTCGGCTCAGGTCATGATCTCGCGGTTTGTGAGTTCGAGCCCCGCGTCGGGCTCTGTGCTGACAGCTCGGAGCCTGGAGCCTGCTTCCGATTCTGTGTCTCCCTCTCTCTCTCTCTCTGCTCCCACTCTCTCTCCCTCTCTCAAAAATAAATGAACATTAGGGGCGCCTGGGTGGCTCAGTTGGTTGAGCGTCCGACTTCGGCTCAGGTCACGATCTCGCGGTATGTGAGTTCGAGCCCCGCATCGGGCTCTGTGCTGACTGCTCAGAGCCTGGAGCCCGTTTCGGATTCTGTGTCTCCCTCTCTCTGACCCTCCCCCGTTCATGCTCTGTCTCTCTCTGTCTCAAAAATAAATAAATGTTAAAAAAAAAAAAATAAATAAATGAACATTAAAAATTTTTTAAAATTACAAACCTGTGTTTGGTGCAGACTCAACATGAGAAAAAGAGAAGCCGTAGTCAAGAGCCACGGGTCCCTAAGAAGCCAAAAGAAGCCCGCTATCTTTGTGAGTTTGCTAAGTATCATGCGTCCGTTAAACGCACGGGTTTTGGAGTGCGTCCAGTCTGGCGTTAATTCTCAGCTCCAGCCCTTGGCAGACCTGTGGTGGGTTGAGGAGTGACCTCCCAAGGGACATATCTACTTGGGACCTCAGAATGTGGCCTTGTTTGGAATAGGGGTCTTTGCAGAGGTGATGATTCATGTAAGGATCTCGAGGTGAGGTCATCCCGGAAGATGATCTCTAAATCCTATGACATGTGTCACGAGACAGAAAAGAGAAGGCATAGGGAGAAACCCAGAGGAGGACAGGCAGAGGCCGAACAGAAGCTGCGTCTACCTTCCGAGGAACACCCGGAGCCCCCGGAAGCTGAAGACACGAGGTTGGATCCTCCCCCTAGAGACCCCGGAGGGCGCGGGGCCGTGCTGACCACCCTGACTCCAGACTGTTTGCCTCCAGGACTAAGAGAGTCAACTTCTGTTGTTTTAGGCCCCCCACGTTGGCAGTCCTTGAAACTAATGCCGATGTGAGGCCAGGCAAAGCCATTTCATGTCCCCTCTGGAAGCCTCGGCTTCTCATCTTTAAAATGGGTACAATAATAATATCTCCCTCTCAGGGAGGGCAGGGAGATCGGGGGGGAGGACGTACTCAGGGTAGAGCTCAGGCCACAGTAGCTGCTGTCATTGTCGCTGCGACAAGCCTGTCCACTTGATCCCCAAACTGGCTATCCCCACGCCCTGAAACAAAGGTCTGGGGTCCAAAGAGAAAGTGAAAGGGTGCAGTGTCTGTCACCCTCATAGACTCGCCCCGGGCGTCAGAGGTGGGCGCTGGGAAAAGCAAGGTACAAGCAAGAGAAGACACCAGATGACACGGGGAGGTCAGGGACCCCAGGGACAGGCTGCAGAAATGCAGAGAGAGACAGAGAGAGAGATCGTACTCCTTCTGATGCTGCGGACAGTTCCTGGAACACAGCCGTGCGTCTTTCTGACTTGTTTTCCCATAAAATAGGGTTGATAATAATAGAACCTCGCCTCGCGAGATTGTTCTGGGGACAGAATGAAAGTCTGGGTGACATGTGCTTCACGGAACGCCCAGTATCTGTTCACTCG
The DNA here is from genome assembly GCF_018350215.1 of Panthera leo. Lineage (NCBI taxonomy): Eukaryota > Metazoa > Chordata > Mammalia > Carnivora > Felidae > Panthera > Panthera leo. The sequence goes on from NC_056690.1 coordinate 12,685,987, forward strand.
CTTCATTCACCGTTGGACCCTCCTGTGGGCCAGGCACCGCGCTGGGCGCATAAAAACCGCTCAGCAGACGGGTCTCCAGGGTTTCTGTTCCTGTTACGATTATTGGGTCCGCTGGAAACGGCAGGACTGACCGCGGGCCCCTCTGCCTGCGGAAGAAGGACGCGAAGGGACCGGGCCTTCCTCTCCTCCCTCATTCCCAGTCAGCGCCCACACGTTCTCTCTGACGTCCCTGCTAGAAGCATCCACCCGTCGTGCAAAGGTCTTTCTGGGCCACAACGGAGGAGGGTTCTGTGAGCAACTTCCTCCTACCCCGGCTCACCGTGGGAAAGTGCCCCGGGGACACAGCCACCGCTTCCCAGAATTGCATCAGGGGTTGTGGGGCACTCATAAAACTCACCAGTGACCTCAAGCTAACCGGACTGCTCTGTTGAGAAACAGGATGCAGGGACTTCACAAGCTCCGCCGTGCCCTCAGACCCAAGGAGAAAGATCACTTATTCATTCTCTCAGTAAATAGGGATTGAGCATTTTATGTGTCGGGGGCGGCTCTGGGCTCTGGGGAGACACAGGGGGAGAACAAACGATGTCCCTTCCATCCCGCAGCTAACAGCTCTATTCGTCGTACAGATAAATCCATTATTTCAAATCAGAAATGAGATCTGGGGGACGTTACCCAACATGATGAGAGGGTTGAGGGCCCAGACATCTGACCGTGGGGTGGAGGAGAGGGGACAGACTGGGGAAGGCTAAGGGTAACAAGTAGGGGTTAACCAGGCCAGCGGGGGAGTGGAGAGGGTTCCAGGCAGCTGTGCAAAGGCCCCGTGGTTACAGGGAGTTTTGCCGGAGGGCAGAGGGCAGTGGAGAATAGGGAATGTGAAAGAGCTGGGAGAGGGCAGGGGTGAGACTTAGGGTCCTCTAAGCCTCGGGAAACACCAACCTTTAGTAACAGCTGACATTTCTTGAGCACGGCCTCGGTGCCAGGCGCTGTGCGAGCGATCTCCATGGGTTTGACTCGGTCACTACCCCCCACAGGCTCGTGAGACTGGCGTGTGCCCTTCCCAGGTAGGAAACCCAGGTCAAGGAGACTGAGTCATCCGCTCAAGCGGCAGGGGAAGTCCTTGAGGTGCTTTACCTTGGAGCTGTGGGCTTTTGTTTCGTTTGCTTCCTTCCATCAAAGTAAAAGGACGACGAGGAGAGTTTTGGGAAAGGGAGTTGGCGCAAGGTGAGGCTGGGTGGGCGTGCCTGACGGGAGCACAGCTCCCAGGACAACCGGATGGGCCACCGTGATATTACCATTCTGCATCTAAACGGCACTTGGCTTTTCTCGGCGTGGTTCCCTTCCGCTTTCAAGGTAAGTGTTATAGGCTCCACTTTGCGGGAGGGAAACCGAGGCCGTGAAAAGCCAGACGACCCGCTCTGAGGCAGAGGGCTCGCAAGCGCTAAAGCCACAGCATTTGCACTCCCCTTCTCCGACTCCCAGACAGGTGCCACTTTCCCCTGCCACCCCCTGCCTCCCCGGGGCCATCAGGGGTCTCATCCCGACACCATGCCCTGCCAAGGCCATGTTCACAAACTCACGGGAAGAGGACATGCTCAGTAGGAGCTTTCCAGCACTCGCATCTGAGGTCTGCACTCTCGAGTGGCAAAGGAGGCAAGTGTCACGGTTGTCAGGAATTTCAGTCGTAGGGAGTCGCTCTCCGTAGGTCAGGATCCACACTGCCTTCTGGTCTCGGAGTCTGGAATCCCGGGCGTATTTCCCCGGACTCTCTGAGCCTGAATTCCTCATTCCGAAAAGGACTGTTAAAACCGTTGTGGGTTTGTGTTTTTTTTAATGTATATTTATTTTGATAGAGAGAGAGAGCACGAGAGAGAGAGCAAGCCAGGGAGGGGCAGAGAGAGAATCCCAAGCAGGCTCTGCCTTGTCGGCTCGGAGCCCGGGACCCGATGCGGGGCTCGAACTCCTGAACCGCGAGATCATGAGCTGAGACAAAATCAAGAGTCGGACACTTAACCGACTGAGCCACATGGGCGCCCCTAAAACCATCGTTTTGTAAAAGGACGCCCCAGACCGCGTGAGAAGTATGGGGGTGGGGGGTCCTGGTGAACCCCCCGGTGTCGCCCCCGCTGCCTGTAGAGTCTGTCGTGATCAGGATTCCAGGCATCAGCCTTAGTCTTCACCCTTCGCCGGGCAGGGTCCCCACCATTCGGGATGACGAATGCCTTGTGCCCAAGAACTCCCCTCATGACAACAAGAGCCCGAGGCACTCACAAGACAAGGCATCTGGTCAAAGACCCTTAACGAACGAGTTTTGGAACAACGACCGAAAAGACATGATCTGTGGTTGAGTCGTCGGCTCGTCGGGGGAAGAATACAGGGGAACTTGAATCTGTGAGCCAGTCTGCTCACCCAGGTTATAAGCTAGCTCGACGGGCAGACTTCCGCTGGGATATTCTGTGCGCCTCCCCGCCTCCCTGCAGGAACATCCCCAGGACATCATACCCCCCCGTTGGACACCTCAGTTCCCACACCCAGCTGAGAAAGGAAAAACTGGGTTGACAGCTACATTTTATTGAGCACGTAATCTTGCCAGATGCCACGCTACCGTTGACATGAGCTGACAGACATTGCCAACCACTTAAACATCCCTGTTACGCCCATTTTACAGATGAGAACCCTGAGGTTCATGAAGCCACTTGCCCAAGAGACAGAGCCAGCTTTTGAAACCCGGGCTGCTTGACCCTACACTCTGAGAACGCGTTGTTCCAGAGCCCCGCTGGTGAATGCCCAAGCTCTTCTCGGTTCTCAAGACTGCACGGTTCTCAGGTGTAGACCGCACCCCACCCCACCCCCGCCCCCCAACGATCCTTGGCTCTGCTTCCTGGAGATCTTCTTATAAACATTATTCTTCCATAGGTCAGTCTTGGCAGCCCCAGGCAGGGTCAAGGGACAGCCAGGCTAGGGAAGTTGAGTATCTAGGCCATAAATCCCCTGTCTCCGACGTGCCTCTTAACTGCTTATCTTTGGAAAACATGATCCGGGATAAGCCAGGGGAATGGCAGACCAAGTTGTAAAGCAGCTGTCCAGGGGACACGGGGCATCCCAGGTTGCGTTCCTGACGTCTCGACTGGGTGATGGCTGCAGACGGGTCCACTCTCCCCTGCCCCTGGGGAACAGCCTGACCCATTGAGACGACACAGGAGAGTCACCGTAGGTCTTTTCTCTCATCCATCCTCAAGACATGCATACTTGCCAGATCCCCTCTGAGCCATTACCCCGTGTCTGTCCTGCACCCTCTGATTTGTTTCAGATGTGTGAATATGATATGAAAGCTCCAGTTTCAAAGGCCCTGTGGATGAAGGTTCCAGCCTCTTGGGCCCTGAGCTCTGCATTAAGGTCCTTTCCCATGGATGGATGGATGGATGGACGGACGGACGGATGGGAGCATCACACATCATGGCAGTGGCATCCTCTTCCCAGTGGTTTTGTCCTTCTGACAGAAAGGGCACCAGAAGCCCCTCGCGCCAGAGTGAGGCAAGCGGAAGAAAGCTGGGGACAAGATTATGCTCTTGCCAACCCAGGGGCGAGCAGTCAGAAACCTCAGATGACCGCGCGTTAGGATGGGGAAGCAGGGGAGAGCACTCAGTGAACCTAGAATCATTGGAGCCTGTTTTCCGACAGCAGCATCTGGGGCCGGGCTCCCCGGCCTCGGCTGTGCATCACCATCATAGCGGGACAGTTCCTTAAATACCATCACTTGGACCAACCCCCGGAGACTCCAATTTAATTGGTCAGAAGCTGGCCTTGGATGTCGAACTGTAACTTTTGTGTTTGTTCTCTTGTTAAGTTCCGGAGATGATTGTTTGTTCCCTACTGCTGTGTGACAAATCACCACAAACAAAGGGGCTCAAAACACCCCACATTTATTATCTCATGGTTCCTGTGGGTCAGGAATCTGGACAAGACTCGGCTGGAACCCCTGCATCAGCACCTCCCACAAGGCAACAGTCAAGGTGTTGGCCGGGGCGGGGGTCACATCTGAAGGCTCAACCGGGACGGGTCTGCTCCCCTTAGGCTTTGATATTGTTCCAGTTTCTTGCAGGCTGTAGGACCTCACTGGCTGTTGGTGAAAGGCCACTCTTGGTTTTCTGCGACAGGGGTCTCCCCAACCTGGCCTCTTGCATCATGGAAGCCAGCAAGGGAGAGAGTCGGCTAGGCAGATAATAGTGACAATCTTATGTAACGCATCATAGACAGCCTATCTCCTTTGCCCTGTGCAAGTCACATGTCCTGCCCATGCCACGGAGTGAATACCAGGAGGCAGGGCTCAATGGGGAGCATCCTAGCGTCTGTCTTCCACAGGGTTACTTACGGGCAGCCAGGGTTGAGAACCGTTAATCGACGGCAAATCCCTCAAACCAAACTTGTACTTCTCGTGCTGTAAAAAGCATAGAGGGGCGCCTGGGTGGTTCAGTCGGTTAAGCGTCCAACTTCGGCTCGGGACACGATCTCGCGGTCTGTGAGTTCGAGCCCCGCGTCGGGCTCTGTGCTGACAGCTCAGAGCCTGGAGCCTGCTTGAGATTCCGTGTGTGTGTGTGTGTGTGTGTGTGTGTGTGTGTGTGTGTCTCTGCCCCTCCCCCACTTACTCTCTGTCTCTCTCTCTCTCAAAAATAATAAACATTAAAAAAAACTTGAAGTGCCATATTTCTCCGATTCTCAGAAAAAGTTCTAACATCCAAATATGTAGTAAAACAGTTGCATACCATTGATACAGTGTGTTTATGTTTGTCTCCCTTGATCATCGTCAATACGTGACGTATATTATTATTGCAATCATCCTGTGAGTCCCCTCGTTCTTCCTTTGCTCCCTACAGTCCAGCCTCGGCACAGCCATCAGAGGTGGCCTCATAAAATCTAAGTCAGATCAGGTTCCCCCCCCCAACTGTGCAAAACCCTCCCACAGCCCCCATCTCGCCCAGAGTAGAATCCAAAGTCCCTGCCACAGGATCAGGCCCCCTCGGCCTTTCTGGCTTCATTTTCTACCCCCTTTCCTTCACTCACTCTGCTTCGACCATGTCAGCCTTCCTGCTGTTCTCTGCATATGCACAGCACAGCCCACCCCAGGGCCTTTGCACTTGCGTGCCCGGAACACCCTTGCTCTGGTTATTTCTATGCCTCACTCCCTCACTTCCTCCCCATCTCTGCCCAAATGTCGCCTTCTCAGAGAGGCCTCCCAAGCCTATTGTGTTTACTAAAGAGTTTCCTTATTTTGCTTTAGTTGACTTATTTAAGTGGTACTTACCGCGTGTTTCCTGTCTGGCTCCCCAAACCAGAAGGTACATCCCCTGAGCCTTATTCACTGCTAGGTCCTCTGCACCTAACCGGTTCTGGGTCATAGCTGGCACGCAAATATTTTTTTAAGGAATCACACACGGATGGTGTCTAAGGATTAATAACGTATGAGAAAGACACCAATTTTTTTTTTTGACTCTTTAGTTAAGTAAAAAGTACTGTTGACCTCAAGGACCTGAGGGCCAGAAAAAACAGGTCATTGGTGGGGTTCCCAAGTGGCAGGAATGGCGGTGTTGGTATTTCACCCTTGCTCTTGTGGCTTCAAAGCCCGAGGCCTTCCCCTTGCCCTCTGCAGGGCCCCGTGTGAGGTCAGAGGGCAGCTGAGTCTGAGCGACAGCACATCGAGCCGTCTCCGGGGAACCCAGAGGGTTTGGAGCCCCTTGGGGTCCAGGCTGTGTCTCCAGGAGCCTCACACCCCCCCTTGAGCACTACAGGCAGGATATCAAATACCCAAACCAGCTACACAGATGGAGGTCAGTGCTGTTGCCCCGGAGAATCCTCAGGGACCCCGCCCGGAGAAAGGAGTGAGAGAATGGCCTTCCCCGGCTTTCGTAACCTTAGAGAACTTTCCTCCAAGGGTGTCGCCTACCACGATCACAGAGCCAGAGCGGGGATGAACGCTTCCTAAGTTATCTGTACAAAGGTTTGTCTAAACTGGATTATACCACCTGCCGCTCGAAAACCAGATCAAGACCGAACCTAGAGAAATGCATATTGCCTTCCGGCACCGGTCGACTCAGTTCCTCCCAAGAATACACCAGAAGGATTTATAGGAAGGCTGTACTTACCTGGGTCCAAATCCTGTCTCTGCCACTTACCGGCTGTGTGATCTTAGACCACTTACTTAACTTCTCTGTGTCTCAGCCATAAAATGCGGACAGGTCAAGTCTCCCAGGAACGGTGGAAGGACTGAACGAGATGGTCTGGGCAAAACACGCGGCACGTACTAAGTACTCCATAAACAGTACGAGGTCACTTTTTGTGTCAAGTCTGCGGGTTGGCGTCGTCCTTTATTTCAAACCAACAGCCAGCTTTTGTGCACACGGCAGTGTGCATCTTCCACAGGGAGGACAAGCGGTTTCACTCCAACAGGCCATCAACCTCAAAAATATTCGATGTTTTACTACGTCCCTCCCCGTGTCTGTCCTCCTCACGGCGCGAGAAGCACAGACCAGCGAAAACACACAACCGAGGGTAAATACGTAATAAACAGGCAAACTGGGGCGGGGGGGACTGCGGCCCACGAAGAGCCACGCGCCCCGTCTGAAAGGGCCACCTTCCTCCCTTTCTGCCACCTCCTGCCAATTAGCGCATGAGCCCCGTGTGGCTACGTGTCCCAGCTTTTTGAGGCTAAGTGAAAAATTGAGACGGTTCTAGAAATGACCCTGATATACAGTGTTACCCCAGTAGACTTTTTTTTTTCAACAGACTGTTTTTTAGAGCTATTTTAAGGTCACAGAAAGTTGAGCAGAAGTGACAGAAATGTCCTATTTACCCCTCACCCCCACAGGTGCACCGCCCCCCCATTCCGAACACCCCCTCTGTCACCACCAGAGGGTACGATCTGTGACAGTGAGCCAGGCTGCACGGACACATCATCATCCGGGAGCCCACTTTCCACTCACCTTCAGTAGGTTCACTCTTGGTTGGTATGTGTTCTGAGTTTGGACAAACGTATAATGGCATATATTCGCCCTCACAGTATATCGTACCGAGCGGTTTCACTCACTTCCTCCTCCCAAGCCCCCAGTACCTGGCCACCACCGATCTTTCTATCGTCTCCATAGGTTTGCCCTTTCCAGAACGTCCCGTAGCTGGAATCATACAGTATGTAGCCTTTTCAGACGGGCTTCTTTCACTTAGTAATACGCATTTAAGGGGCGCCGGGGTGGCTCCAGTCGGTCAAGCGTCTGACTTCAGCTCAGGTCATGATCTCGCGGTCCGCGAGTTCGAGCCCCGCGTCGGGCTCTGTGAGGACAGCTCAGAGCCCGGAGCCTGCTTCGGATTCTGTGTCTCCCCCTCTCTCTGGCCCTCCCCTGCTCATGCTCTGTCTGTCTCTCTCTCTCTCTCAAAAATAAATAAACATTAAAAATAAATAAATAAACATTAAAAAAAATTTTTTTTAAGTAATACACACGTAAGTCTCCCCTGCATCTTTTCACGGTCTGATTGCTCATTTTACCGCTGAATATTATTCCATCGCGTGGATGGGCCACACTTTACATTTACCCATCCCCTACTGAAGGACATCTTGGTCACTTCCGAGTCTTGGCCATCGTGACCAAGCTGCTATAAACATCTGCGTTCAGGTTTTAGGGTGGGCGTCAGTTTTCAGCTCCTCCGCATAAATGCCAAGCAGTGCCGTTGCTGGATCGTACGGTAAGAACGCGTTTAGTTTTGTAAGGAACTGACACACTGCCTTCCGAAGCGGCTCTGACACCTGTCATCCCCCCCAGCAGCGAATGCGTTCCTGTCGCTTCACATCCTCACCAGCGTTTGGTGATGTCAGTATGCTGGTGTAGTTGGATCTCGTTGCTCCCTTCCAAGAGATTTTTTTTTTAATTTTTTTAATGTTTTTTTTTTTTTTATTTTGAGAGAGAGAGAGGGAGAGAGAGAGATGGAGCGTGAGCAGGGGAGGGGCAGAGAGAGAGGGAGACACAGCATCCGAAGCAGGCTCCGGGCCCCGAGCTGTCCGCACAGAGCCTGACACGAGGCTCGAAGCCACAAGCGAGATCAAGACCTGAGCCGAAGTCAGACGCTTAACCAACTGAGCCCCCCAGAGGCCCCCTCAAGAGAGTATTTAAAACACCCCGTGAACCCCCCCAAAAGGAAAAAAAAACTTCTGCTTAGCCAGCAACATCTGTTCTAGAACAGCAAAAGTGGACAGCGTTCTACAGAGCAGATCTATCTCCCAAGTGGGGTGGCCAAGCCCCGAGGGCTTACGAGCCAGGAACACAGTAACGCTTGGATTGACATTTGTCTTTTTATGTCATGCTTTTTAAAGCTCCGATTTTGCGCACGCGTGGCTTCGCGCCTGCCGTGTATTTGCAATGTGGCAGATTTGCTGTTTCCCTAGGGTGCCTGCCGTGGCTTGCCCAACTGCAGCGGCAACCGTGGTAAGCGGCTGTGTGTGTGTGTGTGTGTGTGTGTGTGTGTGTGTGTGTATGAGTGAGTCTCCAGAGCAGGATCCCACATCCCACTCACTCCCTGCAGCTTTCTGCCCCGCGCCCCAGGACCTTGGCCGTCTTCTGGAGAGCGTGCTGCCCCCCTTGCAGTATAGCCCGGAAGGGCACAGGTGTTGATGGTCCGGGATACTACTCTCGGTTGATGGGTCTCAGACGCAGACGGATAAACGTCCCAGCCCCCCCCCCCCACCTCTGGACGGACAATTCCCGGAGACAAACTCAAGCCCAGTTGTCCACACTGACAATCCACTCACGAGCACGTCGTGACGATGACTCTGCCTCCCATCCCGGCTCCCTCCCCTGACTCTGTCACTCCTGCCACCTGGGATCCCACCCAGCTAAACTACCTGCACACAGACCCTTCTCAGGTTCCGCTATCAGAGGAATGCAAACAGACAGTGCCTAATAAATGCACACTATTGTTCATATTTAGTCACGCCTAAATAGATATACAGCTTTGGGCAATCTTACCCAAAGCGGTATCGAATCAACACCTAGCGACTTTATAGACCACGACGCCAACGCATTCAGTACGCGGACACGGGGCCGAGTCCCAGGCTGGAGGACGCGGCTGGTTGTTGGGTACTATTCTCTGTCACCAACCCCCAAACGGTCCTGCCTGAGACTGACAAACATTTCCAGAGAACACGGCTCCTGCATTTTTTTTTTTTTTTTTTGGCGATAGTCTTTATTTCACAGGGCGACTTGAGATTTGTAGAAACATTGTCCAGAAAGGACAGAGAGTTCCCCGACCCCCCTCCTCGCCCCCCCCCCCCACATCCCACCTCAGTTTACCCTACTATAAACAGCTTCCACTCGTGTGGTACGTTCGTCACAATTGATGAACCAATATTGAGATGTTCTTAGTAATGAAAGCGCATCGTTTACATTAGGGCTCACACTTGGCAGTGTATATTCTACGGGCTTTGACAAATGGATAATGAGGAATACCCAGCATTTACAGCGTCACACAGAATGGTTTCGCTGCCCTTAAAACCCTCTGTGCTCTGCTAATCCCTCCCTCTGCCCACCCTCCCTGCCCACCGCTGGTCTTTTCACTGTCCCTATAGCTTTGCCTTTTTAAAAATGTCATATGGTCAGTTGGGGCGCCTGGGTGGCTCAGTCGGTTAAGCATCTGACTTCGGCTCAGGTCATGATCTTGCGGTCCGTGAGTTCGAGCCCCGCGTCGGGCTCTGGGCTGATGGCTCAGAGCCTGGAGCCTGTTTCCGATTCTGTGTCTCCCTCTCTCTCTGCCCCTCCCCCGTCCATGCTCTGTCTCTCTCTGTCCCAAAAATAAATAAACGTTAAAAAAAAAAAATTTTTTAAATGTCATATGGTCAGAATCATACACTATTCAGCCTTTTCACATTGACTTGACCACTTAGCTATATCCACTGACATTTTCTCCATATCTTTTCATGGTTTAATACCTCATCGCCACCCTCCATTTAAAAAAAAGAAAAGGAAAGGAAAGTCACACACACAGGGGCGCCTGGGTGGCTCAGTCGGTTGAGCATCCATCCGACTTCAGCTCAGGTCACGATCTCACGGTCCATGAGTTCGAGCCCCGCGTCGGGCTCTGGGCTGACGGCTCAGAGCCTGGAGCCTGCTTCCAATTCTGTGTCTCTCTCACTCTGCCCCTCCCCAGCTCATGCTCGCTCTCTCTTTCTCTCTCAAAAATAAATAAACATCAAAAACAATTTTGTAAATAAAAAAATGAGAAAATCACACACACAACAGACATGAACATGCGTTCATGTTCGCTAAAAACCATCAACCACCCTCCGGGTTGTTGCTGAGTTTCTCTTAACCCACTCGTGTAAGAAACACCCACCGAGTGTTTTCCACGGGAGTGGCTCTCCGTGTATAGTCGATTAGGGCAACGATTCAGCTCATGCCTTCAAGCGACCTACAGTGCGCGAGGTGAGCAAGGCTAGAAAAATCACGACGACGACATGGAGACCGCCTCAGCTTCGCGATGAGGGCATTAGCAAGACTCGGGAGTTAGGAGGTCTCCCCGGAGGAGGTGATATCCAAGGCGGGGGTGTGTGAAGGAAGGGCATTTTGGGGGGAAGACACACACGTGCAGAGTCCTGGAACTCAGAAGAGAGAGTGGGTAGGCCAGTGTAGGCCTGCACGAGGCAGGGAAACCGCTGCATTTGGCAAAAGGAGCTTCCCTCTCTTTTTTTGCGGGAGACTAACCCCAAGCGCGCCCAGCCCCCACCACGGGGAGTGCCAGACACATTTTGCCAGTGCTTAAACTGTCCCTGACACTTCCAAATGCTGGGGGCTCCTTCTGCTTTAATCCGTGGAATTAGCTTCTGGCCTCCCCAGCGCCATTCCCTAAAGTGCCGGATGTCAAAGGTCAATGCATTAAGCAGGGCAGATTAATACCCAGCCGTAAATCCCAGAGGCGGCACAGAAGCAACGGTAATATTTCACACGGGATCGCTCCAGCCATCGATCGGCCCATCTTTGGGAGGGTGTGTGTCGTGTCTTGGGCCTCCGTGTTTACGAGCCTCGCCGAGCCCTCCTGGGCAGCGCCCCCCACACGCTGCCCTTTGATCAGGGAAATCCAATACCTGAGGTCTGGGCTTTATGGAAAAGCAAGTCTAGATTAAGGGAATTAACCACAGTAGATCACAACTAATAAAACAGTGCCTGGGCCCCACCGCAGCGTGGCCCTGGGGGACAGCTTGGTGTGTGTGTGTGTGTGTGTGTGTGTGTGTGTGTGCAGAATAGCTCCTGCCCAGGGTCCCCCTGGAGGCCACCACGCCTCCTTCCCCCACAGCACAGGGCCGTGCAGGGAGCGGGTTTGTGCCTTTCATAGACCAACGTGCACCTGACATTTCCCACGCAAACGGGGACTCCCAGACAAGCCACGTTCCCGTGCCTCCCCACGCAGTCATTCCTTCATCAAATACGTACCGTGAGCAGGTGCGGCAGGCACTGTCGTGGGTTGAACTGGGTCCCCCAAAAGGCTAAGTCCCAATCCTAAGCCCGGGTCCCGGTGAACGCGGCCTTCTCTGGGAGTATATGTCTGCAGCTGCAGTCAAGTCAGGATGGGGTCGTACCGGGTTAGGGTGGCCCTAAATCTGGGACCGGCATCCTTCTAAGAAGAGGAGAGGACGGGCAGGGAAGAGGCCATGGGAGGACAGAAGCCAACATTGGGGTGATGCAGCCAAGACATGCCGGAAGCTGGGGGTGGGGCGGGGAGGGTTGTGCATGGAACAGACCCTCCCTCTGAGCTGGCAAGAAGGAGCCAGCCCTTCGGACGCCGTGGTTTGAGACGTCTGGCCCCCCCTGAGCCGTGAGAGAATGCATTGCCGTTGTTTTAGGCCCCCCGGGTTTTGTGGCACTTTGTTACGACAGTCCCAGGAAACTAAGGTTACAACGGTGAATAAAAGAGACCCGGCCCCTACCTGCAGGAGTCACCTGGGTCCCCCCCCCCCGAGACAGACAAGGATGAGGCGGCTGTAACGCCCTGTGGTGAGCTCTGGGAAAAAGAGGGCTCAGGGCCATCTGGAGGGCAGAGGAGGAGCACCTAGCCTGGAGGTATCACGGAAGGCTTCCAGGAGGAGGTGACGTTTAGGTTGAAGCAAAAAATGATTGGAGTTGGCCAAAGACCGGGGGGAGCACCGTGCTAAGGGCAGGGAGGGTCGGCCAGAGAGCGTCCGGAGGTGAGTGAGAAAATGGTGCATTCTGGGAAACTCAGACTTCTGGGAGACTGGTCGGGGAGGACCCTGCAAGTCACGGTGAAGGAGCTTGGGTTGTCCTGTGGGCAGAGGGGAGCCACAGGGCAGGGGGACTGAGATGGCCGGGCTTGAGTTTAGAGGTTATTCTGGCAGTAATGTTAAGTGTTCCTGGCAGTGCCTTAGGCGAAGTACCTACGGCTGTAGGAGTGTCCCTGTTACGGACCAAGGGGTCCAAAGCCCCGTTTGCATCATCTCTCACTCCTAAAATGTGGAAAACATGCAAAAGGGACCTCGGATGAGCGGGGCCCACGAGCCATGCACACCGACCACGAACTCTGTCGGGGAATTTGCCCAACACCTGCCCACGCGAGTCCTAGACCTACATCAGCAGCCCTGGTCCCTGCTCTCTGGGAACACGCCGACTCAGAAATGTCCTCCAGCCTGCGATCTGAGCACAGACTGCCCTGGAACATCACAGAGCGAAGTCGGGGTCAGAACAGGGCCCCCGGAAAGAGTTCTTGATCGAGGAGGTGAATTTTAAGCTGGGCCGTGAAGCTGGTAATTTCAATAACGCAACAAAGCATGAGAATTCATTGAACACCTACTGTAAGCAGCACTCACCGGGCAGAGGGCTTAGCAAATGACTACCTCGTTCAATCCATGCGACAGACGGTGCCACACCCACGGTTACAGACAGACGACGAGGTGGGGCTGTAGGTGGGGGACCTGCTAAGTCCACACCGCTCTTGAGGGGGTGCAGCGGGGCTGGAAGCTCGGGTGTGTCTTAACCTGAAACCCACAGACTTCATTAACCGCCCCCCCCACTGCACACCCTGACACGCCCTTCTTTCTCCTTTCTGCGTTTTTTTTTTAAATATTTGTTTATTTTTGAGGGAGAGAGAGGAGGAGGGGAAGAGAGAGAGAGAGAAGCACAGAATCGGAAGCAGGCTCCAGGCTCTAAGCTGTCCGCACAGAGCCCGACGCGGGGCTCGAACCCACGAACCGTGAGATCATGACCTGAGCCCGAAGTTGGACTCTGGGCTTTGAGAAGCAGGAGATAAATGGACCCTTCAAGCCAAGTTGGCTGCTTTAGGCAATGACGCCACCATTCTGGTGTGATCTATAGAGGAAGTTTCTTCCTACACATTGTGGGTCCTTCCTTCTTCCCTCCTCTCTTCCTACTGCCCACGTCATAACTGCAGGTGTTATGGGAACAACGAGAAAATTAGAGGGGTGTGCTGGGCACCCCTAAACATGTCCACAGCCCAATCCCCAGAACCTGTGACTATGTTATGTCCCATGCAAGGCGGGGGGTTCCGGTAGCTGATGGAATTAAGCTCCTTGCTCAGTTGACCCTAAGGTAGGGAGACTACCCTGGTTTATCTGGGTGGGGGCCAATGTAAATCAGGAGGGAGGGGGAGGGAGGGAGGGAGAAGAGTCAGGGTCAGAGTCCCCTGATGGGAAAAAGACCCCACCAACCGTCGCTGCTTTGAAAATTGAAGAGGGGCACCGGGGTGGCTCAGTCGGTTGGGCGGCCGACTTCGGCTCAGGTCGCGATCTCAAGGCTCGTGAGTTCGAGCCCCGCGTCGGGCTCCATGCGGGCAGCTCAGAGCCTGGAGCCTGCTTCGGATTCTGGGTCTCCCTCTCTCTCTGCCCCTCCCCTGCTCACGCACTGTCTCCCTCAAAAATAAATAAATATTAAAAATTAAAAAAGAAAAGAAAACTGAAGGGGGTCATGCTGCCTCAAGAAGCTAGAAAACGCAAGCAAACAGATTCTTCCCTAGAACCTCCAGAAAGACCCTTCAAAGCACTAGGAGAACCTCCCGCTGACACCTTGATTTTTGCCCAGCGAGACCCACTTCCGACGTCAGGAGCTGCCTCTCCCAAGAACCCGGCACAGTGCCAGGAACCTAGTAGCCGTTCTGTAATCACCTGGGAGGAACCTAGACTCGTCTTTCTTCCCAGCTTGCTAAGTATTACCACCCTGTCCCCCAGCACCCATGCTAGAAACTGACTCTACTCATTCATCCCCCACGCCAGTGCCGTCAATCCCACCACCTCAGGAGTGCTCCCATCTGTCCCCTCCTCTACATTTTCACTGCCCACGTCTTGGTTAAGGCCCTTAGCACATCCTGTCTGGAGCACGGCAATGGCCGCGGGCATGGTTAATTTTATGTATCGACTCGGCTAGCCCACGGCACCCAGATATTTGGTCAAACATCAGTCCCGATGTCACTGAAAAGGCATTTTCAGAGACGAGATTGACATTTAAATCAGCAGATGGAGTGGGTTCATTGGCATAATGTGGGTGGGCCTTGCCCAATCAGGTGAAGGCTTTAAGATTTAAAAGACTCTGGTCCCTCCAGGAAGGAGACACTTGGCTCCAGACTGCCTTCAGACTCGAGCTGCAACACCAACTTTCCCCTGTGTCTCCAGCCAGCTTGCTGGCCTACCCTAAAAACTTTGAACTTACCAGCGCCCCAAATCACATGAGCCAATTCCTTAAAATCTCTTTCATTCCATTCCATTCTGTCTACGGATAGACAAATAGATAGACTTAAATAATATATGATGATAAATATATAAATAAGTAATATATAATATACATTTATATTTAAATAATGTAATAAATTCATATTTAAATAATATATATTATATAAGTATACCTATATATACATATTTATAAATACAATCAAAATTGACAGTTTTTAAGTTATGGATTTGTGTATAAATGATATATATCACATATATTTAAATTATCTGTATTTATTAATTATACATGATCTTGAATCGGACTCCAAACCAGTCTCCCTGCCTCAAGCCCTGTTCTTCTGGTCTGCTGTTATTTCGGTATCTTTACTTACCAAGCTTCCTTTGCCTGGAATTACCTCCCTCCCAATTCCTCTCTCTGCCCCTAGCGCCCTGGTCCCTCCTCCTCCCAACCCCGCCTTGTCCCAGCCCCACATACAATCCACCGTCTAAGTCAGTCAGCGGGTCAGACTCAAACCCAGGCTGCCGTGACCTCAAAGTCCACGAGTCCATGCCGTTAACTACGGCTGCTCGACAGTTAACTCATCATCTAATTCGAGTGGGCAGGTTTTAATTCTCGAAACTTCCAGCAGATATCGAAGGAGGAAAAGTCGGGGAAGGAGTATCGCCTAGCTTCAACAGTTATCAGCTCAACGCTATTCCTGCTTTGTCTATACATACCTTCCCCTTTCTACATCTCTTGCATCGTCTTGAACCAAATCCCAAACATCAGACCCATTACCAACTCATTTGTACATATTCCAGAATGTACCTCTAAAAGGTAAGAACTTGTTTGAACATAACCACAATACTATGATCCCACCCCTAAATTTAACAATTTAATAATAATTTCTTGATATTATCGAATGTCCTGCCTAGAGTTCAAATTTCTGCTTATCTCATCTATGTCATTCATGGGGCTGTTGGTGTTTTGGGTTTTGGGTTGGTGGGTTTGTTTTTTGTTTTCATTTTAAAAATGTGTTTGAATCAGGATCCAAATAATTATAGTTTCTGATAATTCCAGGCACAGACGGTGACAGGCTGAGGTGTCTCTTAAAATCTCTCTCAATCTCTGGGTTTCCCTCTGTGTCTATATGCGTTCCTAGAGGAGCAGACCCAGAGACACGGATCTGGGGGCAAACAGTTGACTTTGGAGGTGACCCCAGGAAGCACGGCGAGGGAGTGTGTGCAGAAATGACCCCCAAAAAGGCACAAGAGCCAGTAAAGTGCATATTAAGAAACCGTAGCCATTTGGGCTAGGTCTCCGATCAGAAATCTGGCACGGGTCTCAGTGGGTTCAGACCAAGGTGTTCCTGGGTCTGTGCTCCTTCTGGAGGGTCCTTCTGGGGAGAATCTGTTTTCTTGCCTTTTCCAAGCCCATCGGGGTCCCTGGGCTCATGGCCCCCTTCCTCATCCTCAAAGCCAGCGATCGTCCTCACATCACTTCACTCCGAAACTGACTCTCCCTCCCTCCTTCACTTAGGACACTGGACCCACCCAGATAACCCAAGAGAATCTTCCCACCTGAAGGTCAGCTGATTACCTACTTTAATCTCTTCCTCTCTCTTATTCCGTCTTGCCGTGTTCCTTACTATACTCACAAGTTCCAGGGATTAGGATGTGGAAATATTCAGGGGGCCATTATTCCATCTGATGTAAATCGTTTGTTCTGGAAAATATCCGCAATCTGGAATTTTACAGGTGTTCCCCATGGTGCCATTTTAGCATGTTCCTCTGTCCTCCGTATTTTCTGCAAATTACAGTTGTATTTCAAGCCTTGATTAATTCGAGGATGGTTTCCTTTTGGCAAGATCACGTCACAGTGATGTTACGAACGGGCAAGTTTTAAAGAATTCATAGTTGGCCCTCGAATAACATAGGTTTAAGTATTAAGTATTAAGAATTAAGTATTAAGTATTAAGAATAACATAGGTTTAAGTATCTGTATAAGGTTCCACTTATACACAGATATTTTTTTTTTTCAGTAAATGCAGTGCGGCACTGTAAACGTATTTTTCTCTTCCTCAGGGTTTTCTAAATAACATTTTCTGTCTCCGGGTTACTTTATCGTAAGAATAGAGCACATAATACCCATCACATACAAAATATGTGTTATTTGACTGTTCCTATTATTGGTAAGACTTTTGGTCAGTAGTAGGCCATTTGGTTACATCTGGGGGCAGTCAAAAGTTAAATGCAGATTTTTGCCCTGCAGGGTGTCAGGGCCCCTAACTCCTATGACGTTCAAGGGTCAGCTGTGCGGAATGGACCGAGAATTACAGCTGCTTCGAATCAGTCCTCCCTGTGCAATTAGCAGGTGTTAGGAGTTGAACCGGGAAAAATTTTCAAAGGAAAACAACATCAGGGAATCAGAGATATATGTTTCTTTTACTCTTTGCACACAGGCAAAAAGTACTTTCTGTTCCAAGTTTTATGCAAAAAAAAAAAAAAAAAAAGAAAGAAAGAGAAGGGGCTTTCAAAAATATTTTTGTATGGTTTAGAGAAAAAAGAATTTCCTAAACAAGGTAAGAAATTTGCATAACCAGTAGAACGCAATCAAAAGTTCTAATAAGTAGGGGCGCCTGGGGGGGTTCAGTCGGTTAAGCACCTGACTTCAGCTCAGGTCACGATCTCACGGTCCGTGGGTTCGAGCCCCCGAGTCGGGCTCTGTGCTGACAGCTCAGAGCCTGGCGCCTGCTTCAGATTCTGGGTCGCCCTCCCTCTCTGCCCCTCCCCCGCTCATGCTCTGTCCCTCTCTGTCTCTCTGTGCCTCTCAAACATGAACAGACGTTACAAAGAAGAAGAAAAAGAAGAAATTAAGCACAGAATTACCACGTGACCCAGCAAATCCGCTTGTGGGTGTATACCCAAAAGAATCGAAAGCAGAGACTCAAACAGACATTTGTACATCCATGTTTCTGGCAACATTATTTGTTACAGCCACAAGGTGGAAACAACTCAAATGCTCACCAAATGATGAACAGATAAACAAAATGTGGTATCTACCTACAACGGGACATTCATCAGCCCTCAAAGAGTAAGGAAATGCTAACCCATGCTACAACACGGATGCACCTTGGCATCGTGACGCTAAGCGCAATCAGACAGACACAAAAGGACAAATATTGCATGATACCTTTTCCATGACCCGCAACAGTCAGATTCGTGGAGACAGCAAGGAGGGATGGTTGCCAGGGGCTGGGCGAGAGGGAAATGGAAAGTTAGTGTTTAAGGGGTATGGGATTTCAGCTTGGGATGAAGAGAAAGTGCTGGAGACAGAGGGCGATGGTGCGATATTGTGAGTGCACTCACTGCTGCTGAACTGTATACTTAAAATCATTAAAATGCTGTATTTTGTGTTATGTATATTTTACCAGAATGACGATAAAAGAGAGAGACAGACATACAGTCATGTCTAATTTCCTTTACCATTAAAGCCCATTGCGAGGTCAAGCCAGAAGAGTAACCATGTGCCAAAGCACACGTAAGGAAGAAATCGTTCTGGGGCGCCTGGGTGGCTCGGTCGGTTGAGCGGCCAACTTCAGTTCAGGTCACGATCGCGCGGTTGGTGAGTTCGAGCCCCGCGTCGGGCTCTGTGCTGACGGCTCGGAGCCTGGAGCCTGCTTCGGATGCTGTGTCTCCCTCTCTCTTTATGCCCCTCGCCTGCTCATGCTCTGTCTGTCTGTCTCTCTAAAATAATAAACATTAAAAAATTAAATAAATGCAAAAAGGGGCGCCTGGGTGGCTCAGTCGGTTGAGCGACCGACTTCGACTCAGGTCATGATCTCATGGTTTGTGAATTCAAGCCCCACATCGAGCTCTGTGCTGACAGCTCAGAACCTTGAGCCTGCTTCGGATTCTGTATCTCCCTCTCTCTCTCTGCCCCTCCCCTACTGGTGCTCTGTCTTTCTCTCAAAAATAAACATTAAAACATTAAAAAAAGAAGAAGAAGAAGAAGAAATTGTTCCAGACAGGACATTCCAGGTGAGGAAAAATAACCCCATGGCCCAAGCCAAGGACTTCTCTTCCTTTTGTTCTCTGTTTGCCACTCATGCTTCCAATTTTCTAAAATTGCTGCATCTCTGGGTTTTCAAATGTCAGACGGAAGATGCCCCACCATACAGAATGTTCCAGAACCCTGTCACCAAATTACACACTGGTCAACAATGCCGCTAGTTAGCGTTCATCTGTGTCACAGATGAACATCGTGTTTCATAGCAACTGATCTTTTAAAAAAAAGAGAGAGAGAGAGCAAGCAAATTTAGACCGAAGGACCTAGCCTTGGCCAAGAGAGTGGTCAAAGAAGCCAGCAGAAAGGGAACATGTTTTTCAAGGAGCTTTTAAGATGAGGAAGAAGTGCGGTCGGTGATACAATGTGGATTCCGGATTCCGTGGAACGAAAGCAACATGCTTCAAAGTATATTGTGGATTCACTCACTCCCGGAGAGACGGAGACGGGTCGGGGGTACACTCGGAGAACCGAGATGAAGGACACAAATAAAAGATCTTACTGCCATTACGTAGATTTAAGTAATATACCATTTTTGGCTCTTTGTTGGTTTTGTAGACGAACAGTATTCAATCCACCTAGATATGAGAAATTAGAAAACAGGCAATTTTGTTCTCCTATCACCCGGAGAAAACATCAACAATATTGGGTAAGTTCTTTACATATGTTTTTTCTGGGGTGCCTGGGTGGCTCAGTTGGGTGAGCGTCCACCTCGTGATTTCAGCTCACGATCTCACGGTTCGTGAGTTCAAGCCCTGCGTCAGGCTCTGCGATTATAGCACAGAGCCTGCTTGGGACTTTCTCTCTCCCTCTCTCTCTGCCCCTACCCTGCTCTGAGCACCGCTCTCGCTCT
Organism: Panthera leo; assembly: GCF_018350215.1. Classification (NCBI taxonomy): domain Eukaryota; kingdom Metazoa; phylum Chordata; class Mammalia; order Carnivora; family Felidae; genus Panthera; species Panthera leo. Next base: position 12,705,607 of record NC_056690.1, read on the forward strand.
CTCTCTCTCTCTCTCAAAAATAATACATAAATAAACATTTAAAAAAGAAAAAGAAATGCCTCTCTCTCACAGTTCTGTAATCTGGGAAGTCCAAGATCAAAGCTCCAGAAAGCTAGATTCTTCCTGGTGAGAAAGGAAGAATCCCATCGATGAGCGCTTTGCGCGCCCCCCCCCGCCAAGACCTAGTCACTTCCTGATACCATTGCCTCTGGGGGGTTAGGTTTGCACGTCCAAACTCGGGGAGGGACACGCACATCCAGACCACAGCAGAGGGGAAGACAGCCAATAAAAACTCATTATCTGGGGTGCTTAACGAATACGGGTTTCCTCTGGGGATGATAAGAATGTTTTGGAACTAGAAAGAGGTGGTGTCGCACAACATTGTGAATACACTAAATGCCGCTGAATTGTTCACTAGCGAATTTTTTTTTAATGTTTATTTTTGAGAAAGAGAGAGCACAAGCGAGCGGGGGAGGGGCAGAGAGAGAGAGGGAGGGAGACAGAGGACCCGAAGCGGGCTCAGTGCTGACAGCAGACAGCCCGAGGCGGGACTCGAACTCACGAACACGAGACCATGACCTGAGCCGAAGTCAGAGACACTTACCGACGGAGCCACCCAGGCACCCCTCTGGCTGTTATTATTAACAGTGGTTGGGGCACCTGGGCGGCTCGGTCGGTTAAGTGTCCGCCTCTTGGTTTTGGCTCAGGTCATGATCTCACGGTTCACGAGTTCGAGCCCCGCATCAGGCTCTAGGATTCTCTCTCCCTCTCTCTTTGCCCCTCCCCTGCTCACTGTCTCTGTCTCCCTCAAAATAAATAAATACACTGAAAAGTAATCATGAAATAAACAGTAGCACTTGGGAGCATTCTTGTTTTTCTTGGGTTAGAGAAAAATGACTAGAACAGAAGATGTATGAATTTTCAACATGAGGATATAACACTAAACTGTTTTTTTTGAAGTGGACGCACCAGGTTGAATTTCCTTTGCACTTGACATCCTTCCTAAGCCTTGGCTTGTCAGAATTTCTTTTCTTGTCTACGGCCATGCCACCCTGAACGCGCCCGATCTCGTCTGATCTCAGAATTTCTTTTCTAATTTTGGCCAAATGAGTGGAAAATACAACATCTCTTCATAAATTTGCCTCGTCATTAATGACGTTCAACATCTCTTCATAAAGTTATCAGCCCCAAATGTTTCCTCATTTGAAAGCTCTGTTTAAGTATTTTGCCTATTCGGTTTTTGAGCTATACTTGTTGATTTCTAGAAACTCTTTACATATGCTTGATAATACTCTCCTTTCTTAGTTACAGGTATTTGGTTCCTCCCGGTTTATAATGTGGTTCTTGCCTTTTAATGTGGTTCCTCCCAGTTTATAATGTGGTTCTTACCTCCCAGTTTATAATGTGGTTCAACAGACCTTTAAGTGTCTGTTGATGAGCAGAATTCTTAATTTTAACAGCCAAATTGATCACTCTTTTTTAGTTTTCAAAACATTAAATATCTGATGATAGGGGCCCAATAGAATAAACTACGCTACGTCCATGCAATGGAATATTGTAAAGCTATTAAAAATTATTTTGTTGGAAAATATTTCTTTTTTTTATTTTTTAATGTTTATTTTTGAGAGAGAGAGAGAGAGAGCAAGCAGGAGAGGGTCAGAGAGAGAGGGAGACACAGAATCCAAAGCAGGCTCCAGGCTCTGAGCTGTCAGCACGGAGCCCGATGCAGGGCTGGAACCCACAAGCCGTGAGATCATGACCTGAGCAGAAGCCGGACGCTTAACCGACTGAGCCACCCAGGCGCCCCTGGAAAATATTTCTTGAAACATAAGTATGTTTGCAAATTAACGTTAAGTGAAAAATAAGCATATTACAAAAACGGTAGGTATAACAAGATCTCCTAGTGTGATTTTTTTAAGTTTGATAATACACGACCTTTAAAGCCTGTAGAGGTAACAAGCTCTCTCATTTATTACTGGTGGGTGGTATAAATCATACAACCTCTAGGAAATGCAATTTGGCAATGTCTATCCAAAATTGAAATGTACGTATCCCACTTATCCGTGGGGCATACCTTCCAAGACCCCCAGTGGATGCTTGAGACCACAGAGAGTGCTGAACTCTATACAGATATGTGTTTTCCTACATACACATACCTATGGTAAAGTTTTCATTTATAAATTAAGTACGGTGAGCGGTTCGCAACAATAAGAATAAAATAGAACAATCATAACAACATACTATAATAAAAACTGTATGAGTGTGCTCTCTCTCTCTCTCTCTCTCTCAAAATATCCTAATGTACGGCACTCACCCTTCTTGTGATGACGTCAGATGATAAAACCCCTTTGTAATGAGACGAAACAGGTGAATGTCGTAGGCACACATCGTGATGTGGCATTAAGCTACTAGCGACCTTCTGATGGATCGCCAGGGTCATCTGCTTCCAGAAGGTGGTTGACCACGAGCGACTGAACCCGTGGAAAGCAAAACCGTGGACAGGGAGGAACGACTTCCGGTCCCAACCAACATCCTCGTATGTATGTAATCACAGTCAGGACAGCGCTGCTTAACGGCAAAGGATAAAATCATAAGGGATCTGGGGAGAGGATACGAGGGTCCTCGAGGAAAGGATACGAGGTAACTCTTTAAAAGAACAAAGCAGAGTCTGTATGTCTTGTAATGACATCATCTCGGAGGCATATTCTCACGTGCTATAAGCAGGAGGGTATGGTATGACATCATTTGCATTACAAATATTTGGAGCTATGTAAATTCTTCGCGTGCGTTATTTGCACAGGGTATCTCTGGAAGGCAACAAAGGACGCAGTACCTTATTCCTTCCTAAGAGGGGAACGGGGTGGCTGTAGAACAGCCTTGCAAGCTCTTAGGTGGTAAATATTATTACCGTGCACACTGGGGCTGAGCGAACTTGTAACACAATCTCGGTGGGGCAAACAGAAAAGAACCCAACGAAATCATGTCTGTTAATTCACTCCAAGTTTCTTGAGCCTTCCCTCTGCCCCATGGAGTTGTTCGGTGCCTGCGACCCAGTCAGCACAGACTTGCTCCCCCTGGGTGCTCAATCAGTCGGAACTCGTTTCTAGAACAGGATTCGTTGGTTTTAGAATTGATGTTGCGGCTTATCGCATTTGGTTTTGCCAACGGCTGTGCGCGTTACGTTAAGGCAAGGATAGTTTCCATCGTTCCCATTTTGGAGAAAATGGAGGCTCGGAGAGGTTGAACCCACAGGGGCTTCTCACCCAGCTTTGGGGAGCACAGGGAGAGCTTCCGGGAGGCGGTGGCGCCTGACCACGGGCTCTGGCACTTGGGTGACTGAGCTCGAGTCCTGGCTGTGCCCCCTCACCGGCTGTGAAACCCTGAGCAAGTCACTGAAGTTTTCGGTGCCTCTGGTGTTACATCTACGAAATGGCAACGACGAAAGCACGACTTCGTGAACTGGGAGAACGACATACCCTCCGTGCATTTCTGCAACCTGTCGATCCTTGTGTGAAAGGTAGATGCGATCACGCAACCGGCCGATCCTCGCGGACTCACTCAACCCGACTCCTGGCTCAAGCAGCCCCATGCTCTGCCCTGCCTGCGGGCCGGTGGATAGTTTGCTCCTTCTGCCGAGGATGCTTCCCCCACAGATGTCCGTGTGGCTCCCCTGCCCCTTCGGACCTTAACCAAGCATCTCTTATTAAGCCGGCCAGCCTTCCCTGACCGCCTGTTGCTCGACCTTAAACATAAGCGTGATGGGGGCAGGGACGCCCTCTGTTTGGTTGGGGGCCGATTGCCGGGCACTGACGACGGGCCCTCCGTAAATGACAGGCCCCCCCCCCCCATGGTGTCTCAGGCAGTGGGCCTGGTGGTGGGGAACAGAGCGGGGGCGCAGCCGGGAGCCACAGGTGGTTCCTTTGACCTGACTCTCCACGTCTATTATGAGCAGGGGTCTCTGCTTGCCACCCAGAAGCTCAGTTGCATTGATTCCTTGGAAGCCCAGCTGAAGTGCTTTGGCCTGCGACGTCACTGAGCCCTTCTTCGTCCCCTGTTCGGCCCTTGTCCCTTCCTAGGGCCTACTGCCGCCTGGGTCTCCAGCCCCCAAGGCAGGAGGGATGCTGGGGGCCGGGGCCTCCCCGTCAGTCCCAGCAGCCGCTCTGGCAACCTCAGGAGGACCTGGACCTGACAGAAAGAGGGAAAGACTTTGGAAAGGCTCCTCTTCCCCAGAGGAGAGCTGCCTTGTGGAGCTTTGAGAGCTCACAGCAAATACATGGAGGAAAACACCAGAAAGGGCTATGTCTCCACCTGTTTAAGAAAGACACCTTGGGACTCCAGCTGGAGGCTGCAGCAGGAAACCAAACAGACGCAGAAAGCCTGGGCGGCCAAATAGTCATTTATTAAGGTGCTTGTCTCGCAGCTGGAAATCAGCATGGGGGACGGGAGCCTCCAGAAGGGGACGCCATCTTTAAAACGCGAGAATGGGGGGAGACTTGATTTGAAACGCTTGTCTCCCGATGGGACCGGGAAAAACCCAGGCCCTCAGCCCGGTTCCCAACCTCGCAGGAAAAGGAGTAGCAAGGAACGGCTTTCTGGAAACTTCCGGCTCGGAAAGACAGGCCCTCTCCAGGCCACCAGGCTGGCTTCTTACCTGAGCTTCCCCAGACCTGTGCCCACCTGGCTTTCTCTGAACGGATGGCTGTGTCTGAGCCAGGAGAGCGTTCTCTTTCTGCAACGGGAGGCTGTCTTTGAGATGGAACAGAAACGAGGTCTGAACAGGGATTTCCTGGCCACAGCTCTGGGCAGCACATCCGGGATGGGGCTTGTTGGAGAACAGCCAGGCTGGCGTGGGCACCGCTGCTCGTTCTGGAAGCTTCACGAGCTCTCCTGCCATGGAGAGTGTGTAGGGTTTGCTCACCTTGCCTGGAATGTTCTCTCCCCACCATATACCCCTCCCCCACCCCCCACCATCACCAACCAACTCCTTCGGCCTGGACAACTCCTTTTCACCCATTAGATCCCAGCCACCAGGGAAGGCATCTCTGACAAGCTCAGATGCCCTGTTAGGGGCTCTACCCCCCTCCCCAACAACTGCACATGCCCATGCTTATCACAGTGATGGCTCACGTGTTCCATAGGTGCAACTGTCTGCCGACCTTCTTCCCCAGGACTCTGGTCATGCTCACCACGAGAGCCACAGTGTATGACGCATAGTCGGCCCCCGACTCATGTGTGTTCAGCGAATGGATAAACGGAGCCCCAGAAAAAAGGTGTATGAGCATTGCCCCTAAGCAACGTCCTGGCACTTGAATGCACGCAGGACTGAATGAGTGAGGACACGAATGACCAAGTAAGGGAACAAGTGAATGAGGGAGAAATCGAACTCATCGGTGAACCAGCGGACGCAGGGGTGGAATCACGGGTGAGTGAATGGATAAGGGAGTGGATGAAGGGACCGGTGGGTGAATGAGTGAGTGAGTCCGTAGAAGTTAGGGGGAATAAATAGCGATGTCGCCCTCCGGGGTGGCCCCACCAGTCCACACCTGTGTCTGTCTCTCCCTTGCTCCATACAGAGACTAACCAGACAGAACACATGGCAACAGGAGGGCATGTCCCGAAGGGGCAGCTCTGTCCCTGACCCCTTTCACCTTCGCTTGTTCTGATCTTTATGGGGCCGTCTGCCTTTTGACATCAAAGGAGACAGTGGGGCCGTGATCTGCCCCACAGCAGGTCTATAAAGACGTGATTACTCAATAACCCGCTGTCTGCAAAACGAACCATCTTCCTCTTTCTTCGCCCATAAAAAGCTTTTGACAGCCCTCTTCTATCAGCTTATAAAACCTGGAGAGAGTTGACTTAGCCCTTTCTGGAATGAAAGCCCTCAAAGGTGGGGGGGGGGGTGCGGTGAGGCCGAAGCAGGAGAAGCACACCGCTGATCTCCCAGGCAGCCGGCTGCAAAGTGCCTGGAGGTTTCTAGAGCAGACCAGCGGAGCGGGTCGTCTTGGTCCCACGCGGGACCGGAAGTGCACGTGGCACCGACAGAGGGTGGGCGGCGTGGAAACACAGCGAGCCCAGGCCCGCCGGGGCCACAAACAGCATCCTCACGCTCCCTGCCCCCACCCCCCCAAAGCTCACTCCTTCGTGGCGTCGCTGGACAAACGTGGACGCGGCTCTACTGTGCGCTGGGCATCAGGCTAGGCTCTGAGGGTTCGAGTCCAGGATAACCTGTGCTAGTCCTTCCAGAAACTCCCACCTGTGAGGTGCATCTCTTTTAAATGACGAGGGGGCACGCTGATCTGAATTTATCGATATGCAGATGTATGTATAATCCATCATCCGATGCATGAAGAAGACGGTAACACAGTAAGGACACGATTGGCTCTCTTTTCATTCTTTTTAGTGGCAAAACAAAATGGAATTTGAAGGAGGGGTGGTCAGATGGTTCTATGTCTCGGTTATGGAGCTGTATAATGGGTTGGATTGTGTCCCCCAGAAAGATGCGTCTGAATCCTAACTGACGGTGCCTGTGACTATGCCCTTATTTGGAAAGGGGGTCTTTGTGGGTGTGAGTAAGGCAAGCATCAAGGTGAGGTCATCCTGGATTAGGATGGATCCTGAATCCAATGATGGCGTCCTCCTAAGAGGCAGGAGAGGACGTTTGATCCGCAGGGAAGAGGCCGTGTGAAGGCAGAAGCAGATGCAGCCACAGGCCAATGGCCAATCAGCGCGTGTCATCAGTCGTTAGGAAAATGGAAGTCAAAACCACAGGGAGATAGCCACTTCACACCCACTAGGGCGGCTAGGCTATTATTCTCAGCCACAAAACAAAATAAAGCAAGTGTTGGTGAGGATGGAGAGAGATGGGAAGACCCATGCGTTGCCAATGGGAGCGTAAAATGGCACACCCACCGGGGCAAACAGTTGGGCGTGTCCCCAAAGAGTGAAACGTGCAACGATCATGCGACGCCACAGGTCCACTCCCAGGTATATGCCCGGCAGAACCGACGGCATAAACAATCAAGCACCGATGACCTTAGCAGCATCACTCACAGTGGCCAACAGATGAAACGTGTCCATTGGCAGAAGGACGGATAAACGAGACGGGGTCTACTATCCATGCGATGGAATATTATTGAGCTGTAGAAAGAAAGAACACCCTGGCACCTGCTGCAACATGGATGAAGCTTGCAGACATGATGTTAAATGAAAGCAGCCAGTCACCAAAGGACAAATGCTGCATGAACCCACTTATCTGAGAGACCGAGAGCTAGCAAGTTCATGGAGACAGAAAGTAGAAGGAAGAGAGGTTCCCAGGGGCTGGAGGGAAAGAGAGTGGGGTGTTAGGGTTGAATGGATGCAAGGTTAATGTTGAATGGGATGATGGAAAGTTCTGGAGTTGGAGAGTGGTGATGGCTGCACAACCCTGTGAATGTGCTTAATGTTGATGTTATCTATTATATATAATACATTATGGGGGCGCCTGGGTGGCTCAGTCGGTTAAGCGGCCGACTTCGGCTCAGGTCATGATCTCGCGGTCCGTGAGTTCGAGCCCCGCGTCGGGCTCCGTGCTGACAGCTCAGAGCCTGGAGCCTGTTTCAGATTCTGTGTCTCCCTCTCTCTGACCCTCCCCCATTCATGCTCTGTCTCTCTCTGTCTCAAAAAAATGAATAAACGTTAAAAAAAAAATTATAATACATTATGTATGTTATATATGATATTTGCATATTTTGTTTAGTTTTTTATATATGTTTATATAAGTTTTATATTATTTATTTTTATATTCATGTTATTTATATCTATTATATTATATAACTTATATAAGTTTTATATTATTTTGTCTATTACATATTTTATATATTTAAAAAATTTTTTAAATTTTTTTAACGTCTATTTATTTTTGAGAGATACAGAGACAGAGTGTGAGCGGGGGAAGGGCAGAGAGAGAGGGAGACACAGAATCCAAAACAGGCTCCAGGCTCCGAGCCGTCGGCCCAGAGCCCGACGCGGGGCTCGAACTTGTGGACCGTGAGATCACGACCTGAGCCAAAGTCGGACGCTTAACCGACTGAGCCACCCAGGCGCCCCCTTTTTGGTGTTTCTAATACTTGTTTACTAGGGACATATATTATCCACAGGGCTCACAGTCTGGTGGGGGAGACACACAAGGAAATCGGCGATCGCGGTGGCTGGTAATATACGCACGCGGCGGGGGCATCTAAATCACACTGCGGTGGTGCCATGGAGGAGTCCCCAGAGAGACAGAGCAAGAGTGACCAGGAGTGAGACGGGCAAAGAGGTGGGGGTGGAGGGGAGAGGACATTCTAGCTGAGAATCTGCATTGGAAGGGCAACAAAACTGCCCAGTTTGATACTTGGTCTGGCTACATCTTTACTGTGTGTCCTCGGGTAAGTGAGTTACCCTCTCTGGGCATCAGCTTCCTCTTCTGTACGACGCGGATAAATAACTGTACTTACCCCGAAGGGTGTTATGAAGATTCTCTGAGTCAATATATGTAAACAAATTACAACAGCATGTAGCATATGGTAAAGACAATATAAGAATTAGGGTTTTTTCCCCGCCCCCCAATGACTACAAAGGACAGGAAACTTCTGGGACTAGTACAAAAAAGAAACGGAACAGCTAAAAGAGCGGGGGGGAGAGAGTAATGTAAGGATCACCTTCATCGAAATAAAAAGCAAATAAGGCCTGGCCGGGGGACGGGGGCGGGTGGGAGGGGGAGGAAAAAAAACAAAAGGAAATCTCAAATCTGAAAATAAAGTGCATCAGGATGATGGAACTATGTCTGGGATCAAGCTATTTAGAGTTGACAAAACTGAGTTAAAAGGGGGTTTGACTAAGTGAAAAGATGCTGAAAATACGTAACAGAGCCGGCCCGTAAGGCAGCCGCTTTGTTGGAGAAAGGTCCAGAACAAATCTTTGAGGGAAGGGGGACTGGGTCAGTTTTAGCCTATAAACATTGGGACTTCCGTTTGGCATTTGAGTGAAAGGTTTGGAATCATTAGTAATACACGCAGCTTCAAGTACTGGAATATCTCACTGCAGTGCCGTAAATCAATAGGAATTCATTTCTCTTCCATAACGAGAATGGTGGAGATGCTCAGCTACATGTCCTGGTTCAGCAGCCCAGCCATGTCTTGACCCAGGTGTTGACAAGACGGCTGCTGCCGCTCCAGCCATCACGTCCAAATTCACAGCAGGAAAAAAAAAGAGGGGGGGAGGGGAAAGCGCTGCATCTGTCTCCCTTTTCCTGGCAGAATAAATTATTTTCCCAGAAGCCCTTGCAGCCAACCTTTTGGACAGACCTGTGTTCCGTACCTTCCCGGCCTCAAAGAAAGCTGGGGAATTCAACCAATTATGATTCGTAACCACGGTCTGGGCCCACTGGGAGTCACTGTACCCGCTTCACAGGTTGCTAGAGAGAATTAAATGAAATGATCCATAGGGAACGGTGGGCATTGTGCTTGGCACACCTAAGTATTCCATAACTGGTAACTATTATCAAATTCTAGTTGAGGTTCGTTTGGTTCCTTGTTTGAGCCACTGTGGCCTGGGCAGCCTTTGAGCCCAGCCACGCCACCCCACCAGTCCCAGGTGCTTTCCGATGTCCAAGATCATAGCGCACCTGAGCGTTCATTCCTTCTGTTTCCCTTCTACGCAAATCAGGGAGGCCCCAGGTTCATGTCTAACACCCTATACGAGAAGAAATAACTCAGAATGACGAGCAGTGGAATTCGAAATAAAGACAAAGCAATGCCCAGGTCTCTTAAAACCAGTAACGGTCAGGGAAGGGCTCAGAATTAGACTCCAAAACTTTCTGCCTGTTTTGAACCGTGAGGAAATTTCTCGAGTGATGGAATGGAGCACATATGTCTTGATTCATTGGAGGCTCTGTGGCCTCATTAAGCCAAATCAATATGAGGAGTGATTTAAGCAAATGGATAAAAGCTATTTATTATTTAGCATTTTATATTTGCTGAGGGCAAATATAAATGTCTCCATTCTCTAAACCTACCTGTTCCTGACCTCACACTGTTAATTAAGTTTTTCGGAGCCTCTCACTGATAGACAGGCATCCTTGGGTGCTCGGAAGGAGAGAGTGTTCCCATTTTACAGATAAAGCGGTTAAGGCAAGGAGAACATCTCTCAAATGAGGGGACTGTAAGCAAGGCGTCGTTCATCCCCTTGGTTGATCCGCAAGGCAGACGAGAACACGGACCAAGGGAAGACTGAGCCAAACACGGGTAGAGTCACCTCAGGTCACCCAAGACTGCCACCCACAGATTCTACCCTCAAAGTCCAAAAAAAGACTCAGGCCCAGGGATCGGAGTTGCCTTAAGCTCAAAGAGTTCTTACCAGAAATGATGATAATAATAAGGATTATAGGTTCTAATCTTCCTGACCGAACCCTCACTGGGCTCCAGGCGCTGGGCTAAACTCCTGGTATTTACCACGCCTTGGACCCCCCCACCACGCTTATGAGATGGATTCCATCATTAGGCCCATTTTACGGATGAGCAAACTGAGGCACCGGGATGACGTGCAACTGGCTCAACATCCCTCGAAGAAGCAGCTGTGGCATCAGGATATGAAACCAAGCTTCCCCCACCCCACCCGTGACGACCTTTCTAGGGCTTAGAAGGTTCTGAAAACTCAAGAAGCCTTTGCCTCCACGCTCATCCCATTCCTAGCTCCTGGGAGCAAAAGACGCGCATCCAGGGGCTTTTCCGGGACGTGAACGACTTTTCAGAAGTTGGGACCCTAAATTGCAACCACGTGTGGGGACCTTCCTGTTTGCCAGACGATACGCCAAGTGCGACATCCACCTGCTCGTTTCACGCTCCGAACGACCCCTGGAGAGGGAGGGGCTCTGACCCACGGTCACAGGTCAGGAGCGTGAGCACCGGCGGGGTTCGTGAGCCCGTGCGGGGCACGCCTGTCTTCGAGATCTTGTCATCCTCGTTCCCCACGGAGGCCTCGGGGAGCTCTGAGCCCTTTACAGACCACTCCTCACCCCTGCACAAGGCAGGAAGGAGCATCTGTCTCTGGGGAAATGGCATCGAGGAACTTGGAAGGACCCCAGTCCCTCGCCAGAGTCCCCCACTCCTGTTCCCCTGGCCCCCAACCCAGCTGCTGTGGGTCTCCCGGGACTTCTGCCATCCCCCTAAGTCTGGGGACGGTGGGCGAGTATGTGAGCTAAGTCCGGGCCCTCCGACAAGCAGACAGCAACACGAGAGCATTCGTAAAAGATCTTCCTGGGGGAGTTTTCCGCAGCGAGGATGCGTGAGAGGGTCTGCAAAGCCTCTGGGGAGCCCTAAAGTCACTGGCAGAGGACCCCGTGTCTCCCAGGAACAGCCCTGTCTCAGAATCCCTCCTCGCCCAGTCATTGCTTGGGGCAGGCCGTGGGGCAGCCAGACCTGCCCAAACATCCGTGGGCGTCCAAGCAGCAGCTGGAGCCCTGGGAAAGTTAAATGCCTTCGAGCTCATTCTCATGGCCACCACAAACATCTGGAAGGTTCGTAGAAACTCAAAGCGGGTAAGTGTTCCCAGGACTACCCCCCCGTCCGGTCTCTAAAGCCCACCTGCCTCGGGGACCGGCAGGGTCTCACCTGCGACCACCCAGCTGCCAGTGGAGGGGTGCGAGCCTCCATCTAGGGGTGGCCTGGCCGCTGGCCACAGTAGGGCACTGCATGCTAGAGAAGCTGGAGCCAGCCCTGGACCTGAGTGAGGCAGGGGGGCAGAAGGAGCAGAGGTCTTCCTGGGCCCTGTGTCCAATGCAACCTGGATACACAGTCCTCCCTGTCACCAGGCTGCTTCCCCCGTGCCCAGCACGACCGGCACGCGTTGTAGGACCGGCCGGTGTCCCCATGGAGCTCCCCCTGAAATGAGGTCCAAGACGCGAGTGGTGAAGGCTTTGACTCAGACGGATGTGGATTGGAATCCTCACCTCCGCCTCTGACTCCCTGGGTGGCCTCGGGCGGGTCGGGTCACTTTGCCTCAGTCTACTCGTCTGCCGAATGGGCTGGAGGAGATCCCACGTCCTGAGGTTGTTGTGGAAAAACAAAGGAGAGAAAGCCCTGATTGTGCCGGAAACAGGTAACACGCCCAAAGGGGATGATTTCGCGAAGGCACGATTCACAAAGCTGCGGAAGAGTGGGGGGCGGGAGGAGGGGGGACAAGGAGCCAGCGCCACCCAGAGCCTGAAGGGTCAGGGGACGGTGGGGTTCAGAACCCCGGGAGAGGGGCTGCTTGTCAGGAGCTGTGACCTTAAGCTGGGGGACCCGGTAACCCCCATCAAAGAGTTGGGGAACAAACGCCCCAACCCCAGACCCCTCACTTCCTCTGATCCTGCCGATGATTCCCTTGGCTGAGCCCCCGGAAGCCAGAGGGCAAGAGTCCACGCAGTGATGAGGGGATCCGGAAGGACACACAGAAGCTACCTGTCTGCTCAGGGACCCCCAACCCCGAGACTCCCCCGCCCCCGCTTTGCTCTCAGGTTTGTGACCAAGAGTGACCGTTCTGACCACGGCCGACGCGAGGCTTGTGACAATGAAGGACCCAGCACAGGAACGCGTAAGCTCTCCACAAGGTCCCCGCCCCCTCGGGTGGTGCAGGACACGGACGAGCCCGCAGGCAATGGCCAAGCCACAAGGGCAGAGACATCCCCGGGGAAAGCACACACAAGGGCGACGCTCCCAGCTCTGGGGCAGCCAGGAGTGCTTCCTGGAGGAAGGGCCACCCACCTGAAATGCCAAGGAAGACAGGAGTGAGTCCCATGGAGAGGACCAGAGGGCAGGGTAATGTCCAGGGGGGAGGTGGCGTGGGCATGGAAATAAAGAGGCATGAGGCTGGAAAGGCGCGTGAGCCCGGTCAAGCAGAGCCTGGGAGGCTGTGGGAATCAGCCTGGACAAGAGCCCGGGGCATCAGGGAGCGCTGAAGGCGGTACGGCAGGTGAGTGACGTCGCGTTCCATACCTGGCACACAGAGAGGGACAGAGAGGGACTGAGGGCATGTGCAGAGAGGGCTCTGGCGAGGAGAGATGGAGCTTTGCCTAGAAACAGAGCGCGGAGCGGGGGTGCGTCTCATATCTAATTTCTGCTGACCCGGGAGGAGGTCAAAATGACCCACAAACAGCGCGGAACATTCCTGATCATTCTATTTCCAAATCCGGCGGCCGTTTCCAGGAGCTCGGCGGCGACTCCTCCCCCGACAAAGTGGCCCCGCGGCCCAAGCCGCCCACACCCTTCCCCCAACCCGGCCACGCCGAGACGAGAGCGCTCAGCCCAGCTGCCAAAGTGCGGGCAGAACACTTCGGGACTCTGACGATGACCCAAGACAGCTTACTCGGGGAGACAGAAACGTGATCCGCCCTCCCGTGGGCAGGCACGGCCCCGGGGACAACGAGCTGCCAGATATAATTAGACTAAGTCCCAGCAACAGGCTCGATGCCCCGCGCGTATCAGCACCCACTTCCTGGCATCTGTTTCTGGTGCCTAAGCACCGCTGCTTTGCCCAACCACTGACCTAGAGAGCCTCACGGCTCCGAGCCGGGCTTGCGGTCTGCCCCTCAGATGGGCGCGGCCGTGGCCGTTACCCTGGAAAAATGAATCATAGCAACAAAGAGTTCGGAACGATGGTCGGTGTTAACGGTAGAGAGGATGATAATGTGCTCGGAGCGACCACCTCGTGAGTACACGCTTCGTGGCAGGTGCTGACCGTGCGTGACCTCGTGTAGCCCCCCCCCCCCCCAGTGACCTTACGGGCAAGGTCGGATCATCCTCATTGTCTAGGTGATGACGGTGAGCCTCAGAGAACACGAAAGGAGACGAGCAGAGACTGAACTCGGGTTTTTCTGGACTTCCGAGCCCAGATTCTCAACTGCCGTGCTGTGCCCCGTGTCCCTCTCTGTCGTGGCTCCTGAAATGTCCTGCCGTTGGTCTGGCTGGCGAGCGAGCCCCAGACTCCCACCCAGGACTCGGAGAACCGGACTCAATAGATTCTAGCTACAAATCACTAGACCTTTGTGCTCTGGGCCGAGGCAGCCTTGCCTCCACGGTGGTAAGTAGGAGAAGGGCACAAAGGAAAATCGGTCCCCAATCTTGGGAGGCACTTGACCTTGAGGACCAGGGAACGGGCTGAACTGGACTCTATTTTCGATGGCCGTGTTTCTGAACACTTTCCTCCAAGTCCAACCTTTGTAACGGGCCCCACGCGGAAGCGCGCGGGTCCACGGAGCACTCTACAAAAATGCAGGAAGAGTCCAAGGGATGAGACTTGCTTGGGGGGGGATCTAATCACTCCCTGAGACGGGAAACAGTCTCCCCACCCAGCACAGAGATGTTCATCACTGCCCACACTTCCGATGGCTGCAGACCGCTGTTTCGTGGCTCAGTGCGGGCAGGTGAGTTGGAGAAAGGGGGTATTCTCATCCCCCAGCATTCAGCGTCCACGACTCTGGCACGCCCTCACAGAACATTCTCTGTCTTTTCCAGCTCCATCTGTGTGCCCGTGGGGGGGGGGGGGGCGGGTGGAGAATGAATTGCACCCCTCCTTGTAACTTCAGAATTACTCCCATCATTTTGGGCAGAGGTGTGCACGGAGGCTGATAGAATTTTCTCTGACGGGATCCAGCCAGCCCAATCCCTCCTACATCAGAATGCCTGGTTTACCCATTAGTCCAGGGTATCTCAAAGGTGAAGAATCAAGGGCCCAGGAAGGCAGTCGGCTGGGATTCTGATCAACAGAGCTTCCAAAGGTGAACATGGTTTTCTTTTTCTTTTTTTTTTAACGTTTATTTATTTTTCAGCAAGAGAGAGACAAAGTGCGAGTGGGGGAGGGACAGACAGAGAGGGAGACACAGAATCCCCAGCAGGCTCCAGGGTCTGAGCTGTCAGCACAGAGCCCGACAGGGGGCTCGAGCTCACAGACTGCGAGACCCTGACCTGAGCCGAAGTCAGATGCTCAACCGAGCCACCCAGGCGCCCCAAAGATGAACATCGTTTTCTAAATGTACCAGCCATGTGCTCCGTCCCAGAAGAGAAGGGACCCACTGCTCAGAGGTAATCCTCTCCGGGGAACAATCCTCCTCTCCCTCCCAAGACGGCCAGCGATCCTTGAGTGCCTGACCTCGATCAGAAGCATTCGCTGAGCCACTTGGGAGTCTGACCTGGGGGAAACATTCTTGGGAAAATGGCTGCCTTGGAGAAACTAAGGCAGTAAAGCCGCGTGGAATTCTGGAGCCCACGTGGTCTTCAAGAGGAAGAATCTCTAACTCCCACCAGGAGGAACCATAAGGACTTGACCATAACAAGCAGAGCCTTTCCAAATCACTTCCAGGCGCTAGGCATCCCCACAGCACACTGGTCATGACTCTGTCTTCCACACAACGACCCAAAGAGGTACTTAGACTTTTCCCAGTGTTACACGTGAGGCCCAAAGGGGAGGAGTTATCCAGCCAGCTAAACGGTGGAGTCGGGATTTGAACCCGGGTCTCTAAATCTAGGTTGACTTCATCCCAAGGTTGGGAGGAAATGGCCCCGGCTTAGCAGCTGGGAGTGATGGAGGGCCTGGGGCAGAGAGCTTGGCAGAGCCCAGATTGGAAGGAAAGGAGATGTCTGCTCCTTGTTTGTTTTTCCAGTGCAGTTCAGTGGAGAAGGGGCCCTGACAGGCTGAACTGGTCAGACGAGGGTAATACAGTGAGGAACGAGAAGGGGAGATAATGAGTCACCACTCGAATGCTTTCTAACTGGTAGGAAACACAGAGAGAGAAGCTTGTCGGCCAGGCCAGCATCTCAGGGGAAGAAACTCACCTCATTTCATAGATGTGGAAACTGAGACCCAGGTGAAAAGGGTTCTGCCCAAAAGACAGACTGGGTCCTAGGACACTTCTTTTTCTTTTCTTTTTTCTTTCTCTTTTCCTTTTTCTTTTTTCTTTCTCTTTTCTTTTCTTTTCTTTTCCTTTTTTAAAGTAGGTTCCATGTCCAAAGTGGGGCATGAACTCATGACCCTGAGATCAAGAGGCGTGAGCTCTACAGAATGAGCCAGCCAGGTGCCCCGAATACTTCTTTTTCAAATAGCAACCATAATAATAATAAAAGCAGCCAACACTTTACTAAGTGCTTCATATGTGCTAAGCGTTACATCTATTAACATTATACAATTATATATTAAAGCTGTGTGTTCGGGTACAGTCCCTTAAATTCTCAGTCTTGGGTTTTTGGGTTTTTTTTTTTTTTCATCTGTAAACTGTGATAGGAACAACTAGTTATTAACAGAGCTGTTATACGGGTTTCGTAAAGTAATGTCAATAAAGTATATGGTCTAAATCAATATAAAGGGAAGTTCTTACTAGGAGACTTTCCTCCTATTCCTGTATGACAAATCACCATGAACTTAGCACCTTAAAATCACCATATTTACTCTCCTACGGTTTCTGTGCCTCAGGAATTCAGGCACCATTTCCCCGGCGAGTCTCCCACTAGGCTACACTCTAGGTGTTGGTCAGGGTTGGGGGCTCATCTGAAAGTTCACCTGGGGAAGATTTTTCTTCCAAGCTCATAATTTAAGGGGACTTATATTGTTGTTGGCAATATCCAGTTCCTTCTGGGCTGTTGGGCTAAGAGCCTCGGTTCCCAGCTGGTCCTTAGCCCAAAGACACTCCCAGCTCCTTGTCAAATGGGCCTCCCCAGTATGGCAACTTGCTTTATCGAAGCCAGCAAGGGAGACAGTCTGCTAGAAAGACAGAGATTACAACCTCATATGATGTGATCATGGAAGTAACATCCATCCTGTTTCCCATATTCTGTTGGTTAGAAGCAGTTCATAGGTCCTGGCCACACTCTAGCGGGAGGGATTACATACGAGTGTAACTACCAGAAGGTGGGGGTCATTGGAGCCATCTTACTATCTCTGTGCCACACTAGCTAACATTTGTCTCACCTTCTGCAGATGCCTCTACTACTGGTCTATCAAAGAGGACATACATCCTCTTTAGCCCAAAAGCCCTGGAGCCTTAAGACCCTGTCTAAAACAGCAGACCAGATTGGCCACCAGCTGGAAAGCACCAGAAAATCCAATGTCCTATCCTCGAACGGCACTGAAAAGAGGCACGGTTTTGCATGAAAAATAAGCATGTGCTTATTAGATTATTATAATCTAATTTGATGTGTTGTCTCTGCTAAAGACAGATCGTACCTTGCTTACGAATACTTCTGTATAATGAAGGTTACCTGTTTGACATTAGGCAGAATCACAGAGAACTCAGGATACCTTTGAACCCAAATCACATTTATTCATCTCTCTAATATTCACTGGACGCCTACTTACTAGGCACCGGGGATACTGTTGGTCAAAAATAATGAGAACGAAATTCACATTCTGTTGGCAAAACCAGGAGGAAGGATGAAAAGAGGCAGAAAGTAAAATAAACACATGACACTTGGCAATATCAATAATTTATCATATGTGACTCAATTATAAAGCTTAAACATGAAATTTGGAATCCATGGTTTAATTCCAAACACAGGAATGGCTTTCCAACATTTATCACTAATTCCAGTAACCATTGCCTCAGTGGAACAAAGTTTCCCCAAAATGAAATTAATTTTCAAATAACTACGAAAATCTCAACGGAGGCAATTAATACACGAGTCTATACATTTGTTACGATTGATGGAAATGTTCCATTTAGAAGTTGTGTGTTTTGCTGTATGTAAATTATACCCCAATGAAAACACAAAAATTCCGTTCAGAAAAAAACTACCTAAGAAGTACCATGACTGGAGAAAAATTTTCCTAATTTGGCATTATCACCGATAGACCACAAATGATCTGAAAATATTAATTATGACCACATAGTGACCTTGTTAAAATGAAAGTAAATGCCTTGTTTTACATTATGAATATGCAGCAGCTTGTGAGTTACATATGCCTTCTTGTTATTGTGTATCCAAACATCATCAGCCCAGAACAGAAGACCAAGTCTTGCATGATTATCATTAAATTCAGAGGGAGGCAGAATCAGCAGAGAGAACAAAGGTGAAATGGGGCTGTGAGTTAACTGGGGCTGAGCTCTACCTTTGTGCAGAGGGGAATGACACTGTATCATCCCCATGGGGCCCCAGTCCACCTGGGGACTAAGGACAACAGCACCACCCAGGGAGTTGGTCGAAATGCAGATTCCCAGGACTCATCCAGAAAGTCTGAATCAGTAGGTCCTGGGATGGGGCCTCCGGACTGAACTTTTGACAAGCATCTGCTGGTAAAATTACTCTCACAAGCATTGCTTTCAGGGCAAGTCCAAAGATCCCGGGTCTCCTTATGTTCTAACTAAGTCATCTTCACCTCACCCTGTAAAACACGCACACCCAGTGAGCCATTAGAACCCCCGGGGGGCCTCGGTATCCCCCTTAGAAGGGCAGGAATTCTCAGGTCTTTCTCCACCTCTGGCCAAGACCAGGCTGTGTTCCAACATCAGACCCGCACACTGGAACCACCAGACTTGGGAATCGTGGTTCACAGACTAGCAGGAGACAATAGTAATTAAGAACACTGAGCCTGGAACAGGAAATGGCCAACTTCTTCTGGAAAGGCGCAGATGGTAAATATTTTCAGGTCTGCGGACTAGACGGTCCCTATGGCAACTATTCCCCTCTGCCAGCATGGTGCAAAGACAGCCACGGGCAACCCACAAACAAATGGGTGTGGCTGAGTCCCAATAAAACTTTATTTACAAAAACAGGCAATGAGCCACATTTGGCCCCCTGGGTCATAAATTCACCAACCCTGGATCTAGATCCAGATGGCTGTGAAACCCCAGCTCCACTGTGCTGTTTGTCCTTGCCTCAGTCACCTAGCTTCTCTGAGCCAGTCTCCGTATGTGCAAATTCCGAAAAACAACAGTACCAGCTTCAGGGTGTTGCCGTGAGAATCCTCACGTGTTAAATGCAAAGTATTTGGCATCGTTCTTGGGACTCAGTACACCAGGATAAAAGTCAGCTGTTACTAAGTGTCCGCTTCAGACTGTCAAGGGTCTACCCTTGGATGGACCCACCCCTTCCCAGCTGGGTGACCTTGGGCTTGTGATATAACCTCTCTGTGCCTGAGTTTCTAATATGTCAAGTCGGAATAACAGTTGTGAGAACAGGATTAGACAAGAAATGCAAAGTATAATGCATGTAAACGTACTCAAAAGTTAGCTTGAGTTACTGTTTTTGTTATAGCATGGTTGTAAATTACTGTGTTATTATTACCATTTATTATTATATTATTTCTTCTATATATTAATATAGACATATTATTATTATGGAGCCCATCACAAGCAAGAAAGCAGCACCCCACGCCTTTTCCAAAGCCTTAAAGATTTGAGACTTTGCCCAAAACACTGACTGAAACAATGTATTTCTTGCACCCACAGACCCACTTAGAGGCAACCACAGACCAGAGCAGAATTCTGTTTGTCACCCTTAGCATTGCCTCTAAATGCTTTTGTTTTTATTTTTCTTTTAATGTTTGTTTATTTTTGAGAGAGACAGAGACAGAGTGCAAGCAGGGGAGGGGCAGAGAGAGAGCGAGACACAGAATCCGAAGCAGGCTCCAGGCTCTGAGCCATCAGCACAGAGCCCGATGTGGGCTCGAACTCAAGAACCACGAGATCGTGACCTGAGCTGAAGTCGGACGCTTAACCGGCTGAGCCACCCAGACAGCCCGCCTCTAAATTCTTAACTAAAGATGAAACACAACATCGAGGACCCCTGTGGAAGCTTTGAGACAAAGCCCTGGGATAGCGGGGAGAAAAGGTGGGGAGGATCCATTTTAATAAATAGATTATTTTTACCTGGTTTTAATCTTAGTCTTGCACCGGGTTCATCCTGTAATTCATCTCCAGGATTTGCCATCAGCCCATCAAAGACAAGGGAGGCCTCAGCAAATAGGCTCTCTTTTGTTGTTTATACATACACTGAGGTCTATTATGATGGGGATTCTCCGAACATGCACAAAAGCCAGCATAATTAACTTTGTTCCTTAAAGAAAATTCCAGCGCCTTTTGCAGAAAATGGTTCTTGAGCCTCTCCTCTGGGTGGCTAACACACACACACACACACACACACACACACACACACACACACGCAAAGTCTGAACAGCACTAAAGTAATTAAAGCAGCTGGGATTGATTGGGGTTCTGAGTGACCTTTTGGTAACTTACCTACGCCTGCCATTTAGAGAAAGAATAATTTATGATGCAAGTCAAAGAGCAGAAAACCAAGGCGGACAGAAAGAGAATTCTGATTACCTTTGAGGGGTGAACTGTCAGGAGGGCCCCGAGCCCCTGGTGAAAACAGGAACAAAAGCAGTAAATGTCCAGGTTCGCCCAGACACAGACGCCTGTGGTTCCCGAGGTGCGTCTGCTCTTCTGATTTGTAGAAGCTAAGAATTTCAGGGCCGGCAAGGTCTTACAGGTCTCGCTGAGCCCGTGCGCTTGACAAATGAGGAAACTGAGGCTCAGGGAGGGGCTGAGTTGCCCTGGATTCAACGACAGGTCCCCTGTATGCTGGTGTGAAGGGTTTTGCCCCTTTATCTGGACAACTGTAGTCCAGACGGAGAGCCCTTCAAACATCAAAATGCTCTTTATGTGTAAATTACAGATCAGTTTGCAGAACACCAGCTCCGCGAAGCCACGGCTTGGGTTGTGTTTCGCTCACCACTGTACCCCCAGCACCTAGGCAAGCTGGCACACAGTAGACACTCAACATATTTTTGTGGAAGCGGCTTTCCGGAGAAATTATCCGTGGCCTCAAGAGAGGCACGGTAGAGCTGGGCAGGCTCTGTACCAAAAATGGCACCCGTTTTGGGGACCGAGTCAATGAAACAAAAGAGCTAAGGCCAACAGCACCCCCTCCCCCCGCTCCACCACAGACTTCCCTCAGTGCATTCCTACAAATGCCCACTTTGCAAATGCCTGGGATTAGTACCCTTACCTGGGAAATGCTTCACCCATCTCTGAAGCTTTAAACCCCAGATCATAAGCTACCTCCTCCAGGAAGCTTTCTTGGCTTTTTCCTACCTGGAAGCAATCCCTCCCTCTTTTTAAATGTTTATGTTTGAGAGAGAGAGAGAGAAAGAGAGAGAGAATCTCAAGCAGGCTCCACTCTCAGCACAGAGTCTGACACAGGGCTCGCTCTCATGACCATGAGATCACGGTCTGAGCCAAGATCAAGCGTCAGACTGCTTACCAGACTGAGCCACCCAGGCGCCCCCCAGCGAAAGCGTGCTTTCTAAAGCCAGTCTGCCTGAGATCAAATCTTGACTCCATTTACCACCTGTGTGCTGTTAGGCAAAACATTTCCAAGCCTTAGTTTCCTCCGTCACTGAGAAGAATCATCCTGCTGTCAGGACTGTTGTAGGTTTAATGAGATAATGCATGTAAAGGGCTCAGCGTACCACGTCTGCTCCATAAATGTTAGCTTTCACTGTTCTGATATTATCTTACTCAGGGCAAGAATTGTCAAAGTAATCTCTGGGAGGCCCAGCAACTAGCATAGAGCATCGATTTGGTTTTCAAAAATAATCAAACACACAGGCACACCTGGGGCATTCAGTCAGTTAGGCGTCTGACTCTTGATCTCAGCTCAGGTCTTGATCTCAGGGTTGTGAGTTCAAGCCCCGCACTGGGCTCCACGCTGGACGTGAAGCCTACTTAAAAAAAAAAAAAAAAAAAGAATCAAAGACACAGACGGATATTTTATATCTCTCTGCCTTATGGGGATGTGAAATACGTCAGTGTTATAAATGGAAGCTAAAGAGACAGGACAGCTACATGGGATACTTCATACTGGACTGGATCCTGGAGGCACACGAAGAAGGACATTGTTGGACACCAATGGTGGATACAAGTCTTGCATCCGGGTTAAATTTTCTGATGTCGCTGCTGCAGGGTGGTTATGTGAGGCAATCTCTATTCTTTGGAAATACACACTGAAATACCCGGGGGTAAAAGGCCAAGATATGTGCCACTTATCAGATGTTTCAGGAAAACAAAAAAGAAATATATATATATTTATACGTATTAAATATTAAATACATATAAATATATTAAATATTTAAATATTTAAATAAATATTATTTATATTAAATAAGTATTAAATATATATTAAATATATATATTCTATATAAATATATTATATATATTAACTATTATATATTATATATATATTATATATATATTATATATATATATATATATATAATATATATATGAAAAGGAAAATGCAGAGCAAGATGTTAACAAGAGGTGACCCTGGATACGGGGCATCTGGATGTTCTTCGTGTCATTGCTATTCTTGAAACTCTACTGTAAGTTTGACATTTTTTTTCTCCCAAATAAAAGGCTTTCTGCAAATCATGGGATGGCTCTGGAGCCACCTGATGTACAAGTCATTCTGGGTTTTCAAAGAATGGTTAGGTCTTCAAAGCAATCTGGTGAACTGATCTCAGGTAGGGAACCAGCTGATGAGCCAGCAGAAGAGGCATACTCGTGATTTCCCCATCCCTCCTTCGTGGCAGCCATTGCTCACCAAGATGGCGCCCTTTCTCAGTAAAACCAGACAGCCGCAGCCTCAGAATCCTTCTCAACGCAGCAAGCCACCACCAGCCCAACAGGGTTGGCTCTCTGGATGAACTAGCCATGCACTTGGCCCCTTTCAGGCATTCTTCTGTGCCAGTTGGGGACACAGCAAGCTTCAAAGCCTTTCTAATGAAGGTACATTAGCCCCTGGAACACCTAAATCTACAGACCGCAGCTCAGAGGCGTCTACGCTTTACCCCTATCAAAGCTTAGAATTGATTTTCCTTTAGCGAAAGGTTTTATGTGCTAGGAAGATTCCGGTAGTCAGGTATCTTGGTGTGTGACTATCACCTCCGTCACCTTCCAACCTGGACCCATTGCTTTACTTCCCTGTGTCTCAGTTTCCCCATCTACAAAAAAAAAAAAGGAGGCACCAACCCCCAGGCTATTGTGAGGAGCAGCTAGGGTAGTGAATGTGAGCATCTTGAACCCTTTCCAGCTAAATTATATGATTACGGTGATCGTGATTATCAACGTCTCCGTCATCGTCATCTTCTCCCTGTTTCTTCTCTGCAATTACCCCCAGCTAATGGAGTCCTGGTCCTTTTTAGAGGCGGGGGGCAGGAGGAAGCTGCCTCTGCCCCAAACATTTCCAGTTTGGGTTTTTCAACAACCCACGGAGCTCTCTTGCCTTGAACCTGAATCATACCGGAGTTTCAAGAGAGCAGTTACATGTCTATTTTCTTCGATTATCACTGAAAGGTTAAGTGGCCTGGCCCTCAGCCCCAGATGCCCATCTAGGGTTTCCATTATGAGCCAAGCTGGAGGAGCGGGGCTGGGAGTTCATTCTCCCGCCCTGGCCCTCCAGCTAATAGAACCTTGGCCACTCTCCTCAGCGTAAAGCTTTCTCTCCGGGCAAAGCCAGCCAATTTAAATGGCACTCACCGCTCATGCCCGCATGTCATGGGCTCTGAGCACTCCAAGGATCCAGAGCAATAAAATCTATTAGGTCTCCTTTGTCCCATCTTCTTGTGAACTTCTAAGAAAAAGGCACTAAGAGGATCAGTACCCAGAAAAACCTTCATAATTGTGGCTTCTACACAGCAAATGAGGACAATTACCAAGGCAACCGGCCAATCGTTCTGGTTAAGGGCAGAGGGAGTTTAGTCAAGAAGAGGCTGTTTCGAACCTCTATTGCGCTGTAATCAGAGAGTAACCAACATTTTAAAAGGCTCTTGTGTAAAAACAGGAGAGATGGCAGGGGAGGGAAAGAGGAGAGGGGGGAAAAATTAATTTCCTCTCATTTCCTGCCTGTTCCATTGATTGCGGTCCAAAGGCAAAGATGATGCGCTGTACCCTTGCACCTGGGGCCACAGGAGCCGGCAGCCGAGCCGGAGGCGTTGTCTGGTTTTTATGGACGCGTTTATTTATTTATTTTCCCCGCTGGGCCCAGCATCTGCGACACAGGTCTAGAGACAGGCGCGGCGAAGGGTAGCGGTAAAAATCTTTCAGGACGGCGTAGGGCCTCGTCCAGAGTCCTGTGCCCCGTGAGCATAAACATAATACAGCATCCTTCTTTATCCAGCCTTCCCCGGCTCAGCTGCTGCTTTGGGCCAATCACTTGGGGACAGAAGTCAGTCTGCTCGGTCAGAGCGCCAGCTGGAAATCAGGGTCATGTTGGGAGAAAGCGATAATCGTGACACGGGGCGGGGGGAAGGGGAGGAGGAGACAGAAAACTCCAGACACTTTTCCGTCTTGGGGACTCTGCAGATTCTCATTGAGACTGAAAACTGGAGACTAATTTTTCCCTCCTGTGCTGTGCAAGGGTCATGAGAGGGTGGATGATTTGGAGGAGAATTTGTCTTTGGTGCGTGGTCTCCGTGTCCCCCGCCGTGCGTCCTTGTGCCCCTGTCTTGGTCCCCCTCCCCAACCCAGGACCGGGGAGTAAAACACTTCCTGCACAACCTGCCCTGTGTTTGCTCATCCTCCTGGTAGAACGAACAAAGCCTTCCGTCTTCCATCGATGAGCTCCCCATGACAGGAGAAGCGTCCCCAACAGAAGAAATTCATTTACTCACTCAACAAACACAGGCCAGGCACTATTCTCCTATCTCTGATCTCCTTGGTTATTTCCAACTGGCAGAGTCTGGAATTCAGCTCAAATCACCATCTCGCGGTTGGCGAGTTCGAGCCTCGCGTCGGGCTCTGTGCTGACAGCTCGGAGCCCGCTTCAGATTCTGTGTCTCCCTCTCTCTCTGCCCCTCCCCTGCTCACGCTCTGTCTCTCAATAATAAATAAACGTTAAAACAAAATTAAAAAAAAAAAAGAGTTTAATTGAGGAACATTTAATAAAAGGTCTCTCCTTTTTCTAGATGCATAACCATGCTTTTTTAATTTTTTAAATTTCTAGCTTTATTGAGAGACAACGGACATGTAATGCTGCGTAAGCGTAAGGCATACAAAGTGGCGACCGCAGAAACGGATTGCAGTGTGACGACCACGGCCGTGTTAGCTAACACTTCTATCCTGTCACGTGATTCCCGGTTCTTTTTTTTCCTGGTAAGACTATTCCAAGATCTCGTAGCAACTTTCAAGTATATAATACAGTATCGATAAGTTGTGGGAACCCAATAAAGGGTCTCTTTACACGGGTATGAACAGACTCGAAGGAAGCGGTGAGGGATGCTGATGGGTCTGCTACCTGCTAGTGGGGGGCCATGACCACCCTCGGCCAAGTGAAGGGGAGTAGTGTCCCCAGGTGAGGGAGCGCAAGATCATGGGAGAAGAGCCGCCCAGCAGGAGCTGGGGAAATAGAATATTCCAGTCGGTCGCTCCTTCTGCCTTCCATCAGGGATTTCCACTGGCCAATTCCAACAGGAAGAGGAAGGCAAAGGGACCTGGTGATACATGTCCACGCAGGTCAGCCCCCCAGAGTACAGAGCGGGGTAAGAACGGCAAAGAGATATCTCTGGGGGTCCGGAAGGGGCACGTGGAGAACGGCCAGCATATCAGTGTACTCATGTTACAGACAGAGATACTGAATCCCCACGAGAGGAAAGACTAACCAAGGTCACCCCGCCAGCCAGTGACGGAGCAGGAATTTGAATGTGTATCTAAATCCATGTCTAGGGTGGAGCCCAAGAGTCTTGGACCCCTAGGTCTGAAATACCGAGGGATCTCACAAACGTAAGGGGCTGAGACAGTCGCTCTCAACGTTAGCATGGACGAAAATCACCAGGGAGTTTGTCGAAACGCAAACGCTCAGGCCCTGTATCCAAAGTTTCTGACTTGGCCGCTCAGGGAGCCGGTGTCAGGAAGCACGTAGAAACGAGCACCTTGGGTGATCCTGGTGCCCATGGTCCAAGAAACTCACTCCAACCAACGCTGGCCCAAGAACACACAGATATGGGACTTCCACGTCAAATGGAATCACTTACGACAGACACGGCACTTAGCGATCATGACGGAGTCAACCATCCAGAACCTTAACGGAGATGAACAGGCCCCTGTCCTGCCCCCCACGGGACCAAACGTACCGGGATCCAAAGCACTCGAGTCCCCAGTCAAACTACCTCGACCGAATCAATTAAGAAACCACCGTGAAGGCCTCACTATATTTGCTATGTATCCCTGTACATAATAAAGATCCCTTGGGATTATCAGCGAGCTGTAAATCGGACGCTTAACCGACTGAGCCACCCAGGTGCCCCAGAACATTCCCCTTTTTATATGAAGGCAACTAACCCAATGGGCCTCACCAAAATGAAGCAAAACAAAACCATCACTGTGCAGTCCAGAAAACTTGCGATCCCCGTTGTAGCCAAAGTCATCCAGGATCGTCAGGACCTGGGGCAAGTGCCCTGAGCTCTAGTCCTGGTCCTGAAGCTAACCCCCTGTGTGGCCTGGGGACACCAGAGTCCCTTTGTCTGTTTACTGAGGGAGATGAAAGAGGACAGTCCTCAAGGCCCTTTTCCAGAACTTCAAGTTGCCTGACTGGGCCCGCTTCTCCCTCGGAAGGGAAGTGATTCGGCCGCACGATCACTGCTGAGGGATTTCCATCCTTACCTTTAAGAGGGGTTTTGCCCAGTTTCCTCCTACTGTCCTCTGCGTACTCCCGACTTTAACCACCTTCCCCCTCTCTCCTTGACCACCTTTCCCTTCTCTCTCCATAACCAAGGCTATAGACTAGTTACCAGGAAAAACCTTCTAGGACAACACGGAGCCTCTTCAAGTGTCTCCTTGTCCTGTGCCAACAGAAATAACAATGCGGTCCTTCTTTCCGCACCTGTATCACCTGTCGCTGATTTAGCTGGAACGTTTCACTACCAAAGCCATTCTCGTTCATCAGAGCGTCTCCTACGCATTCACAGGAAGTATGCTGGAAACCAGGGGACTGTTGGGATTCAACCAGATGGCACTGTGAGCAGAGCATTCAGGAATATCGGAATCAGACCACGGGAGGTCCCTGAGGGGATCAGACGCATGGATGGACACATGGAGGCTACATGTGAGTTGCCGACCACAAACTCTCATGTGCACCTCAAGATACCGAATTATGGCGGGCCACCCAGAAAGAACATCGGGTTACAAAAGCCCTAGACCAAGAGCAGACTCAAAGCTTCTCTATTTATTCGATCCCCTAGGCCCAAGCCTACGTATCGGCATCGCCACTTGGAGTGCAAAGATTCGTCCGCTGCTCCCCTCCACGGCGGCTGCCCTGTCCCAGCCTACATCAGGTCCCACCGGATGATGGTAACAGCTCCAAACACCCACTGATGGCTTCACCCCCCGTGGAGAGCTGGAGATCATGGCAGCAAATTCTGCAGATCTTCTCATCACCACATCCCGTCCGTAACCCCACCACTCGAATCCGGGCTGGCCTTGTGACTTGCTCTGACCAACGGAAAATGGTAGGGGTGACGTCTGGGGACTCCAGAGCCTAGGCGTGCTGTCACATTGGCTCCCGCTTCCATCCCCCTGGAACCCAGCCGCCATGCGGGGAAGGGAGACCACACGGAGGAGAAGGGAGACGCCCCAGCCAAGAGCCACAACCAGCTGCCAGTCGTGTGCACTGAGTCACCCTGGCCATTCGAGACCCAGCCAAGCCCCCAGCTGAGTGCAGCCACACGAGCGGCCCCAGCCAACACCCCACAGAGGCTGAGCAAGTCCCAAACTTGTGGGCCGGTAAACAGTTGTGACTTAAGCAAGAGATAACTGAAATAATGCCTTTTAAATATCTGTCCCCAGGGCACATTTCTGCAAACAGTATATATTAGAATCTGAGTCACACAGATTGGCGACTCCCAGCTTTGGGGTGAATGATGGGGTGGGAAGAGCCTTCCCGTCCCCGGGGGTGGGAGGCAGGGAAAGGACCAAACCTCTTACCCTTCAGGGTCCTGATGTGTGTGAAGGGCTGTCATATGTACCGATGAAAGGAGCTCACGTGAGTTGCTAGCGGTCTTCTATTGTGATAAAATCCACACGACAAAAAAACTGACCATTTTGACCATTTTAAAGTGCGCAGTGCAGGGGCATTAAACACACTGGCGATGTTGAATAGCCACCACCACCATTTAGCTCCAGAACTTTTTCACCCCCAAAAAGAAACCCTATGCCCATGAATGCAAACTGGTACAGCCACTGTGGAAAACAGTATGGAGGTTCCTCAAAAACATTAAAAACGGGGGGCGCCTGGGTGGCTCAGTCGGTTAAGCGTCCGACTTCAGCTCAGGTCATGATCTCACAGACCGTGAGTTCGAGCCTCGCGTCGGGCTCTGGGCTGATGGCTCAGAGCCTGGAGCCTGCTTCCGGTTCTGTGTCTCCCTCTCTCTCTGCCCCTCCCCCATTCGTGCTCTGTCTCTGTCTCAAAAATAAATAAACATTAAAAAAAAATTTTTTTAATAAAAAAAATAAATAAATAAAAATAAAAAAAAATTAAAAACGGAAGTACCCTGCGATCCAGTAATCGCACTACTGGCTGTTTATCCCCCAAAATACAACACTAATTTGGAGGGATACATGCACCCCAATGTTGATAGCAGCATTATTTACAGTAGCCAAATTATGGAAGCAACCCAAGATGGATAAAGAAGATGTGGGCTGTGTGTGTGTGCGTGTGTGTGTGTGTGTGTATACACATATATTTACATTATATACATATATATATAATATACTTTTATATATATATATATATATATATATATATATATATAACAATGTAATAACACTCAGCTATCAAAAAGAATGAAATCTTGCCATTTGCACCAACGTGGATGGAGCTAGAGAGTATTATGTTAAGAGAAATAAGTCAATCAGAGAAAGAGAAATGCCGTATGATTTCACTCGTATGTGGAATCTAAGAAACAAAAAAACCAGCAAAGGCGGGAAAAGAGAGAAAGAGAGAAACCAAGAAACAGACTCTCAACTCCAGAGAACAAACCAGTGGTGACCAGAGGGGAGGTGGGTGGGGTGATGGGGGAGAAAGGTGATGGGGATTAAGGAGCACACCTGTCATGACGGGCACCGGGCGACGTCTATGGAAGCGTTGAATCGCTCTCTTGCCCACCCGAAACTAACACAACGCGGTGTGTTAACGGCGCTGGAATTAAAATACGGAGAAACCCTGTACCCACGAAGCAGTCATTCCCCATTTCCCCCCACCCTCCAGCTAACGACTAATCTACTTCCTGTCTCTGTGGGTTTGCCTACTGGGGACATGTCAGGGAAGTAGAACCCTATGAGATGCGACCTTTTGCGTCTGGCTTCTTTCACTTAGCATGATGTGATTGAGGCTCGTCCACGGCATCGCACGTCCCAATGCTTCATTTCTTTGTGTGGCTGATTACTATTCCATCATGCGGACAGACCACATTCTGTCTACCCGTTCGGCGGTTGACGGACAACCACCTCAGAGCTCTTGTGAAGAACGCTGCTATGAACACGTGTCACACAGGTTGTGATCGAATGCAGTGGTCCTCCACCAGACGTCCTTGTGCCCTCCTGGGGACATCCAGCCATGTCTGGAGACTTTTTTGATGGTCACAAATTCGGGGGGGGGGGGGGAGTGCCATTAACATCTAGCGGAGGCTGGGATATTGCTCAACACTCTACATGGCACAGGACCGCCCCCCCCTCAGAAGTGTCCAGCCCCCAGTGTCACGAGTACCGAGGTGGGGACACCCTGCTCTGACCCATATCAAGCTCCCCTTTAGTGTGGCTGCTCTCAGACCTTCCCAACCAAGAGTCACTTTCCCTCCTTCCCAGCCCAGAATCCACAGCCCGATGGCCAGTTTAGAAACGTGTGATTCTGTTTCTTTTTTTTTTTTTTTTTTTAACACCCACCATTTCCAAGAGGGAAATCAAAACAAAACCCTCCAAATCAATTTGCGGAGAAAAATAAAAGGATATTTCTGATGTTTTTCTAAGCTTTTCATCCTTTTTAAAACGGGGGGGGAGGGGGTCAAGTGGCAACTGAAGGATAAAAGCAAGTGTTCAAAAGCATCAGCGACCAAAAGTCCACAGAAAATCAAAACAAACCCAGCTCTCAGTGTGCGTAATTACAGGTACAATCAAGTAATGAAAGCTTTATTAGTTTAATGTGATTCCATCAAGTACCAAAAAGCGGGAAGGAGAAAGAAAATGGATAGAAAGGAAGAGAGGGAGGGGACAGCAGCATGATAGAGGGACACGAGCAAGCCGGAGGGTGATGCTAACACGCATCTTTAATTAAACGGTACATTCTGGGTGTCGGGCCGCCGTCTACCCAAGGGAGCGGCAGGAGCAGACTGGACATCTCCTCCAGGACGTGTGCCTTTGTATTCACCCAGCAAATCATCTTTTGATAACTTTGTGCCTGGCGTTGTTCTTGGCAGTGGGATTCTAGCCACGCACAAAATAGACCCCAATCCCTCCCTTTCCCCCCTCCCCCACCCCCCGGAACATTCAAGTGGAGAAAACAGACATTGAATGAAATAAGAAGTGAGGTGTGTGATACATTAAGTGGAGAAGAATAAAGCAGGGCAGAGGAACAGGAAGGGTCCGGGGATGGGGAAGTGGGATTTTGGAGCTAGGCGGAACCAAGGAAGGGATGACAGGCAAGAAAAGACCTGGGGGAAGTGAAGACGTGAGCCCAGGGCAGATCCGGGGGAAGGGAATTCCAGGCAGAGGGCAGTGGACGTGCAAATGTCCTGGGGTGGGATGTGCCTGTGGAGGGATAGTGAGGAGGCCACTGGGAGATGGGGGCAGGCAGGTAATGGAGGCCAGGCCCTGTAGGGCCTCGCAGGGCACGGGAAAGCCTTTGGCTTTTACCCTGAGTGAGAAGGGAGCCCTGGGGAGGAGGGGAAATGGGGACAAAGGAGGAACACAGGATCTCTCTAGCTGCTGGGTAGACAGAAGAGAGAAGCATGACAGGGACGGGGTGAGGCAACAGAGGCATCTAGGGGGCAAAATGTGGGCGGCACTCACTCTCAGGGCACTGGATGCCTCACTCGCCTCCCCTACTTCCGGCCCGGGAATGAAGGGTCACCTAGACCTTCACCGACCACCCCATTCAAGGAAGGACTTGGTGTCCAGGCACTGGGGGCGCTGTTGGTAGACGGTCCCTCCAGGGACGGCCCTCAATGCAGACAGCTGCCTCGTGCAGGGTCCTGCCCCTTCCTGGGCTGTGTTTTAATTTTTTTTAACATTTATTTATTTTTGAGAGAGAAAGAGAGAGAGAAAGTGAGCAAGGGAGGAGCAGACAGAGAGAGGGAGACACAGCATCCGAAGCAGGCTCCAGGCTCCGAGCTGTCAGCCCCGAGCCCGACCCGGGACTCGAACCCACAAACCGCGAGATCATGACCTGAGCTGAAGTCGGATGCTTAACTGACTGAGCCACCCCGGGCGCCCCTGGGGTGTGTTTTTAAATGTAGACTTTCATATGAGTTGGGGACAGTAAAGCCAGCAGATTGGGAAATGACAGCCATCGAAAAGACGGTTTGCTACACTCACAGATGGAGGGAGGAGGGAGTTGCACCACACAGGGCCAAGCTGCGGGACAGCATTTACTGTGTCTGGTTTCCCCAGAGAGGAAGGGGGGAAGCAGGGGAAGCAGGCTTGGATCAGCTCATCTGAATAACCTGGCAGGCTCTGGGGCAGAGGGTCTGCCCCTCGCCGTCTGGTAGCTGGTCCTGGAGTGACGAAGGCCGGCTGCGGACGGTGGCCCAGAGCGCGAGAGCCCACAAAGGAGGCAGTTGGGGCATAGGCTCTGGATCGGCCGGTTTGCATCTGAAAGGCATGGTCACAAGTGGCTCGTTTAGTCTCCCCAGGG
Organism: Panthera leo; assembly: GCF_018350215.1. Taxonomy (NCBI): domain Eukaryota; kingdom Metazoa; phylum Chordata; class Mammalia; order Carnivora; family Felidae; genus Panthera; species Panthera leo. Next base: position 12,737,493 of record NC_056690.1, read on the forward strand.
GAAATGGCTAGTCCTGGGAAGGAGCAGTCCCTCAGGGTCAGCAAGCTTCCAGATGTCAAAACATCAGACTAAAAAGACATCCTGGGGCGCCTGGGTGGCTCAGGTGGTTAAGCGTCTGACTTCGGCTCAGGTTACGATCTCGTGGCTCGTGAGTTCGAGCCCCGCGCTGGGCTCTGGGCCTGGAACCTGCCTCAGACTCTGTGTCTCCCTCCCTCTCTCCCTGCCCCTCCCCTACTCATGCTCTGTCTCTGTCTCTCAAAAATAAATACACATTCAAAAAAATAATTTTTTTTAAGAAGCATAAAAAGACATGCTTCACACAGGGGGACCCACATCCAATCCCTGATCCACGAGAAAGGATAAAGGTCTGGGTCTCCCATATCATCGCTGTGTTCCACGGGACAGCGACACCCAACGTTTCCTTCCACTGGTGTGGGCATGTGGGTCAACGGGCAGGTCACGAAAGAAATGTCTCCAAACGGTCAACGGACACACGAAAAGACGCTCAACATCTTTCGTTACCGGGGAGATGCCAATTAAAGCCAAAATGAGACAGCACTCCATTTTCACCAGAATGGCTACCCTTAAGAAGTTGGAAATTACCACGTGTTGGCGGATAGCATTTCTCCTTCGCCAAGTCAAGCTGTGTGGCAACCAGGCTCCTGGATGAGAAGTCAACGGTATTCTCCAAAACCAAAGGAAGCCAAGGACAGAACCAATCAGAGACTTCAAAGCAACGAAGTAGCTCTTTGATAGAAACGCAGACACCAGGCAACTGCACCATTCCTGTCCGCCCCCTGAGCCCTTCCCCCAGCGCGATATTCTCGAATAAGTCAACACACCCAAGCACAGCTGAACAGGGGGCCTATATTTCGGTCTCAGCACCAAACCAAAGGGGCAGAGGGCGGATACGCCGCGGCCGACACGGTTGCGGGCTTGAGTCCCGAGGCCGGACAAGCTGTTGGCTACGAGGACAGCCTGTCACATCTCCGACATACTGCCTGAATCAGAAGCCCATAAAGTCTAGCTCAGGTCGGTGGTTTTGATAGGCCTCCAAATGGCTTTCAAAAAATAAAAATAATCTAAGAGGTTATGGTGATGGATATTGAAATCCAAAGCCTAAAAGCCTTCTGACTACGGCACTCCAGGTGGCTCAGAGATATTTTTTCTTCCCCTCTTTTGATCTAAATCATGTTCCCAGACAGCGCAGAGCCTGGTATAAATTCTCTTCTGCACTAATCTCTTATATACTTTTATGCTTGTCTGAGATGATTGAACATGACTCATTCATGGTTCTGTTTTCAACCACCACTGGTCTTTTCCAGTCGGCAACATCTGGTTTTTTGCAGTAAAAAGGTTCCTTTTGTCTATCACACAACTGTGCGGTGTTCTTAGGAGAAGGAGAGTCTACACCAAGGGCTGGTCAAGTGCCAGTAACTGCCATGCGTGGTAGGAGAGCCCAGAACATCTGCTCTATTTATTGATGGTGATATGAAATTAGATGTCAGCTGAATGAAAACTGCCAGCTCCCCAGTGGAGACTGGTGGATTTCAACCTTTTTTATTGTTTTTGTTGCCAACCCATTTTTTTTTCCTAAATAAAACTTAAATAAAGCTTTGAAAGTTATTCCTGTTCTGAGGCAGGTATCCGCCTCTCTTTCCTCTCAAGAGAATGCCCGGGGCACATTCTCGGACACGCCAGTGCTCAGGGAAGCTGTTTGAAAAAGCCACTGGTGTAGATAGACCAAGTTCACGGTATAGTGCTGGTGCACAGGGGTTATCTCCAGGTGATTTTGATTTCTCTTCTGCTTTGTATAGATTTTAAATTCTCTACGATGAACATTTATAACTCCGTGATCATAAAATAAATTGGACGTCTTCAAGAAAACTAGAATTGTTTGATATTCCTTGAACATACCTCGTAAAGCATCAAGCCAGTCGCTGGCAATCGGTCCGTAAGTATTAACCAAGAACTAAATGTGTGCCGGGCTCCATGATGGCACCGAAGGTACATCGGTGAAGGAGACAGATAGCAGCTGACCTCAGAGACCTGACGTTTTAATGGCGGGAAGACAGGCTAGAAGGGGGCTCTGTTCACCATCACTCTCCAGCAGCGTGCTTGAGGAACTGTGCTTTTCATCCCTGCCACGTGGAGCCCCGTGGGTCTTGAGACCCTAATCCCAAGAGGGACAACGCTTGCCTCGCAGGACTCAGTAATAATCCGCTCATTAAACTCAAACCTATGGCTGCCCCCAGCCACTTTAAGTAACTCTTGCCAGAAAGCCAAGCAGTCGCCATGCTGGCAACAATTTTTTTTTTTAATATAATTTATTGTCAAATTGGCTTACATACAACACCCAGTGCTCATCCCAACAAGCGCCCTCCTCCGTGCCCATCACCCACTTTCCCCTCTCCCCAGCCCCCCCGTCAACCCTCAGTTTGTTCTCTGTGTTTAAGAGTCTCTTAGGGTTTGGCAACAATTTATTTATCCATTCTTCCGTGGATGGAAATTTGAGTCGTACGCAACTTTCAGCTGCTGTGGATAAAGCCACTATAAAAGTTTCTGCACGTTTTTTGTGAACATCTGTTGCCATATGGGTCAACACACCTACGAGTGGAACAAGGAGGTTACAAGATGGGCATACACCCTAACGTTACAGTTTCCAAAGTGGTTGCACCATTTTGTACCAACAGTGTAAGAGTTCTGGTTGGTCCACATCCTTGCCGACATGTAGTGTGGCCAGACTCTTATTGTAACTATTCTAGGGGGGTGAGATAGCTCATTGTGCCCTAAGGTTGCATTACCCTGATGGCTAATGACGCTGAGAACCCTTCCCTGTGCTAATAAGCCATGCTTGGGAGCTTTTCTTCTCAAACGCCTATTCAAGTCTTTTGCCCATTTTATTGAGTTGTCTTTTTATTATGAACTTGTGAGTGTTTTTAATATATTCTGGATACAAGTCCATAAGATATATTTGTTGCAAGCATTTTTTTCCTCATCTCGTGCCTGGCCTTTTCATCTTTAATGGGGTCTTTGGGTAAGCAGGAGTTTTAATTTTGAGGAAGTATAATTTATCTTTTTTTCCCCTTTATGCTTAGTGCATTTAGTGTCTTTTCTAATAAATCTTTTGCATACTCCCAAGATTGCTACGCTATTCTCCTGGTGTTTTTTTCTTCTAAAAGGTTTGTGGGTCAGCACTCACATTTAGGTCTATGATCCTTCTCAAATTAGTTTTTGTCCATCAGGCAACGTAAGGATTGAGGTTTATATTTTCCAACATTTATCCAGTTCTTCCAGTGCTATTGGTTGAAAAGACTTTCCTTTCCTAATGGAACTGGGGCATTTGCTGAAAATAATATGTGTGCGAATTTATTTCTGGATTCCGGATTCTGTTCCACTGATCTGTCTGTCCTTAAAATCATATTCTTACTTAGCTTTTTCCCCCATCTCACCACGTTTCCATCACCCCTCATCTGAGAGAACCCTCACAGATTCCCATCCCAGGCTCTGTTTGGGGAGAAACAGACCTAAAACAAACAGACATGCAGATTAATAGCTAAAGGAGATATTTTCAGGCGCTATTTAGTGCTAGGAACAAGATAAAAAATGGTAATACTGAGGAAAGGGACATGTTGAGGCCCACTGACTTAGACAATGGGAGGTCAGGAGAGAGTGTCATGATCTGTTCTGGCAATGCCATAGCTGGGTTTTGTTAATAAAGTTTTATTGGCACACAGCCACACCCATATCTTCACATATTGCTTGTGACTGCTTTCCTGTCCTAACGGCAGAGGGGAGCAGTTGTAGCAGAAACCATATGGCCTGCAAAGCCTAAAATATTTACTATCTGGCCCTTTAGGAAAAGTTTGTTGACCTCTGTCTTATCACTAGACTTTGAAACTTCCTGTTGACATGCCTGGGGTCGGAAGCAAGCAAGAAAGTTACCTAAGATAGGTACTTCTTACAACCTAATCTCTCTTCTCCCATTCTCTTTGAACTTGTAGGTTTGTGCTCTTAAAGATGATTTCGTTGGCTTTTTTAGTGAGCTTCCAATAGGAAATAGAGATATATGTTTCCGATCCACGCAGGTAATGATGATTTTTAAAGAAGTATCTATGGGTCCATAGAAACGAGTCCTCAGAACTAACACTAAAATGGAAAGTAATTTCCACAGAGAAACTAATCATGCGCATTGTCCTTTATTTGGAAATTGTCTTTCACACCTCTTTAGGTTTGTTAAAAAATGTGCTTTCTAAAACAAACAAACCAATGGTAATTCAAGCATGGCAGAGATTTTTTTTAGTCTCTGTCAAAAGAAAAACTGACAGCTTAATGCTAGTCCATCTAATTCTTCAGAAATCACACTGATCTATAAGTTTAAAAATATTTTAAAACGGGGGCGCCTGGGTGGCTCAGTCGGTTAAGCGTGCGACTTTGGCTCAGGTCATGATCTCAGTTTGTGGGTTCGAGCCCCGCGTGAGGCTCTGTGCTGACAGCTCAGAGCCTGGAGCCTGCTTCAGATTCTGTGTCTCCCTCTCTCTCTCTCTCTCTACCCCTCCCCTGCTGGCACTGTCTCACCTCAAAAATAAATAAAAACATTAAAAAACAAATTTAGAAATTACACTGATCTATAAAATACCAAAGACTAAGGTGTGACAACAGGGCCATCTGGTGCCGTCTACCATCCACCTCCCTTGCCCCTCCCTAGAGCGCTGTGTTGAGCGGGATTCTGAGGCCCTTTCTGATCTCACAGGAGTGTGTAGTGATCGATTAGTGATGTCTGCTAGTGATCGATTAGTGATGTCTGCATGCCTGCAGCAAGCCTCCCCACCATGCACCTGCCTTCTCTAATGAGCATTATTATCAGCAAATATGCATTTATGGATCCGGTCTTGAGATCCAGGTGCTTCCACGGCCACAGAGCACCCAGCAGACAGGAACCAGCCTACTCACAAACATGCCCTAAAGCAACAAAAGAGGAACTTTCCTCGGCTGTTTGCACCAGCAGAAAACAGCTTGGGGTAAGGACCTCAAAGATGACATTAAAGACAGAAGCAAGGGTGTCATCATAAGCTAGAGCCTGCTTCCCCACAGCAACCACGTGAAGGTGAGTGGGCCTGACCAATGAGACGGTCCCACCCAGATCAAATATAACACCAGGTGGCACTACGCATACGATTATAAAATTCAAATAGCATCTAAGATCTTTTTTAACCTCTTTCCCCAACGTCTCCCCAAAGGACCGATGCGGGGGGACGGCACCACCCTCTTCGCGGGAGCACACACCTGAGCTAGACAAGATCACAGGAACGATGTACATACAAGTGGAGGTACCCATGACTGAGAGGCAGGGAGGGAAGGAAGGCGGTTTGCTTTGAACAGTCTGTCTACCTTTTAGCTTTGCACCGTGTATAGGCAACGCCTATTCGAAGCTGATTTTCAAAAGCTTAAAACCATCACCACTTTCACTTCATGAGGGAAAGGGTATTTGCTGATCACCGAAGGAAAACTAAAAAGGACACAGTCACAGAATAAAGGGCCATCTTTCCCCAAAGAAAAGAGGTGGCACTCTTCTCTGCGTACAGAAACAGAACACACAGCCACAGTTTTGGATAAATGCAAAAAAACCAAACTTTTCTTTTGCAATGTTACATTGCACGCAATTGTCTTCTTGATAAAAGGTTGTTATGGGGGGGGGGGGGCGGGGGAGGGGCTCTTAGGCGGTAATAGCTTGAAGCAAAACCTCCTCCAATTTATTCCAGCCGATTGCTTTCATCATATCACTGTCCGCAAAACCACCTTCGCCCATGAACGTGGGGAACACTGGCGCGAACACCTTCGCTAATCTTTCAGAAGTCTCGGCGATTCGGGGCAAGACTCGGATAATTCAAGACCCAAGGGGCTATTTCTCCCGCCCTCACCGCTGGGGGGCCTGGCGACAGGTCTGAGGTCTAGCCAGCAGGTGTTCGGATGAATGCTTATATCTTGAACGAATGTATTAGAAAACAAAACTGAACTAAGCTACTATCGGGCACTTCTAAGGGCCTATTAAAGTCTCAAAAACAGCCAAAAGTGGACACCCCATCACCCACTGCAGGGAGGAAACTGAAGCTCAGGGCAGTTAAGTGACTTACCTAGGAACACACAGCATGCGAGAAATAAAGACAAAACTCAGACCCGCCTGAGGCCGAGAGCCAGCCTCACTCACCCAGAAATGCGCTCACATACCGGCTGTTCGCTCAGGTGTTTGCTCCCTTCTCGAATTTTGACTCCCAAGGGGTCCTGAGAGGAGAAAGCCAACTGAGGGAAAGAGGAGGGAGCCAAGGGACACGGGCCTCAAGTGCTACTCGCATCTAGGTCTGGGAGTGGGGACAGGCACCGGCCCACCCTTGGACTTTACAGACCCCTTGTCAGGTGCCTGGTCCCGCCCTACAGAAATGACTCGGGAGGCCGGGCGCCACGGGCCTGGTGAGCCGAAAGGGTCTTTTCCCGACACACGTACACATTCGAACTAGGCCAGGCCATCTAGCTCTCTGCCCGCCGCCCCCCCCCCCAGCCTGGAAACCAACTCTTAAATATTAAAACGGGTGGCCTCTAAGCTAAGAGATTAAACAAGAGGCAGCCTTCTTATCTCAGGTAGGAGATTTGGAAGCCCTCCTGGTCAGGTTGGAACGAGATCCCTTCAGGAGGTAAACTAATCACCGTGAAAGCTTTTGAGGGCGGAGGGGAAGGAGCGACAGCCCCACCCAGCCCAGCCTAATTCCCCCACAGTGATCCAAACAAGGGAATAAACGTACCCGCTGGAACCTGAAGCTGCAAAGCCCCGAGAGGCAGACGAGAGAGGCAAGGGACGGTCGGGCCCATTTCACAGATGGGGCTCCTCAAGTCTCAGAGGGGCACCACGGCACATAGCACTCCCCAAAGACACGCTCGGGAAGCCGCCCAGGGTCCCCCTGCACGACTGGCCTGCCCTCCGCTCTGAAAGGTGACGTAGCAGTGTGCTAGGAGCTGAGAGTTAAAGAGGAGTTTTGCGAGTCGGTGGTCAAACCGCTGGCGGCTGGAAATCGGCCGCGAGGGGGGTGCGGGCATCACGGGACCCAACATAGACATCAAAGGCGCTTGTGTTCTCTTGTGTGTCTCTTTTGTGTTTTCCCGGGAACCGGTTTGTACCAGCACGACGTCATGGGAGGCGATAAAAATGCTTCCAGAAAGGTTTCAGTTCACCTCCTGGCTTTTCCGCAATGAGCCTGGGGCCTTGGCGAGTTATCTATCCCTCTGGGCCTCGGTTTCCTCATCTGTAAGACAGAGTTGAAGCTGGTGACTATGTCATAGGGTATGTGAGGATTAAATGGGGGGGCGGGGTGTGGGATGGGTGGCTTAACACAGGCCTAGCTGGTGCTTAATCAATGCTAGCTTTCCTAGCAATTAAAGTAATAATACGGGGGGGGGGGGGGGGGGGGGGGGGGGGGGGGAGGCGCCTGGCTGGCTCAGTGGGCAGAGCAAGCAACTCTTAATCTCAGAGTCTTGAGTTCAAGCCCCACACTGGGCGTGGAGCCTACTTTAAAAAAATAATAATAATAATAATACGTTCATTGGTTTCCTTCTCCCGGCAATTTCTTTTTCCTGCCCAGATTAGGGCCATCCTCTCCCTCTGGAGCCCCACATGCGGGGATACCATGGGATGAAGGCAGCGTGAGGTAACCGGAAGAATTTAAACTTCAGAACCCCAAGTTCTGAGCCACTTACCAGCCGGACCACTTACCAGCCGCAGGAGCTCGGGCAAGTCACGTGACTTGACGCCACCTATCGCGAGTCGGCCCGGTTATATGAGCCAAATGGAAAGCACAGAGCAGGGGCGCACCATCTGGCATGATACAGGGTGCTGTCGACCTCGGGATCACTGTCACGCCTGTCTCCCCCAGCCGATGTGCGCTCGCAAGGGCGACGGCTGTGCCCGGCACACAGTAGGTGCTCGGGGACTTCCAATGGAAGGAAATCAATCGCCTGGGTCAACAGCTCTCCCAGGAGGCCAGCAGCGGGACCGATGTGCCCTCGAGAGGAGCCAGCAGGATCCGTGCTCGCCTGGGCCGTGTTCCTCACCAGCCTGGGTGGCATCCCAGGACCTGAGCTAAGTCACATCGCTAAGTCACAGGTAAGAGGTACACAGAGACCGGCTGGGCTGGTTTTATAGTTATAACCCCCCCGCTCCCCCGGAGAAACACACTGTCGCATCTAGGCACGTGTGCCCAGGCCCTTCCTGCCCCCACCCCCCCTCCCCACCCCCAGGAGAACTCGGTGGCTTCCCAGCTCTGGGAGCCCTGCCCACCCTGCAAGGCTCAGCTCAGGTATCTCTTCCCTTAAAGAGGAAGGAACACCGCCTGGTTGGAGACACATGGACTGTTGACACATCTACATTCCCTGCCCTAGGCTAAGTAAGACACAGGCTTCAGACACACAGACCTAGTTCCAAATCCACTCTGGGTGACTTTAGGCAAATCATTGGACCATGCAGAGGCTTGATTTCTTGAAAAACTCCCCTGAGCTATTGCAGGCATTAAATAACCCCCCCCCCAAAAAAAGAGGGGGGTACTAAGTAAGCCACAGTGCCTGGTACTTAGCCAGCCCTTGATAAATGATAAATGATGGCTGTTATTTTTACTGAAGATAAGTCCCATTTTCTCCACCTACCTCCCAACACACACACACACACACACACACACACACACACACACCCCTTAAACACAGGGCATATATTTGTTGGGGACTGGCTGGCGATACAAGGCAGTGAAAGGTTTGCCTCTGGGACAAAGAATCGCACACTGGGAGCAAACGACGATGAAGGAATCAGCCGGAGCGTTCTGGAGGTGAGGGAGGCCAACTTGCCAGGGTAACAACGATTTGTCGGCTCCAGACAAGACGGAGCTCTCAACCATCAGGCTTCTAAACTTCCCCGAGTCCCCGTTTCCTCGTCTGTAAAACACGTCACAAGGTTGTAGGAGCAACGCTGACCCAAGCCTCATAAAGCACCGGGGCACAGGAGGGATGAAAAATGTCAACCTGGGGGCGCCCGGGGGGCTCAGCCGGTGAAGCGTCCGACTGTTGATTTCCGCTCAGATCTCGGGATCGTGAGATCGAGCCCCGCGTCGGGCTCTGCGCCGTGGAGCCTGCTTGAGATTCTTTCCTCTCCCTCCCTCTGCTCCTCCCCCACCTCTAAAAAAAATTTTTTTTAAATGTTAGCCTTTGTCAGTACAAATGCTACAAGCGGTAATAAACCCCAGGGAGTGAAGGGCTAAGGAGAAAGAAAAGCTGAAATAAAATCGGGCCCCCCCGCCCCCCAACCCCAGGCCTTCCTTCTGTCTTTGAACGGGAAAGGACCTGTGCAGGCAAGAGTGGTAGTGGTTAGAAATGTGCTCAGTTGCAAGTAATAAAGTATCTCTCCAGGCCGGCCTGAAACAATAGGGCTTGATCTCCCCCTCCAACTCCTCCACGGTAAGCTGCCCAGGGCTGTTTGCGAGCTCCCCGGATGCCAGGGGTCGAGACCCATGTTACTTGACCTCAGTTCCGGGGACTCAGCTCTGCCGTGAGCCTCTCCTGCCAGCCTCCAAAAGCCACGGGGATTGGAGAGAGGGGATGTTTCCCAGAACGCCCCACGGAGCTGCACTGGGTCCCACTGGCCAGTCCTGAGCCACATGGCTTCGCGTTCGCCAAGGAAGCCCCGGCAAAGAGACGGGGTTTACCAGGACTGTTTGGAGGCTCACGGTACGTCGGCCCCTGGGGCTGGGCCCACCTTCCCCGGAGTGTAGACCCCGCCACCTTGTTCTCCTTCAACAATGAGATTTTATGAGCAAGCACGAAGGGGAGGAGGGTGGGGGCACCCACTGTGATCTTCCCTGGGACGCGCGTGTGGAGAACGGGGAAGAGAAGCAGCGATGATCCCGTCCCCTATCCCCCCCAGGAGGTGAAGATCAATCCAGGCCTCAGGGGGGACCTCCCTGATACCTGCTGTGTGATACCGCGGGAGGGACAGGAGATTCGGACCCTGCCCCTCAAAGAACACTGCAGTCAAGTCCCCATCACAAGACACACATACATGGTGGTCTAAAAGATGGACCGCCCTCCCCCCCCCCCCACCCAATCGCTCCTGGCTGGACCCATTTACTGGATCTCAATGTCCTGGGCCTGAAGAGTGGGCAGGGTGGCCGGGGAGGTGGGGGGGAGGCGGAGGTGGAACAGGTGGGGGCGCTCCTGGCAAAGCGCTCAGCCTAAGCAAAGACTGAGAGGAGTTGTGGTTCTAGAAAATAGCCTCTTTGCCACACTGAAAACGCTTTTATTCAATGTCAGGGTCTGCACTGAAGGCCAGGTACACAGAGGGGTCCCAGTCCCAGTCCTCGGTGAGCTAACGGTCCTTCAGGGACCGCATTCCCTGCTAACCCCCTAGTACAAAACCACCCGACCAGCAACACGGAGACACCAGCCGCTGTAAGCCAAACTCGGCACCAAGCCAACTGGTAGGCACCATGAAGACACGCATTGTGCAAATGAGGAAACCGAGGCTCAAGCACCTTAAAGCGGTAGGATGTGAGGGGCACGTCGGTGGAGTGCAAGGATACTCAGCCGCAAGCATTCTATGAGACCCTGAGCAAGTCCTGTCCCCTCTCTGGGGCCTCAGCCTTCCCATCTGGAAAAGGGACGCGGAGAGCTCTAGGAGCTGCAAGCTTCTACGATGGTTCTCAAACCCTGCTGCGTGTTAGAAACACCTGGGGACCTTCTAAAACTCCGGATGCCCAGGCCGGGTCGCAGGCCGATAAATTAGAATGGGGGGCGCGGTGGGGGGCTGGGGGGAAGCCAGGCGTTGGGGTATTTTTGTTTTGTTAAAGCGTCCAGGTGATTCCAACATGCGGCCACATTTGGGAACCCCTGATCCAAAGATTCCAATTTCCTGGCCTCCTGGGCTGTTCCTGACATGGCCTGGTATAGAATGAAGGTATTGAGCCAAAAATTAAATTAAATTAAATATCCAGAACAGGCAAATCCACAGAGACTGAAAGCAGATTAGTGGTTGCCAGGGGCTGGTGGGGGGGGGAGAGTTGGAAATTACTGCTTAATGGGTCTGAGTTTCCTTTTGGGGTGATGAAAATGTTCCGGAACTAGAGAGAGGTGTTCGTGGCACAACAACGTGAATGTATTAATGCCATCGAACTGCACACTTCAAAGTGGTTACCATGGCAAATTCTATGTTGCGTCTGTTTTGCCACCATACCCAAAACACAGAGAGGACGGAAACAAACGTAAAAATAATGACGTAACTCAGTTAAAAATAGGGTGTCTCTGGGAAGGTCAGGACTTTGCGGTCAAGGGCAGAGCTCGGCCCCCCCGGAGGCAGACTCGGGTCCAAAGCCCCACTCCTGCAACTCCCTCCCGGGGTGCTGTGTGACCGCCCCCCCCCCCCCCCCCCCCCCCCCCCGAGCGCGTGACCTCGTCTCTCGGATCCTCTCGCGCGGATCCGGAAGAGGGAGGCGCGAATAGAAAGTGCTGGCAGGGCGCGCTCCAGGCGAGGCGCCCACTCGGAGCCACAGGAGCGCATCGCGGGGGTTTCGGGAGACGGGGGACGCGGGCGCCCAGAGAGGGAAGGGGACCGGCGCACAGTCACCCAGCGGGGCAGAGGCCGAGCGGCCGCGCATCCGGGTTCCGGGCCGCACCCCCTCCCTCCCCCCCTGCCCCCCTGCCCCCCCCCCCAGTCCCTCCCTACCCCCCCCTCCGCGCGGCCCCGGCTCCCGACGCACCTGGTCCCCGGGCGCGGGGCGGGGCTCCCGACCCTCACCTGGCGCTGCCGGGGCCCGCACCCGCCTCCCGCCTTTCATCTCCCCTCCCCGCGGCTCCGGGCGCCGCTTTCCCGACGGGCCGGGCGACGCCAGGGCCTGAGCTCCCGGCTTCCGCGGGGTGCGGGGCGGGCGGGAGCGGCCGCCGCCAGGTGGGGCCGCCGCCAGGTGAGGCCCGCCCGCCGCGCCGCCGCGCCGCCTCCCGGTCTGTGGCGACACCTGGCGGCCGGCCGCGGAGGGGCACAGCCGCCGTGCCGGGGCCCGGCTTCCGTCCCCGGGATCAATTCTCTCGAGCACCTACTATGTGCCCGGGGACGGCTCCAGGTGTCCGCGATTCGCACCGTCCCTGCGCCCCTGGACTTTGCGGACTTGCCCGTAAACGAGATGTAAACAAGGAAACCGATGCAGGTTGTGTCATTCCTTTGCTCAGATACACGGTAACAAGCGGGGGCGGGACGGCGGGAGGCTGTCCCCGCCTGGTCCGTCTAAGCAGACCACAGACTTTCAAGAAGCTGAGGATCTGTCCCTGGAAGGAGGGTGAAAGTAAACCAAGCATTGGAAGCGGCTCATGCAAAGGCCCTGAGGTAGGAAGGCACCCGACTGTTTAAAGCAAAGTGCAAAGGTCAGGAGCTGGAATATAGTGGGTGTGGTATGAGGTAGGCAGAGACCAGATGAGACCCTCGACCTGCTTTCCCAGTTCCTTCCTGGGGGAAGGACCTGCCAAGTGTTACAGAGCCAAGTGTAGTGTGGACTCCCAGTCCCGGGCTCTCTCCACCACTCCAGGCCAGCCATTTTTGCTATTGGGGTCCAAGGATCCATTCATTCGTTCAACAGTCATTTCTTGAGCGGCTGTGCTGTGCCAAAAACTGTGCTGAGCCTTAAGCCCAGGATGGTAAAGGCGTATTCCTCGAGATGCCCCTCCTCTAGCAAGAGCATCGAACCAGACTGGGAAGATTAGAGAAGGCTCCCCCTCCTCCACAAGAGACAGACCCAAAAGAATGAATTTCTAATGGTGGAAATCTGGGACAAGCAGCAGCCCGTAGACAGGATATACGGGCACTCTTCAAAGTCTACCTCGCAGGAACACACATTATTTTAATCGATCCCCACCACCACTTTTTTTTTGTAGATGTGAAAAATTGGGCCACGGAGAGATTGAGTTGGGATGCTGAGCTGGACCCTCCACCGAGATGCCGGAACCTTAGCGGCAGCCTAAGCCTAGAGGATGTGGCTGAGTTATGATCGTTCACCCCGGCTCTGAGACCGAAGAATGGAGACTATGCTGTCTGCAGGGAGGGTCCTCAGGGCGCAAGGCCCAGGGCAGGCGCAAATATGCCGGAGCTAATATGACCTCCTACCGTCGCATCACTGGGATCGCTCAGAATGGACTCTTAACCAGCTCCCAAGTCCTCGATTTAGAAACCGAAGAAGGCTCATTAAGGTTGCTGTTCAGATGAATCCCTTCAACCTGGTGTGATAAAGGTCTGCACTGGAGGTGATTTCCGTTTGCGGGCCAGCAGGCAAGGCCGTGGGATTCATCCTGCCTGGAGAGGTCTTGATGGCCAAGTAATGGAACTATTCCTCTGAATCTCTGGGCCACTGGTTCCCACACCGTGGCCCTGAAGGGGCAGCTTTTTTTTTTTTTTTTTTTTTTTTTTTTTTTTTTTTTTTTTTATCACCTGGGGACTCAGTTAAAATGCAGATTCGGAATCTGCAACTCTGGGGTGGGCCCTGCAGGGGTGTTTGGCCTCCCTCCAGGTGATTATGATGCTTTCTGGAGATTAGGAGCCTCTGGCGGGCAGGCCTGGGGGAGCCTGTAAATCTGTGTTTTTGACCAGCGCCTGAGTGATTGTCCGTGATCCGAGTGTCTGGAAAGAGCATTTGGGTTGAAATCATTGCTTTTGCTTTTCTCCCAACTTCTCCTTTCTCTTTCTCTTCTCTGGCCTCAGGATCATTCCTGTTTGTTCTCACGGGCAGTTGGGGGGACGCCAAAAAGCAACAAGGACAAGTGTGGTCACTAGGGAGATAGCAAGCATCCGTCCCTGTGCCTGGGATCTCCTGGCTTTAGCGCTGGAAGTCCCATGTCCCGGAAGACCTTTAAGTCTTGGGCGAATGGGCCCTAACAACGTGAAATGCTGAGCGTTTCGAATCGTGGCTTCTACAGCCTTTCTTTGCCAGTCCTAATCCCAACCCACATTTTGTAACCTTCCTCGTGGTCACCTTTATGACTTAGTATTTCTGATCCGCTTTAATTAAGAAAGCTCATCACAAGCGCGACGGTACACATTTTATGTTTATGGCCCCTGGGCTGCGGAATATCATTAAAACGTGACTGTATAGGGGCGCCTGGGTGGCTCAGTCGGTTGAGCGTCCGACTTCGGCTCAGGTCACGATCTCACGGTCCGTGAGTTCGAGCCCCGCGTCGGGCTCTGTGCTGACAGCTCAGAGCCTGGAGCCTGTTTCAGATTCTGTGTCTCCCTCTTTCTCTGCCCCTCCCCTGTTCATGCTCTCTCTCTGTCTCAAAAATAAATAAACGTTAAAAAAAATTTAAAAAAAAATGTGACTATATAAAGTCAAAAATGAACATTTTCCGATTCAGCAATTCCCCTCCTAGGAGAAGCTTCCAGAGAAGTGCGAAGAAAGTTCATGGCTACATTGGTTGTAATAGTATGGAAATTAAATGGTCCGTAGGCCCACGGGTAACTCTATGGTGGTGTTTTCAAATAATGGGCCACTATGTGTACTGAGAAATGAATGAACCAGAGCAGCGTGTATCAGCAGGGATATCCGAGAAACGCAGTGTTGTGAGAAAGACATCTGGTAAGACCGTTCATAAAGAATGCAAACGCCTCTGCGTCAATGTTTATGGATCCATCATAAGTTGTGAAATTAGTTAAAATAGGCGTGAGAACTGATACACGGGATGATGGTTGTCTCCAGAGGCAGAGGGGAGAGGACAGAGGGTCCCTGGAAGAAGGTTTTCGCTGTATTTTTTAACAGCGTGTGTTCTCTCTCTTTAGCCGAGGCACGTAAAGAATCCTTACGTTATTCTCCATACTCCTCGGCACGTCTGAAATCGTTCTTGCGATGCTTCGTGGTCTGTGCAGGGCTCCGTGCTCTTTGTTACACAGAAAGTCTCTGTGGCTAGATAAGACGTGACCACGTCTAGGCGGATTAAGCCCAGCAGGAGTTTCATGTACTGGATTGGGGTGGTAGGTTTCCTTACCTTTCTTGCTCATCCCTGAATTCCCCACGCCTAGCAAAGGGGCTCGACACCTTGGAGGCCCTCCGTGAATGTTTGCAAATGAGTAAAATGTTGACCAGAGCCCTGCACCTTATAGATGAAGACACAGGCGGCGGGGGAGTGAAACGGTTTAGCTCAGACCAGCCACTGACATAGGAAGGGAGGCACGGAGTCTCTCGAATTCTCCAGGGCAGCGTGGGGTCCAACGCATCCGCGGTTCAGGCCGCCTACTGCCAAAACCACAGACGCAGCGCTCGGTGGGCCCTTTTGGATTCTGGAGGCAACATATAATACGTCTGATTGAGCTGCTTGGACCCGTCTACAGAATCGGATGCCCATTGGAGTGGGGACCAGGACGAGAGAGGCTCTGCAGGAGGGTCAGGCTGCAGCCGTCTGCCCACAGCAGAGGGCTGTGACCCAGCGCATACGATGCTACAGCGGTTCCAGTGAGGTGGGAGACGACACCACCACCTGGATATTTGGGACTCCTTGCCCCCCTGGGCCAGAAGGAAAAAACGAAAGACGAATTTACTGGCTGGAGTGATCGATCCCTACTACCCAGTGGAATGTGGGTACAGACGCAGGGACGTGATGACTTTGTGTAGTTTCTATTTGCTTGTTCTGCGACCCTGTACGGAACAAATGTTCACATGCTACTTCTTACCTCGGAATAAATAAATATTTCTATGTTTGCTTTTGCCCGATTTTGTAGGCTAACCATCGTCCTCTTCTGCCTTCCATTTTTATTTTATAGACAAGTTGGTAGAAGTCGACATTACAGTCTCGCCTTTAGGGAACAGAACGTTCAGCGGGGCTGCGACTGGGTCCCAGGAGTGATTTATACCCCCCAGTTATAGCTGCGGTGACCCTGGGGAGCGCGCATCCCCCCTCGTTTTGCAGAAAAGGGTGAGAATTTATTTGTAAGAAGCATGGCTGTGCCTTGTAAGATAGGAATATAATGTTGCTGGGTCGTGATACATAAAATAAAAATGTGTGCAGCGGGGTACATCTGGACGCTGAGTCGTCAAAGAGGAGGTGACGCCGTCTCGGGAGGAGGCGATTTATTGCCTCTAGCTCCAAATTAACCTTTTTGCCTGCTCTGGGAAGAGGAATCTGGGCCTGTTCAAACATTTTTTCTTTGCCAGATGGCATGATGTTAAGCTTTTCCGGTAGAAAGCGCTGGAGAGACGTCGCAAGAGGAAAGAAAGGGATCTTTCTTGCGGCAGATGGGGTGCTCCCCAGGCTTCTCCAGAGCGCCCCCCAGTGTCCGGCTCCCGCGGTGCGTGGCGATTAGCTCTCCCCCCAGCACGACCCGCTTCTCCAGGTGGTTTTGTAACCGAATGCCTCCCGGGGGAGCTTTGCCCGGTCCCCTGGGCGGGAGGGGAGGGGCTCAGCTTTCCAGCAAGTTCTGCCAGCATGGCACCACGGAGCTCCTCTGCCATCTGGTGAACCATGGCCATGCCCTCTCAACAAGGGGTGGGTCTCAGCCTCTTCTTGGGGGCCGGACCTCAGCCCTGGGGCGGTAACTGCTGTTTACAGCTGCTCGCCCTGTGTTTAGAACTCCCGGTGCTTCTCACTTAATTCTCACCAGCAACTTCAGGCAAATGCAAATTGGCCTTGGGGAGGAGGACCACCTAAAACCCATCTCAGACCTGCCCTCCGCTCCCCGCCCCTCCCCATTTCCCCTCCTCTCCTCCTCCGGCCTCCTGCCAGCTCCCTCTCCAAAATGTGTTCCTTCGGTGAAGGTGAGTTGAAAAATCACAGAAGAGTCTAAAGAAAAATCGAGACCCACAGACAAGCCGCAAGGCGGGGGGGGGGCCGCGGAGGGGGAGCTGAAAGCTTCATTTCATTCATCGCCTGCGCCCCCACGGAAGGGAGGAGACCTGCACCGTGTGGGGCGAGGGGGGAGGGGGGGGCGGGGGGGGGCGGGGGGGGGAGGGGGGGCGGGGGGGGAGGGGGGGCGGAGGGGGGGAGATGGTCAGTGCGCCCCCTACTGGTCAGTTGCATAGTCCAGAAATACAGCTGTGTTACGTGCATGTTATGTATAAATGTGTTATATGATATCATATGCCATGCGTTATTAGGTGGCTTTTGATAACACGTGATGTGATATGCCCGTGCCTGTCCATCACTGGACAGAATGGATTACAGTGGACCCAGACGTTGGAACGCAAGGGAACCACTTAAAGAACAGGGTAGATCTCTGTATTAGCACCGAAACGTGTCCGGGATGCAGTCACAAGGAAACAAAAGCAGTTAGTAAATGTGTATACGAACGTGGGCATTTTTGTTACACCTGGAAGGGTTAAGCATCAAACTTCTCAAAAATCATAATCTCAAGGGGGAAAGGGTGGAGGAACGGGTCACTTTCAAGTTCAAAGACTTCAGTAACATTTGACTATTTTAGAATGCGCATATGATTCTTTGGGGAGAAAACTGAGATATTTCTGATTTGAAAAAGTTATGTATGAAATGCACAACGGACTTATGCTGGTCAAGTCTCCTCTCCGGGCCACAGTTTTCCCGTCTGTAAAATGGGGGTGGTGACCTTTCTTTTCCTTACACCGTTTTACCTTCTAACAAAGATTTACATAAATTCTTCCCCTATGCTAGGTACCTTGCTGAGCCCTTTATAAATATTAATTCAATCAATCTTTTTTTTTTTAATTTTTTAACATTTATTTATTTTTGAGACAGAGAGAGACAGAGCATGAACAGGGGAGGGGCAGAGAGAGAGGGAGACACAGAATCGGAAGCAGGCTCCAGGCTCCGAGCCATCAGCACAAAGCCCGACGCGGGGCTCGAACTCACGGACCGTGAGATCGTGACCTGAGCCGAAGTCGGACGCTCCACCGACTGAGCCACCCAGGCGCCCCTCAATCAACCTTTAAGCAAGTCTTCGAGGGAGAGACTTTTATGAGCCCCGTTTTATAGACAAGGGAACTGAGGCACAGAGAGGTTGAGCAACTTGCCTCAGCTCACCCAGCCACTAAGTGGCAGGGCCTAGGTTCAAAGGCGAGCAGTCGGGCTCCATAGTCTGACTTCTTAGCTACCACACAGTGTCGGAAAGAGTGAGAATGCACGCGAAATGGTTCCCGTATAACAGGTGTCAATAGGAAAAGTGTGTGGAGTTAGAGTTAATGCCACAAACCCACAAACCCCTAGGATGGCCTCTGGTCCATAAAGGCACTTGGGACCCAATTGCCGAATTCATGAATGAATGTGTGAATGAATGAATGCACAGATCTTTCGGATTACCACCTCGTGCTTGTGAGCTTGTTTGCACAGCCAGCCTCTAGCCCAGGAGTGAGCACGTGGTAAGGCCAAGGGGTAGAGGGACGGAAAGAGGGAGCAAGAGAAAGACGAATAGCATTTGACAGCAGTAGGCCCCCAGGAAATGCCTGATCGATTATAGCAGGATGGTTTTTCTTCCGTTTCCTGCAACCCCGTCCTGACTCTTCCAATAGGAAGCTCCAAGGGGACGCCCAGCCCAGGGCCTGGCATACAGCAGGCGCTCAGTGAAGAACACGGGGCTAGGCAGAGTGGGCCTGAAAGAACAGAAGGGACCGGGGCCGGGCAAGTCTCAGTCCGAAGAGCTCAGGCAGGATGACCCTATAGGACACAGCGCTCTCGCCTCTCTGGACAGCTCAGGATGGCACTTGGGCATGCCCTGGGTAGGAGACAGCAGGGTCTGCCTCCGGGAAGGAAAGAGATTCGAGAGGAAAGCGACTGAGGGCAATGGACAGAGCCTAAGGCCAGGCGGGGCCAGGGAGGAGGCCTGCTGGCTGTCAGCTGCGGGTCTGTGGCTAAAAGAAACCCCTCTCCCCATGTCTTTTGGGGGAACCCCTACCTGTTCAACCCAGGAAAAAGCATCCTGCCCCCAAGGAAAAGGCTCCTGAAGGAAAATACGTGCGACTTCCCCCCGACCTTCCCCCACCCCTCGAGAAAGCTCCAGGGTCCGCCCTACAAATAATCATATCCCCGGAGGAGTCCCTCTCTCCCCACCTGAGTGACACCACCAGAGGCAGGACTCAAAACCAGGCCCGTCCACCCTCCTGAAACCTGGTCTGTTTTCATCTGCCCTCACCGCCCCCCTCTCCTGGAGAATGGACGCCCATCATTAATTGTGCTAAATGTCCGTCTGCTTCAAAAGAACGTGTGGTCTCTAATCGTGGGGTTCTATGCGTGTCCATTAGATCCGGGTTGTTAACTGTGCTGTTCCCATCTCCCATGTTCTTACTTCGGGTAGAGCTCTCAGTTACTGAGGGAGGCGTGTTAAAATCTTCCACGGTAATTGTGGATTTGGGATACGTTAAGTGCATGCAAGGTTAAAATTAGGAGAGCTTCCTGGGAATTAAGTCTTTTAACATTGTACTGTAAGCGTCTTTCTTTTTTTTTTTTTAATTTTTTTTTTTTAACGTTTATTCATTTTTGAGAGACAGAGAGAGACAGAGCACAAGCAGGGGAGGAGCAGAGAGAGAGGGAGACACAGAATCTGAAGCAGGCTCCGGGTTCTGAGCTGTCAGGACTGAGCCCGACGCGGGGCTCGAACTCGCAAACCAGGAGATCATGACCTGAGCCAAAGTCGGACGCTTAACCGACTGAGCCACCCAGGCGCCCCAAAGCCTCTTTATTTCCGTCAGTGTTCTTTGCCATAAGGTCTTTTTGGTCAGATATTAACAGAGCCATACAAGCTTGGTCTTCGTATTCATCTGCCTTAAGTTTTTGTGTGCTTACTTCTCATCTCTGCACACTTTCGGCTTTAGCTGTGTCTTTTATAAACAGTACGTAGCTGTTTCTTGTTTTACATTATTGTTCTTATTCCAAAAAGACAACGCTTCTTATTGGTATTACCGATCTACTTAGATTTGTTGTGATTGCTGATATAGTTGGGTCTATAGCTAACATCCTGTTTTGCACTATTTATCACGCTTTTTTATGCATTTTTTGTCCCCCCCCCTCCTTTTTTTTTTCTTTCTACTGGAATGACCTAGTTTTATGTATTTTCTCCTTTTACTTTTTCATGGGTTGGGATTCTATTTTAGTGTCTACACTTACATTTTTAATTTGTCCCGTTGGCTAAGAGCTAATTGCAGATAATTGAGTTAATCAATATCTATCCCTTCCTCTCCAGCAATACAAAGACTTAGCATATTTTTTAAGTTTATTTATTTATTGAGAGAGAGAGAATGAGAGAGTGAGTGGGGGAGGGTCAGAGAGAGAGAGAGAGAGAGGGAAATAATCCCAAGCAGGCTCCGTGGTCAGCACAAAGCCTGATGCAGGGCTTGAACGCACGAACCATGAGATCATGACCTGAGCCAAAATCAAGAGTTGGATGCTTAACCAACTGAGCCACCCAGGCACCCCTAGCATATTTTTATTCAAATTATCCTGTGACGGTATTTATTTCCACACAGTTTTGTGTCCTCAAAAACCACTCGTTGTTTTATACAATTAGTGCATTTCGATTTACTCACATATTTATCAATTTCTTGTCACCACCTCTTCCCATATTCTATGCTTCGTCCTCCTCCTGCACTTGGTTTTCTTCCTAAAGTATAGACATTAGTAGTTATTTCGGCATGTCAGTTGACGATAAAAAGCTTTTCTTTTGTTTCTCTGAAAATGTCGATTTCAGCTCTCATTCTTGATGGATAGTTTCCCTGGGTATAGAATTCCTGGTTGTCAGATACTGTGTTCTCAGCACTTCGAAGATGGTTCTCAGCACTTTTATCTTCTGTTGTTGCTCTTGAGAAGGGTGACGTCAGACCTTTGTTGGCATTTTCTTCTTTTCAATCAATGACAAGATTTTCTTCAGCTCTCGGTTTGGCAGTTGTCTTACGATACAGGTTTATTTTTGTTTATCCTACTTGGGGATAGTTGTCCACCTTGAATCTGAGGGTTCATATCATTCATCAGTTATAAAAAACATATTGTTTTTAAAAAACTTTTCTTAAAAAAATTTTTCTTAATGTTTATTTTTGAGAGAGAAGAGAGACAGAGTGCACGTGGGGGAGGGGCAGAAGACACAGAAACCGAAGCAGGCTCCAGGCTCTGAGCTGTCAGCACAGAGCCCAACGCGGGGCTCGAACCCACAAACTGTGAGATCGTGACCTGAGCCAAAGTCAGACACTTAACCGACTGAGCCGCCCAGGTGCCCCATCTTCTGTATTTTGTTGAAAGCATTCAAGACATCACTCTGAGAAGGGAACCCTAGGCTTCTGTGAAATGCCCAAAGGTCACGGCACAAGGAAAGCTGAGACTTTGATCAGAAAGTGGCGTTTTTATTTATGATCCAAGAGTTTGAGGTATTTTGTGAGCACAGGGTCTTTGGCTTGGTAGTTCATAGTATTGCCAGAAGGAAAAAAAAAAAGGCAAAGTTACTCTTGGACCCTTGAAGATGCCCTGGTGTCTCCTCAGCTCTGCCTGGCTCTGAGCCCACAGAAAGTCTGGCAGGAAGGGGAACAGAGTTGGGAAAGCCCCAGGCCTTAGCTGCCAAATGAGTCTGGTCTCAGTAAGCCCCCACGTTGAGCAGGACATCAGGCTGGAGGGGATTGGCACGCACGACGAAGGTAACGTGATGGGCACTCGAAGATGTTTCCGTCGGAGGGGAATTTTCTGTGACTGAGAGCCACGGAAGCAGGGGCAGGGATGTACTCCTGTACGGGCCAGGGGCTGGGCCGGGTGCTGAGAGAACAAGGCCGTACGAGGGGTGGAGCTCACCTCTGGGGACCTCACAGTCCAACGAGGGACAGACCCACTTTCATTTCATGGGGAAACTGAGGCTCTCAAGTGCTGCCCAATTGTTAGCGAAGGTAACGCACACCCACGTGGTCGGTGCAAGGTGCCGAGGCTGCGGGAGTGGCCCTCGTCCTCACGGGGGTCCGTGGGTCCCCCTTTTCCCGATGGGGAAGCCGAGGCTCTGAGGGCAAATCATGTGACTTTTCTGTGCCCCGATGTCTTCATGTGGCCAATGGGGACAATAACGGTGCCTACCACCCGCGGCTGGTGGGAGAATGAACTGAGCTGAAACACCCAAAGTGCTTACAATGGTGAAGTAGGTGAGAGAGACAGCAGGTGTAACACCAGGTAGTGATTCCGCTAAACCCACCTCACATCAGATCCCACCCCCCACCCCCACCCCACTCCCTCCACCACCGGGCCCCGTTTTGCTTTCCTCGTAACACTTCTCCCCGTCTGACATCACATATTCATTTATCCACGTGCTTGTTTGTTACGTGTCCCCATAGATCGCGCGGGCAGGGGCCTCGTCTCTCGGATTCCCTGGGGGCCCTGGACATGGTGGGGCCTGACAGGTATTTCTTGGGTCTGCGAGCGACCAAGAGACCGACAGAGACTTGATTTCAAGGAATCCCCGATTAACTGCAAACTATAGAAAATAGCTTCAGGGATGCCTCTGACCTAGTCAGCCACAGCCGCCCTCGCGGTCAACGCCACCGCACCCGGCCCTGCCTCCTCCCGCAGTGTCCTCATCCTGCGCTGTGTTGATTCTGAGCTCCCAACACACTCTGCTTGGATCTCTATTTCTAACACCTATCGGCAATTATGGATTTCCTGGACAGTCGGGAAGATTCTTGGAGACAGACGCTAATCAATCTCCAGCATTTGCCAGTCACCTGGAAAGTGTTCAAATGAATGAATGAATGAATGAATGAACGAACGATAGGCGACACCAGGATGGGGTTACCAGCTATGTTCAATTTGAATTTCATTAAATAATGAATACTTTTTCGGGATAAGCATGTCCCAAGTATGGCATGGGATATACTTATACTGAAAATCAGTTGTTGATTATGTGGAATTCAAATTTAACTGGACATCCTGTGTTTTTTACTTGCTAAGTCTGGTGACCTGAGAGCAGAGGCCTTTGCAGCAAGGGACAGGTAGAAGTGACAGAGGTCAGACTTAAATGTGGGCCTGGGCTTGCTGGGGAGGTGGGCCCAGCAGGCAAAGCACTGGCAAGAATAGTGGAGTCTAAAGCGTGGGCTTGACCCAGAGAAGGTGGCAAGGGCCTGGGGTCACCCCCTCTGCCTCTGACCTTATGAAGGGACATCAAGGCATACTTAAGGAGGACGACTGTAGGAGGGGAGGGGAAATGTCAGGAGATCACTCTGGATAAGGGGAAACGCTCTCATTTCATAACCTGGCACTGTCAGCGGCTAGCATATAACGGGTCCTCCAGTAGGCTGTGTGCAGCTAAAACACACACACACACACACACACACACACACCCTGAAGCCAGTTCCAATCGCTCTTCCCCAGCATAAGCATGAACTTGAGAGACGAGCAGGGACAGGAGCTATTTTCTTACAATCAGGAAACACCACTCTTCCAAAATAAAAAAAAAAATTAAAAAGAAAAGAATAAAAAAACTGCCCCACACGTTTCTACAGGATTTTACAGATTAAAAAAAATTTTTTAAGTATATTTATTTATTTTAAGAGAGACAGAGAGAGCGAAAAGGGGAGGGACAGAGAGAGAGAGGGAGCGAGAGAATCCCAAGCAGGCTCCGCACTGTCCTGACGGATCACGACGCAGGGCTCGAACCCACAAACCGTGAGGTCATGACCTGAGCCAAAATCAAGAGTCGGACGTTTAACCGACTGAGCCACCCAGGTGCCCCGATTTTACGGATTTTCACATTTAACTCCTTATGATGGAAATGTCCAGACGCCCACAAAAGTAGAGGAGGAGAAGGCAACAAGCCCCGTGTGCATTTGGCAAAATTATCAACACTTTGCCAACCCTGTGAGATCTATGCCCTCCCTCCTCCCCCCTCCCCCCGAGCTGATTTTCCCCGTATTTTTAAGGGGAATCTCAGACATCAGATCATTTTATGCAACTTTCCAACTTTTAAGGGGTTTCACGTCCATTGAGTTCTCTCTGGAAGAACTGTAATCCCATTTTATGCATCTGGAAACTGAGGCCCAGAGAGGTGAAGTTCTTGCCCAAAGGGACAGAAATGCATGCCCCCCCCCCCCACACCAAGCTGTCGGGACCCCAGGCCCTAAGAGTCCATGAGGCTCCGGGCCAAGCCCACAAGGGCACAAAGCTGAGCACCCCCACCCCTGGCCGCCTCCCCACCCCAGCCCGCCCTCCTCCTCCTCTTCTTCCCCAGGGCAAGGCTCCAGAAGGCCGGACTTTGATCTCTGCCAGGGCCGAATTCCAGATGGAGGCCTCGCCAGCCGCTAGGGCAAGGCGATTGATGGGGTGTTAATGATGTCAGGGTTTACAGACAGACTCAGGCCTGGGTGGGGTGCGGAGGGCCGATTGTCAGCCGTGATGGGAACCAGACACCCCGGCACCGTTAGCCAGGAGACGCAGGGCAAGGGGAAGGGCCTGGTGGCTTCTCACCCCGGAGCAGACAGTAGGATCCCGATTACCCGTCAGGGGAGGGCAGGTGGCCCTCGAGGTGTCAGGGGGGTACTGAAACCCCTCCACGTGGGATCTCACGCGCAGGGCTCCGGACTGGGAGGCCGGAGTCCGCTTCTGAGAATGAGCTCACTCCCTCTTTCCCTCTCCAGGCCTCAGCTTGCTCCTCCTAACGAAAGGAGGTGGGGCCGGGTCAGAGGGCAGCAACATTTTTGCAAAGGGCCCCCCCGTGGGTGAAAGCTTCGGCTCTGTGAGACACACGTGCTCTCTTGCAACTTCCAGAATCCGCTACCGCGGCCTGAGAGCCTCCATAGACAAGATCTAATCAAGCGGCGTGGCCGTGTGCCAATAAAACTTTATTTACAAAAACAGGCGGTGGGTCGGATTTGACCTTCAGGCTGTGGCTTGCTGATACCCTCGGACGAGACAGTCATGAAAGGCTCTTTGAACTCAGCAGAGCGTGTGAGTCAGAGCCTGGGGTCCACAAACACGTACAACTGTGGGGCCGGGCAGGTAACGCGAAGGAACGCGGGAAAAGCCAGCGTGACGCAGGGTGAGGGACCCCGCTGGAGGCTCGTGCCCTGCCTGGAAGGGTGGGCTGCTTTCTGCTCGGCTCTACACCACCAGGGCCAGGTGGAAACCAACTTGCTCCCCGATACGAATGACTGTTCAAGAGAATGTCAATTACCTACATTTGAAACGTTAGGAATGAACCCAAACTTTTTTTTTTTTTTTTAATGTTTATTGATTTTGGGGAGAGACAGGGCATGAGCAGGGGAGGGGCAGAGAGAGAGGGAGACCCAGAATCGGAGGCCGGCTCCAGGCTCTGAGCTGTCGGCACAGAGCCCGAGGCGGGGCTCGAACTCACGGACGACGGTGAGATCGTGACCTGAGCCTAAATCAAGAGTCGGACACTTAACCGACCGAGCCACGCAGGTGCCCCTCAAACTCTTATTTATTTATTTGTTTATTTTGAGAGAGAAATAGCGGGAGAGAGGCAAAAAGAGAGAGACAGAGAATCCCAACCCGGCTCCCTGCTGTCAGCACAGAGCCCGATGTGGGGCTTGAACCCATGAACCGTGAGATCGTGCCCTGAGCCGAAATCAAGAGCTAGCCGCTTAACCGACTGAGTCACCCAGGCTCCCCGTGGACTCAAACTTTGTAACAAACATTGTGTGGCCCCAAATCCCAGCCCATGTGGCCGCAGGCCAAATTCAGCTCAGGGGCCACCCGTTTGCAAACGCTACCCTTCATGCTGAGCCCCCACCCCCACCCCGCTCCAGAAACCCTGTTAGTAATTTGCAGAAGCACAGAGACCATTTGGGGGCCCGTCCTCAGTGGACTGTTTCTTTTCCTTCCACCCTCAGAAGTCTGATGAGGAGGTCAAGAACACGGATAAGGGAGGATCCTGGCCTTAGCTCCTAAGCCTTCCTCCCTTCGGAGGCCTGGAATGAAGAATCCTCCTGGAGGGGCCGCTTTGCCGCAGGCCTAGGACAGGGGACCGGCCCTGTCAGACTTGCCTGGGGCTGAGAGAGGAAGAAAGCAAGAATGTTCCTCCAGCCATCTGACCTGCATCCGCAGAGGGCCAGCCAGTGCAGGCCCCTGGAGGCCTCCCCCTCTGAAGCCGGCCCCTCAGGAAGGCCCATAGCGCTCTAGAAATCACCGTCTTCCTGGCTGGGGAAGAAGGGGCAGGGTGGCCAGCCTGTTAGGTTTCACTGACAACTGTCTCTGAGTCAACATCCAACCAAGACGTGCGATTCCAGAAAGGGCTACGAGAGACAGGAGGCGGAGTGAACAGATGTATGGGGCTGGCCCGGGAGAGGGATGTTTATTTTTATTTGGTTGGGGTGGGGGGGTTGCCTAAAGGCCTGGGAGCCATTAAAAAATGCCTATTAATCTTCCTGGTGGTTGCAGAGGGTAAAATTCGAGCCAGAAATGAGTCTGGAGCTCAAAGGACACGGGAAGGGTACGTCAAAGCTCTGCCCGTGTGAACTGGTGAGGAAGAAAAGATGGCTTCCTCCACCACCCGGCACGAGTTATCAACTATGGCCCGGGTTTTAATCTCCTTTTTAAAATCAGGTTTATTGGGGGCGCCTGGGTGGCTCAGGTTAAGCGTCCGACTCTTGATTTCGGCTCAAGTCACGATCTCACGGTTCATGAGTTCGAGCCCCGCCTCAGGCTCTGTGCTGACAGTGTGGAGCCTGCTGGGGCTTCTCTCTCTCCCTCTCCCTCCGCCCCTCCCTTCCCCACCCCAAAATAAATAAATAAACTTGAAATTAAAAAAAAAAATCGGGTTGGTCAAAGCACAAAGACTGTACCTTCAATCCCACTTGTCCGAGGTAACTGGCGAGTCCAGTCCAGAGACAGAAAGAAGAATGGCGCCTTGCAGAGGCCAGACGGGGAAGGAGAGAGGTGAGTTGTTCAGCGGGTACGGAGTTCCAGGTTACCAGCTCTGGAGACGGACGTACCAAAATGTGAATGTCACGAACACGGCTTAAAATTGCTTAAGGGGCGCCTGGATGGCTCCGTCGGTGAAGCGTCCGACTTGGGCTCAGGTCATGATCTCGCGATTCGTGGGTTCGGGCCCCGTGTCGGGCTCCGTGCCGACAGCTCGGAGCCTGGAGCCCGCTTCGGATTCTGTGTCTCCCTCTTTCTCTCTGCCCCTCCCCCACTCGTGCTCTGTCTCTGTCAAAAATAAATAAATGTAATACAATAATATTTTTAAATTAAAAAAAATGCTTAAGGGGCACTTGGGTGGCTCAGCCGGTTAAACGTCCAACTTCTGGTTTCGGCTCAGGTCATGACCTCACGGTTTGTGAGTTCGAGTCCGCATCCGGCTCTGTGCCGACCACGTGGAGCCTGCTTGGGATTCTGTCTTCCCCTCTCTCTGCCCCTCCCCCCCCCATGCTTTCTCTCTTTCTCTCTCTCAAAATAAATGAAAAAACTTAAAAAAAAAATAACAGAGTCTGGCTCCAGGCTAAAATCTTGAAAAAAAAAGAAAATTCTTAAGATGGTAACATTTTACCTTGTATGTATTTGACCACAATTAAAAATTAAATGATCGTTTTATCAAAAATTGTTAAGTTTTTAATATGTATTAAATACATATTACCAAATAAGTATTTATCAAAATTATTAGAATTTTTAAAAGCACCTATTTGAAGGGTAAAAGTTCCTTGGGTTTTGCCAAATAGAACATCATCCCAACTCAAAACAGAAACATTTCCCTCACCCCAGAAAGTTCTCTTGTACCCCACGGTAGTGTCTATACTGATTTTAAACATCCCACTAAATTAAAGTTTAATTAAAAAGGAACGATATTCCCTCTGCCCTGGGGTCGGGCCAAGTCTAAACCTGTTTCATACTCAGGGGTCTTGCCTACCTGACCTTTTCTTTTCTTTTTCTTTAAAAATGTTTATTCTTGAGAGAGAGACAGAGAGCCTAAGCAAGGGAAGGGCAGAGAGAGAGGGAGACACAGAATCCAAAGCAGGTTCCAGGCTCTGAGCTGTCAGCCCAGAGCCCTAAGCAGGGCTCGAACCCACAAGCTGTGAGATCATGACCTGAGCTGAAGTCGGACGCCCAACCGACTGAGCCACCCGGGCGCCCTTGTACCTGACCTTTTCTAAGGTGTCTGTGCACGAGGTAGGAGGGATGAAAGGAAGGACATTTGCTTTGGCTTCTTTATTTCTAACCAGTTGAAGGAACAGCATTAAACACCCTCTTCCCAAACCCAACACCACACACACCTGGCCCCGATGCCCAGCCAGGAGTCTGTCCCTGGGGGCTGTGCAACCATGCGAGGGCTCCCCTGGGAGAGTGGGCTGGAGCAACCCTCCTCACCTGCCCCATTCAGCCTTGACCTCTTGCTTTAGAAACCTCGGGCTTGGTCCCATAAAGATGCATCGGAGAAGGTCGCCCCCTGGTGGACGATCTTGGACATACTAAAAGTATGGTATTTTGTAGAACTTACTGGATCCAAAATATCAAAGGGGGGGGGGGGGGGATCATAACTTGACAGTGGAGAAACCCAGAAGACACGGCCTTAATCAAGGTTAACATCACTTGTAATGCGACAGAGGGACGTCCCGTACCGCTGACATGATGCACTGAGAAGGACACCTCAGTTCCATGGCCTTCTTGCCCCCGAACGCATAACCTCAATCTAACGATGAGAAAGCCTCAGACCAACCCAGAAGGAGGGACACGCCTGAAAAAAGGGAGTAAGCTGGTGCTCCCGGTATCAGCTTCAAAAGTCTCGAGGTCACAAAACAGGACTGAGAAACTCTCACAGATCAGAGCAGGCGACGGGGACATACTGAGCCATGCAATCTGGGATCTTGCCCCGGATCGTGGACCAGGAAGAGGACCTGGGTGGAGAGCGCGTGCCCTCTGAGGGAGGTCTGGAGCTCGGTCAGGGGTGACGTACCAATGCTGGCTTCTTAGTTCTGCCACCTGTTCCGAGCTTATGCCGGCGGCTGTAACAAGAGGGGAGAAGCGGATGCTTTTGCGACTTGTCTAAAATTATTTCAGAACTGAAAGTTGGCAAAACATTTCTGGGCCTTCTTCCATAGATGGAAGGTGATGATCTGTCGTTGGGGGTACGGTCCCCGCCTTCGTGGAACTTACCCACCAGTAGGAGAGGTGATGTACAAACAAAGGAAGCACGACGAGGATGCACGAGGGCTTGGGGGCGGCTGGCTGGTGGGTCAGGGGTGAGAAGGCCAGTGTAGCTGGAATGCGGCAGGGGAGAGGCGCACAGGGGCCCGGGCGCGTCCGGCTGTGTAGGCTGTAGTTTGGACTTCGTTCCCAGGGTGGTGGGGCACACACAGAGGAGGCACGGGGTCAACCGTCGGAGAATTGGCTGCGGAAGCAGAACAGAACACACAGAGCTCGGGGGGGGGGGGGATGAGAAGGCACCCACGGTGGGTCCCGTGAGCTCTCGAGAACTTGGCTTCCTCAACGGAGGGAGTCGGTGGGGGGGGGGGTGCAGTGGTGGTGCAAAGAACTTCTAGGGTCTGGATTCATTTTGAAGGTGGGGTCA
The DNA here is from genome assembly GCF_018350215.1 of Panthera leo. NCBI lineage: Eukaryota > Metazoa > Chordata > Mammalia > Carnivora > Felidae > Panthera > Panthera leo. The sequence goes on from NC_056690.1 coordinate 12,766,990, forward strand.
CAGAATGGAAACCAATGGGTCAGACGCAGAGGGTGGGAGAGAGAGAGTGAGCGACGCTGAGGTTGTTGGCCTGGACTTGGGCCTCTGAGAGGAGAGAGGTTTGGGAAAGTAGACACAGGTTGAGGGGAGTCATCAGCGATTCCACCTCATCCGTGTCCGAAACGCCTGTGACCCTTCTGGAAAAAAAACCCGACAAGAACTGACATTTATGGGGGGCCTGCCGCGTGCCATAGAGTAACTCAGCACGCGTGTGTCGGGCCACTTAATCTTCCTACCAAGTAGCGGGGGGCGTGCCGTGGGCGTCTCCACTTTGCCGACGGGGAATCAGGCACAGAGTGAGCAGTGGGGGCGCCCGGATTTGAACCGGGGCGCGTTGAAGGCAGATCTGGACTCAAAACTGATGTTCTAGAGATGCTAGGGAGGGGACTTGGACCAAACAGACCTTCTCTTTCGTGTTTAGAAGGTTCTAGAAAAATTTGCAGGTACGACAGCAGAAAGGGGCTCGTCTGCCGTGGCTCGCGAGTCAGCTCGCTCATCCAACGTGTGCCGTGTGCCCGGTAGGCAGGGCCCATGGGGGAAGCGGGCAACTGGCAGCACAGTGTGATCTGTGCCACGATGGTGGCAACGCTGGCCTGCCCGGGGTCCCGAGAGGGCCAGGGAAGCCAGCCGGGATCGCGGGGGGCGGCCCCGGGCCACCGGAGTCATGCGAGCGTGGTGCGGGTCCTGGACCGGTCCCAAATCCGTGCCTACCTGAGGTGACGTGGCACAGAGTGACAGTTCTTGGAGCTGTAAACCAGTTCCACCGTGTTCCCCGACCTCCATCTCGGTTTCTCTAAAGTTTATTTATTTTGAGGGTGAGAGAGAGAGAGAAAGAGAGAGAGAGAGGGAATCCCAAGCAGGCTCCGTGCCGTCAGTGCAGAGCCCGACGCGGGGCTCGCTCTCACGGACCATGAGATCATGACCTGAGCTGAAATCACGGGTCAGACGCTTGACTGACTGAGCCACCCAGGCGCCCCCCACTCCGTCTCGGTTCCTAAATGGCATCTGCAGAACAGTGAGGGCAGAGGACCGTCTCTGTTTGTGAGGACGGGCTCAGCGGGAGCTGGAGTGGAAGCAGAAAGATGGGGCTCGACCCTCTCCCACCCGCCCACTACCCCACTCCTTGGCCACGTGCTCTCACCCTTGCCCTCGCCCGTGAGGTCCTCCACCTGGCCTCCCCGGAGGTGCGAGGCCCCCCCAGAGCCACACGCAGGGAGCCCCTGACAGACGATTCTGAGCTGCAGGAGAGGGCCGGGTGTGCATTTCCAGCCCTAGAGCCGGGGCCTCGCTCTTGGTGTCCACTTCGGTGGCCCCAAACTGGTGCGGAGGGAACACAGGGCCCGCGAACGGCCTGCTCTCTCCCCATCGGGGCGGGGAGGGAGATGCACCCTTGTAGATTCCCGGTCTGGGGCCCGTTCACCGGGTCCTTGTCCTTGTCTCGCCCTCCTGAGACCCCCCTGCCCCCCGCACCCGGGGCACGCGCTCCGCTCTCCCTTCACGAGAAAACAAAGCCGCCTGAGACGCTCTCACACGGGGTCTGGGTCCCCAGGCCCTTCGTTGGGTCATGCACCCTCTTCTTTGGTGAGACAGGAGGGCACGCTCAAGGCGGCAGTCCGGCCCCTGCCTGGTCTCACCCAGGGGCCCGGTAGCCTCCCTGTCCCTGCTGCCGGTGCGTCGCCGTCCTCCGGGCTGCTGAGGCTGGGAACCTTCGTCGCCCGGGAGGCCCCCTCACACCCCGCACCTTCAAGTGCTGCCGATCCTATTTCTCAACAGCCCTTGAGCCCGGCACCCCTGCCCCTCCTCGCTGCCCATGGTGGGGCGTGGGCCCCCACTGCCCTTACTCCACAGCTACCCGCTCTCCGTCCCACAGTAATGGTTCTAGAAGGCCAATCAGCTGCAGTGTGTAACTTACTTAAAACTTAGTTCCCATGTTCCTCAGAAGAGTCTTAGGTCTTGAGTCTGGCCTACACATTCCCTACACCTTGGCATGTGTTTGCACCTGCTGCTCGGCCTTCACTCCTGCCCCCTTGCGATCCCCTCCCTGGGACATACCCCACCCCCACCGCTGCCCACAAGGTCACTTCAGGCAGCTTTGCCCGACGGGTAAGCACACTGCACTTACCCCGCTGCGGTGGCCCCCACTCCGTGTCGTAGCTGCGTGTTCTCTGCCCTGGATGTCTCACCACTATGAGCCGCGTGAGGTCCTGTCTCTCGTGGTGCCCCAACGCCCAGCCCCAAGGAGGCCTGACGACTTTGAGAGTGTAGAGTCAGCGAGTGACAGGACATGGGGGGTGGTGGGAGGAGGGGAAGGAGAGAAGTCCATGATGGCATGGATTTCGGGGCGGGGGGGGGGGGAACGGAGCTTGTAGGAGGGATGAACCAGTGCCATGCCTATCGTGACCGTGGACTTCCAGGCAGGTAGATGGAAATATGAAATCTAAGGCCACAGATCTGGGAGTTTTGGGGGGAAGGGTGAGCTGACCTAAACAGAAGTCCTGGGAGAGAAAAGATTCGGGGTTTTAACATGGCCATGGCGATTGACTGTACGAATTACCAACGCCCGCCCGCCCATGTTAGCCTAGTAGAAGTTGAACTGGACAAGTATCTTGCAAAGTGCAGTCCACTGACGCCTGGAGCGGAGTTGCCTGGGAATCCGAATGCTCACCGGCTCCTGGAGAACTTGGGATTGGACTTCTCAGAGAATAGCCAGCGGGTGAGGAGCCAACGTGATGGCGGGACACGCGCCCCGTGACGGAGGCAAGCTGATGGGGACTGGACGGGAGTGGAATCTAGAAACAGCCCCGGGTTGAAGAAGGGAACGGGCTTGGCCGCCCAGCCTGGCCTGGGAGCTCCGCTCACTGCCCCAAGACGCCACACGCCCTTGGCCGTGGGGGTAGATGGAGGTGGGATGGTGGAGAAGACGTGAGTGGTTTGTTTTTTTTTTTTCAATGAGAACGTAGGGAGTACGAGCACTGTGAATGTTTGTGGACTGTTTTAAGGTACCACTAATAGAATTCAAGAAGGAAGGTTTCTTTCCAAAATGTTTTGCGAGATCAAAGCAAACAGCAGAGTCCATACACAAAAAGGCAAAACTAAAAAGTAAAAGCAAATAAATATGTATATTTTCATAAAAATTGGCTGACAAGTGTAACACAGAACAGAAAATGCAAGTGGTAAAAACCACCCGATTGAAATGAAATTATTGTTAAGAAATAAAATGCAACAACACGTATGAAGAACACCTAACACAAAATGACAAAGGTTCAAAATAAAAGGTTGGTCAAAGATTTAACACCAGGAGTCTACTAAATGGAAACAGGAGGGGTAATATTAATATCAAAGGATAATTTAAAGCAATTACGAAGGGTCACGATACAGAAATAAAGCACATAACAAAATACATCATAAAATTTTATGCACCAATAATGCAATAACAAAAGAAAAAAGGACAGCCCAAAATCGCAGGGAGAAACTTTAACTCCTACTACCCGCCTAGGACAGAGCCTGAGGACTTGACTGGGGCGTAGGAGATACAGAAAATACACCCCGGATAGGATTAATTGGTTTCAAACCTTATGCCCTCGCGCCACACTTCCAATAGGAGGGCTGTGTGGCCAATACTCTGAAATGCGGTAAGCGTGGCTGAGGAACTAATTTTTAAATTTTAATGGACTTTAATTAAAATTCAATTAAGATTTAATAAAAAGGAATGCAGCATAAAATAGTTTTTCTGTTAAATGCAACTTTGTTGTGTGGAACCACATTTTTATTTTAACCATTGAAAATTTAGCTTCCGAATTTAGATGTGCCGTAAATGTACAGTAAATACTGGATTTTGAAGACTGGGTGCAAAAATAAAAATGCTGAGTATCTCATTGCCAATTTTTATATTATTTCATGTTGAAATATAAGAATGTGGATATATTAGGTTAAGTAAGATATATTAATAAAATTATTTTCACCTTTTTCCTTTCTTCTGTGGCTGCTCAAAAATAGAAAATTACATGTATGACTCACCTAATATTTCTATGGGACAGCACTGCCTACTAAGGGCACACCTTGTTTCGAAGTTTCCAGAGGATGTTTGCAAGAACCAATCATTACTAGATTACATTGTAGTAAGAGGAAATTAGAGTCCAAGAAACTTTGATTCCAAAGAGAACTTTCCTTTATTTAAAAAAAAAAAAAAAAAAAGGAAATGAAGACCTAAGGGTCTAAAAATAAAATGAAAACATTAAATATTAAAACCTGCAGGATGCAATCAGCTTTCACACAGTCCCAGATCAGTCATTTTTATCCCTGTCAGGGTCAGAAGTCTCCAGAATGTGACGCAACAGGCCTTCTCTCTAGAAAAATGCATACACATGAAGACTTCAGTGTGTAACTTGAGGAAGCTATATAAATGCCTGTGTCATCGAAAGCGAAAATAAATTAACTAAGCAGGCAATTAAGATTCAAGGAAAATGACACAAACCCTCAAGGAAACTAGGAAAAGGAATTGCAAGATAAAAGCCAGGATAAAAACAGCACAATTGTTAAATCCATGAGCTATTTCTTTGGAAAAAAATCAAACAAAACTAGAAAACCGCGAACTGCAGAAAATAAATCAAGGGGAAAAAAGAATGCATCAATATTTTCAGAAACGAGAAGCAAGGAGCATATGTTACCAAAAACTGTGCGCAACCGCATACGAATACGTTGGAAAAACTCAATTTTTTTCCCTATGAAAATCCAAATTACCAAAATTGACAGAGGAAATAGAAAACCTAAATCAACAACAACAAAAGAAGTTCCTGTATCTTCTAATATATAAAAAGCATATTTTCTGCTCTCCATAAAGGCATCAAGATGTGATGAATTTGCTTGTAAATTATTTCTGATTTTTGTGGTGGATTCCACTCTTTCAACAGTCTGTGTTCAGCTCATGTTTCCTGGGTGCCCACATCAGGCCCAATAGACTTGTCACGTAAAGTCAACTCTCCCACGTCCCAGAAAATGACCAGAAGGTCATCAGTTCATCCTGTGAAGCAGACTTGACTTCCCTAGACCTGACAAGGGAGAGAACCTCCATCAGCTTTGAAGAGATCTATCAACAGGAAAAAAATTGGTACGTGCGTATATATGTAACTATCTGAACATTAACTCTTCTAGAATGATAACTTACACAAGTGTTCAGGAAGCAGGCAGGAAGGTATTTATGTAAACGATGTATGTAAATAAAGAACATCAAGGCGTCCACGTGAACAAAGGAGATGTAAAGAAGAGAAGCTAACTTATAAATGCTTATTGGAAGATGTTCAAGCTCAAATTAAATAAGCCAACAATTATGATCTTACATGTTCAATCAAATTGATTTACCCCCAGAGCAAACATTTCTTGCATTAGCCCTTTACTCTTCACCCTGGCGTGGCCAATCTTCCTGAATATCGTCTGGCTTTATGAAACAGGTAGATTGCAACGTGCCCCATCTGTTAACGAGACCATGAAGCAATGAAGGCAGCGATAGCCAGGAAACACTGAGAGGTGCTCATTTCTATGGGTTGCCTGTTCTGAGTACTGCGCGATGGTAAGCACTCTTCGGACAGACTTGCTTTGCCACCTGTAAATGAACAGCCTTGAGTTAACAGCCCAGACGCCCGCTTTTAGCAGATTAATAAAACATGTGTTTTCACTTCCCTGCTGTTAAAACAACAAAACACTGACCCCCACATTGTCTGTGCCTTCCTATCACCTGCTAACTAATGCTTATTGAGGAAATAACCTTTACAGAGAAAAATCACTATTTTAGTCTTACCCAAACTCTGTCCTGGAGAGTAAGCTTTCTTCCTCATCCACTTTTATTTCTTACCATCACTATATATATATATATATATATATATATATAAAATTTGACAGTAATTATTCATATATATATATATATATATATATATATATATATATATATATAAAGTATACTTTATTTATTTCTTTCCATTACTTTAGAGTTCTAGCCAGAAGCAGTAAGTGTTAACAAATCTTTTTTAAACTTGACCTGAAATTTTCAAGCGAAGGAGCGGAAGACCGGTAAATCTGGTTCCAAGTAGAGTAAGATGCCCAGGGCAATCATTACAACTGTACAATTTACCTGGCACAACAGGATTTTCTAATGGTGTCTCATTAGGTATTACTAACATGAAATAATTACTGTCAAAGTGACCTTTTTGTCAAGGGGATATAAAGAAGCGAATCATTTAACACCAAGATAACATGGTGATACATTAAAATCGCATCTTGGCAGGATTTGAGCATGTAGTGAATTCAAAAGTGAAAAAAAAATGTTCGTTGTGTAAGGGCTTGTGTTGGGTGAATGACCAGTACCAAGGACAGTTTCCAGTATGTGGCTCCTGCTTTGGAGTTGAGTCTTCTGAGAAATCTTTTAAAAAACTTCCATTGACAAACTGCAATTTTTACAAAAAAATTCTTTTGGCTCATTTGTTAACAGTTGGGAACAAATTCCTTGTCCCGCAACTTCCTGAACATCGAGAACATTAAACGACGCCATGGCATCACTGGAGGGGGCGAAGGGGCTGGCGTTGTATGGAATCCGAGCGGAGCAAACGGCTGGAGGCTGACGGTTCTTGAGCGCCTGGTCAGATTTATCTACAGCTGATGTGCAAAATGTCTAAATGCATTTGAGAAATAACTTTTCTGCCTCAAAGAGGTTTAGCTACTGTCGCCAAATTGGTACAGCTAGTGGTTATGAAAACCACCTCCCCAAACTGTTGGATAAAGTCCCATCCGATGTATGAGCTGAGTATCTGAACTAATGAACACCTGAAGAAACACCATCTAATTCTGATGATTAAGGGGCCTAGCCTGATTACAACGGATGCAGGAAGTGTGTAGTTGTTTAATGCTTTTGTGGCAAGCAGCTTTACAGCGCTGTGGCTGGCGACTGACGAGACAGACATCAAAATGGTCTTCTAACTGAAATGTGGCCTCGCTTTTCGCCATCTTCGATGGTACAACTATAATAACATGGTCACGGCGTTGCGTTTGCGAAGCATTTCTCAGAGACTCAGCCTTGTCCCTTATCTGCAGATAAAATACCTGAGGCCGAGTAATGTCAACAGCTTTACCTCTACATTCAGACAACATTAAATTCAGAACAATGTGTGTATCTCTAAATGGAAGAAGATTAAAAGCAAGGTTTCGGTTTATCCAAACTCTGTAAGTTCTGCCAAGTCCTGGGGTTCACCGTTTTAGCACGAGATTCTGCTCCTAAGAGCACGCAGGTTTTTCCTACTGGATGGACCCCAGGGGAATACCACGGTGGCTGCCGCATGGTCCACCAGAGCCCTGCTTGTACCCGGGGTGTTCAATGGCACACTACTCTCACCAGCCTATAAATGGGGCAGAGAACAAGGAGAGATCTGTTATTTCTAAGGCACATCAAAAAGAAACTGACCCAGACCATGAAGAGAAAGGAAGTAGAAAACAGACTTGTAATGTCTTCTAGGATTGACTACAATCTTAGAGCTGGGAGACACAGATCTGATCTATTCAAAACAGTTAAAGAACTAAACACAAGGGCTCCTAATTCAATGCTGTGTGTGTGTGTGTGTGTGTGTGTGTGTGTGTGTGTGTGTATGCGCGTGCATGCGTAGTCTCTAAGCACTGCTCTAGGAATGCAGCTGTACCTTGGAGCATGAGAATGAGAATACAATCTGAGAACAGTTGCTGGTGAGGGTGATTAGGGCAGTAAAAGTCTATGCCCGTGTTACTCTGGAAGGTAGAGCCCGGCTACTAGCCAAGGACTATTCAATCCATTATACACGCACCTTTTGAACAGGCTTAGATGATTCTGTTACAAAGGCAGGATGGGAGGGAAAAAAGCCACTCAAATTTCAGTAATTCAATAATTTATTCCTCTAAAAAAGTGTGTAAAAGTATATAGCTCTCATTCACAAGGTATATATGAATGACATTTAAAATGGAGGCCTTTTAGTATTGTTTCTTTTTATCAAAGTCTCTTAGTGTACTGTCCCAGCGCGATACTGTGGTTTTAAATGAACTTCACATATTTTTGTATTCTTTCAAATTGTTTGCTATATATAAAAGAAGCTCACTGCAAAATGCTTGAAGGAAAAAAGGAAACCAAAGAAATTCAGAACTTCCCAGAAATGTACAGCTTTTACATTTAAAAAAGGTTCTGAAATATACATACAAGCATGCTGGACAACCCCGCCCCTCTCCCCTCCCCATTTCCCCCTTTTAGTTCAAACCATGGTAAGAGTTCTGATTTCTGCAGAATTTCCAAAATTAAAAATAAAAAAAAAAAATAAAATAACTTCTCACTCTGTAGCAAATCCAGGGCTTGTACATTTCAGATTAATTCAGTAAAAAACTCACAAGTAAAATAATGCATATTTAAGGGAAATATTATACAGACTTTTTCACACAGAAGTACATAATAAGATTTTTTAAAATCTATTGCCATTCATTTATTTTTGCACAAAAACGTATAAATATGTCACCAGCTTTTCTTAACTTAAAAAACTTAAATAAAAGACACCAGATGAAAACTACCCTTTGCTGCCTTTTTTTTTTTTTAATTTTTGTAGGGGTTTTTTTGTTTTTTGTGTTTTTTTTTCTTTTTTTGCTTAGAATTGGGTTTCTAGGGAAGAAAAGCCCCTGCATTAAAAACAGCCCATATTAAAAAAAAAAAAAAATTCAAAGTTCTGATGAATTCTGGGAAAAAAAAGCAACCCCAAAGTGGTAAAAGATTACAAATATCTACTTTACAATTTGTCTTCTCACCAAGATAATTTTATACAAGTTTACAATCTTCATCATCTATGCTCTTCAAAAGGCCTTGAGAATTTTCCTTTCTGATTAAGAAAAAATAGCACTGCAATATTTTTAAAGTCAATTTTACACTGTACACATTAGATACAAATGGTTTGATATATCAGATTTTTTTAACCTATACATTGCGAAAGTCACCCCCACCCCCAACTGGTGGTACAGAGAATAAAATTATCCATTTACAAGTTATTTCTCTGCTTACATATTCCCACCACACAACTTTTTTTTTTAATATAATGTTTTAAACGTTAGATTATTTCAAGAAAAATACTTTTACAAAATCATATCAGTTATTACATTTTCTTTTTTTTTCTTTTTTTTCTTTTTTTTCTTTTTTTTTTTTTTTTTGTTAATAACCAGGATATGGAAGTCTCTTGGAAGAACTTTAAAATTTGCATGATTCTCTCTCCACAGATGACTAGAGCTCGACAGCCTGACCAGCGCGGCTTGCGGGAGGCAAGCCCGCGCCCACTGCCCTCAGACAGAAACGCGCTGCGACGTCAGGGTCAGAAACGGGGTCTTAAAGACAACCCTCTTGGGCCTGGAATGAGGAGTCATAAAATACTTCAATTAGCCATTAATGCTTTAAAAAGGCATTTTTTTTTTTTTTTTTTAAAAAGTCCCACCACAAAGGCTCAACTTCAAGTACTAATTTAATGGTTAAGTTGTAATATTTCTTTGAAATAATATTCCTATGGTCCAGAAAAAAGTCACCATATTTGTAACTGATTTTATGAGCAAACACTTTCAATTATGATATGTACATGAGTCCCTTTTGATCTAATGAGAGGAGAGACCTGGCTTTCAATAAGAATTCGCTAGAAAATATATTTCCGTTGTGACTGTATAAAACTAATGAAGGTACTTGGCTCCACGGCTCTGGGTGGAGCTTGACTGCCTTCTGTACAAAAATGTTATCCTTCGTGAAACGCTGGCCGCTTTTAATAAGAAACATGGCAGAATGTTTTACCCAGTTTGTTCTTAATAAAGCCTACTGCTGGGTGGTTTTGAATATATTACTTTTCAGGCATGTCTCCCCAATCTGTTTTCACTCCTTTTCCGGCTTCTAGGACAGAGGTATGTAGTCAAAGAATCCTATGGTGGGTCTGAGTTGGGTTTCAGCTACTGTACCTGGTCCTCATGACTTAAAAAAAGTAAAAGTCACAAAAAAACATATGACAAAACAACTTAAAATAAATAAACAAAATGAAGATGTCTCCAGACCTTTTGTATCTACACACAGGTATGAAGTCGACCAAAGCATTCATGCCAACCTAGATGGGACCACTAGGGAGACAGAAACCCCATTATGAAATCATATACTTGAGCTGGTTCTTATTTTTAAAAAGTTCCAGATGATGGAGTTCAGGTAACCCACAGGCCATACACCAGTAACTAGAGGATTTCATCCAAAAGGGCTAAACTGCCCTTGTTCTTAAACGGAGACTGGAAACACAGACTCTTGTGCAAAAGGATACTGTCTCTTCTGTTGCCCTCTTAAAAACCACCACCACCACCAAAAACTTCCTGTGGACCCGTGGTTTGGGGCTGCACACACCAGAACACTGGCTAGAAGTCACCGCTTATGGAAGTTTCCAGGTCCGTGAGAGAAGTGTCAATGCATCACTCTGGTAATGAACACTGCAGAAATGACATGTGCCTGCCGAGGAGTAGTCACAGTGCAGGACTGTGGAGAGCGGTCTCTCAAGAAGAGCGTGTGGGGCACGTGCAGAGTGTAGCAGGTTCCTTGGACTCAGGCTGCAGGGAGGAGGAACCGAGCCAGGGAGAACAAGTGCTTCTCCAATTAAAGTATGTTCATGATGGCGTTGTACAACTGAGTGAGCACCACAAAGTGGACGGGAAGGCAGGAGGTGCGGTCCTGGGTGGCCGGATTGCACGTGAGCCAGGACAGAGCGTTGTACTGCTCCAAAACGAACCTGCCGGAGAGAGCACACAGGTCAGGGCCACGGGCCACAGCAGCGCTTTTACGTTTTAACGTTCCACGAGTCAGCAGGACGAGGCTCCATGTACGTCAGTCTTTCGCTTGCCCCCGGGTTTCCTCGTGGTTCTTTCCCCCCCGTACCCACCTCATCTAGACCCACACTGTCCAGTATGGCAGCCACGGCCACAAGTGGATTCGGATACGCTGTATGTCAAAAAGAGGTGCTGGATTTCAAGGAACTGGTCTTTTAAAAAAGCAGGCGAGATGGCTCATGAATATTTTCATGTGGGTCAACTACTGAAATGATACTGCTTTTCGTATACTTGATATTACTTTGATGTATCTTTGATAAAGCCGATAAATTTATTTTTGAAATTAACCTCATCCATTTATTTTATTATTTTGATGTTGCTACTAAAAACAACTGAATTAGATATGCAGCTCACATCACGGTTCTACTGGACAGTGCTGCACTACAGACCCTGAAAGCCTGAAACATCATGTTGACTGGATCCTCGCTTAACTATAACTTCTAAATCATTTAAGAGTTATTAGCGAACACTAGAAGACGCCTGCAGACTTCCTCAAGGTACATGGAGAATGCTCATGGTCTGTTAAGTGCGAGAGAATTAGCATACGCTTCTGGGAGACATTTCCCAACTGTGGAATTCATGCTCTAATGTTATTTATATAATCTATGTCAGGGGGAGTAAAAAATGCTTTCAAAGCCAAGTGCTTTATGTCCCAGGCTCTGTCTTCTAACCACCCACCCCTAATTCTGATCTATTTTCATCACCATAAAACGTCTCCTTTACACAGGAAGCACGGGCCACTGTACGTGCACACACGCGTCAAACGGAACCAAGAATACCAGTCTCCCTGACCTGCACTCGTATGCGGGGTTTTGCACGCAGCTCTCCCTGGCTGCTCAGACGGTACTCCGCTGCACAAAAGGCAGCGCCTTTTCCACACTTTAAGTAAACACCTTGGAAAAACAAAACTAAAGGAAGACTGTAGCAAGCTGTAACTGCTATTATGCCTTAAAACAATCTACCTTAAAACGTCAGATGTGGTTTTGGAGTCAAGAGGATGGGGAACCCGCTGAGAATTCCTGGCAGGGAGAAGTTCATCCGTCTGTGCTACAGAAATGTGGTGGTGCAGCGAAGCCTGGCAAGAGAACAAACACGGTTACCTTCCCGGCCTCTCGGCTCCCAGGAGCCTCAGTTTTAAGCTCTCGGTAACCCTGATGTGATCCCAAAGAACTCCACACCCTGGAGGTGGAAAAAAAAGCTAGCTTTGCAAATACCAGTGCGTCACAAATGATTCGATAATGTGCCTCTTCAGGTCTTCATCTGTAAAAGGCCCCACCATCTCCACGGCCTGGATACGGCCGACTCTGCCCTTGTGGTGGTTGTGTAACACGTCCTTCCATCCTGACTTCCCATAAGTGGATAGATCTAGAGGCTCAATTCGGCTCAGATCCTTCTGGGGGGCGGGGAGGGCGCGGGGTGCAAGCACACTTCGTGGCTGGCGCTACGAGCTCCCTATGCCTCACCTCGAGAGGCGTGAACGTGCGCCGCCCCACGTGCAGCTCGGCTCATCGCTGCCGTCAGCACGTTCCCGGCACGCCCCACCCGCTATCATGGCTTTAGCACACGTTATGAAATAACTGAGACAGGCAGTGTGTTGAGGACAGCTAATATAAATGCTTCTTCATTTTTTAGGTTTCAGATTAATGAACTGTCGTTCCAGTAGCTTCAAAGGGTGACTAAAATGTTCTGGTTTTCAGCACGAACCCTTGGATTTGTTTCAATCTACTGCTACCATTGTTCTTTTTTATGTTCAAATTGTCCCATCCTTGGGCAATGGGAACCCTCCAGTTGGCGGGCCCTTTGAAGTAACTCTAATGATCTTAAGTAACTTCCCTGCTTTTAGGTGTGACCATATATCCTAGGTTCATCTTGAATCCTTCTTACTTCAGACCCACACGTCAGTCCATTCTTCAAAGGAACTCCGGTTCTCTTGAATGATAAATGGTATTTCAGAACCACAAGTGCAGCAAGAGCACTGTTTACTGATCTGTCGCTGCTCGTAAGCTTTCTCAGTAGACCAAGCTAAAAAATATGTGTATCTTTCCTAAGAGGAGAAAATAAATCTAGGTTCACAGTGACAAGTCTAATTCAAAATAAAGACGACACCGACTTATGTGGTAGAACTTCCTTGATTTCATAATAATATGTTACAGCCATTAGTTGAAAGAAACTGCTTCAATTGTTTTTGGTTTAACCTTCCGTTATTCCTTTTAGAAAATACAAGTAGGTATGTGTGTGTGTGTGTGTGTGTGTGTCTGCACACACTTTATCAATTACTACAAGGTAACCTACACTCCACAGAATGATTATATTATAATCATCCTCCCGTTGTTATGGATAACTAACACTCCACTGAATGGATACACTGGTTCATTCGGCCAGTTCCGGTGTTTCTAATCTTTTACATTTATCATTTTTTGGTTTTGTCAGTTTCTTCTGAATAGATTTCCAGAGGTGGCCTCGCTGCATCAAAAGGGAAATGTGTGGGGCGGTATCACTTGGCTGTCCTACTGGCACCAGGGCCATCTCTCCACAGTTCTGCCAATGGAGCATGTTGTCAAACTTTAGGCCTTTTGCCAATCTGTGGTTGAGACATGGATTTCATTCCAGGTTCTTTCATCCAAACTGGAAGGAGGAGATCTTTTATTTTAACCCTTAATTTGCATTAAAAGGTTCTAAGACACATACAGGAAGGAGCATGTGTAAATAAATGTAAATTTAGCTGCCTCTTGCCCTACTCTAATGAAGAAAGCTGAAGCTTGTGGGGGAGGGGGGGCAAAGGGGGAGAGTTCAGCCCACAATGATCACATCCACCCAAGCTTAACTTCACCGGTGGCAATGCATTGTGGACCTGGGAGAAAGACTGTTACATACGACCACGTATCCACCCGACATGTGCCCTGAGGGCCCCACAAAGTCTCCTCCTTGGGTTAACGTGATTGCTTCCCTTGTGATGTGGTTTCAGGTTTCTCTCCTAAATCCTGCTCCCCCCCTGCAACTGTAATGAAAATGTCCTCAGAGTATAAGTAGATGTGAAAGAAAACAGGGGACACGGTGAGACTGTGGTGACTGAGACAATTTCAGCAGAAGTCACTCCTCCCCCGAAAATTCAAATATGACACCAAACCAACCTTTAGGAAGAGGGGGCACTGGTTCTGAGCCTGGGGACATGATGACCAAAACCACTGGGGGAGGTTCTCCGCTTTGGCAGTTGACACGAAATACCCAAGGGCCAGGGGCTGCTGCTTCAGCTCCTCGGGTGCCTCTCTAGAAAGAAGACGCTCACCCTGACTCTGAAAAACAAAGTCCCGAGAGCATGATCAGCGTGTGACACTTCAAATAAAGTTCTGAAAATCAACTTTATCAAGTCATTCTGCACATCATAGTCCCCCTTCTGACAGCTTTTCACACAAAAACGCCAGGTGACCGAGAAAGGTCAACAAGGAGAGGCACGCACGGTCCCTGCTGCACGGACAGACATCGGATGAAAACTACGGCCCAGGCGGAAGGTACCAGCAAAACTAACTACATCAGTCAAGCAAATACAGGTTGATTTGCTCTGGTTTCTTTTCTGTTAAATGTTGGGTGCGTTCCGTGGCATCCGGCATCCAACTACACGCGGGAAGAATGGACTCCGGCAGCTGAGGGAGCCCCCAAGCCCAGGTGCTCCTTCACCAGCAACCAACTAAAATACACAAGAGCACCTGACCGTCTACTGTCAACAACACGGACACTGGGAAAACAGGACACTTCACGGCTCTTTGGGTGGCGCCAGTGTCTCTGACCTCCCGGCAGGGGGGGACCTGCCTGTGAAGAGGCCATGTTTTCACTCTCCGCAATCTCCTTAAATACAAGACTCCTGCAAGAGCCTGACTGTGCATTTCTGCAACTGGCATTTTCCTCATCTTTGATTCTTTTAGCTGGCTTCAAGGGTTGAAAGCAATTATGCAATTATTATTATGCAAGCAATAATAAGTAATCGTTTGTTTTCAAAGGCCTTCTGTTTTCAGGGGAAAAAAATCATCCCCAACTATTACATCAAGTTGTATTTTTGGTTAAAAAATAAAAACTTACCCCAGCCTTGAACAAATTCTTTTCCCTGTTGTAATGTCTTAATTGGATATCAAAGAATGTTTAATGGTTCAGAAAGAGGAAATCCTGAAAGCCTCTCGGGGGGTCAGCGGGCTGCAGGTGCTGAGGACTGAGAAAAGGCCGCCTGACTAGCTTCAGAAAACAGTGCGGTTTAAACTCTGACACTCCATTACAGACTTAGGGCTTGAGGCTCCAACAGAGGCAGAAAATACAGCAAACCTCTGTTTCTTACAAAACTAACCTTACACCTCAATTACCAATTCTTTGTTAATGGATAAACCAAATTACAACCACCACGACAGAAAGGGAGTTGCTGTTATTTCCATTTCACAGATAAGGTAACTAAGGCTAAGACAGGTCAAGCGAGTTTGTTCAATGCCACAAAGCTAGAAGCCATACAGCTGGAACTCTGAGCTCCATTTACCAAACTCTAAGGCATGCACTCTTAGTTGCTATTTGCCTCTAGAATTCACATTATTCCTAAATTACAACTACTTAATGTAAAATCTGTGGACCTGGTTCCTATCACACCAATCTCCAAAGAACCAATAAACTGTCATTAACTGGCAAATGACTATGGAGGAAATAAACACATTTAAAATCCCTTCCTTCTAGAAAGGAAAAATGGGAGACAGGTAGCTCCATGAGGATAGTTTACTGAGTTGCTCTTCCCTGGTTTTATCTGCTCTTTGACTAACGTTTTAAATCTTTTCTCCTGATTGTCCTTCAGTGAACTCCAGGCTGGCAATAAAGTTCCACAGACAGAAACCTAAGTCCTCTAACTACAACTCTGTGTCTAAATGAGTGTGAGCAGAGTTGGTTATTCCTGCCCACTTTAAGATATTGGACATAGCCATTTTTCTATGCCTTAAACCCTCAATCTCATATTTTAAACAGAAGGTACAAAAGAGTAATAAGGCATGAACCATCTACCTTTTTTTTTTAATGTTTATTTAGTTTTGAGAGGAAGAAACAGAGTGTGAGTGGGAGAGGCGCAGAGAGAGAAGGAGACACACAATCGGAAGCAGGCTCCAGGCTCCGAGCTGGCAGCACAGAGCCCGACATGGGTCTCAAACCCATGAGCAGTGAGATCATGACCTGAGCTGAAGTGGGACGCTTAACTGACTGAGCCACCCAGGCGCCCCATGAATCATCTAGCTTTTAAACAAAGTTAACACAAGCTATAGCAGAACCTTTAACTCTTCAATCCTCTGTTAATCCACCTCCAATATCCCTGGGATATTTAAAGGTGAAACTGGTTGTAAACTCTGGTGTTTTGTCTTAATCCTAGGGCATTAACCTGGACACTTCTCCAAAATCAACCTGTGGGCCCTTGCCATGTTGGCACCTAGCTACAGAAAAGACTGGAACCGTATAAACAAAGGCACCAGGATGTGAAACAAGAACAGTAAGGCTCATTTCAGAATAATCAACCATCAACAATGTGTTCTTCAATTAACACAGTGACTTTACGTGTTAAAAAAGCAGGGCCATTGAACTAGCCTCTGAAAAGCCACTATTTTGGCAAAAAATAAGAAATAACTGGGAAGCAGCAACCAATCGACCAAAACTAATTTTTGCTAAGAAAACAGTCATTGCAAAATGCCTTCCTGCTGATAAAACATATTCATCAGGAACATTTTCGGGAATAAGAACGCATTTCTTTCAAATTCCTGCCATCATTCAAAACAGAACAACTACAGAGTCACTTTTCCACACTGATTTCGCTCACACCAGGGACCAAGACCATCAGGAAGAAAGGCGCACAAAGCAAAGAGGCAGGCAATCACACTTCTGGAGGATTACTGCCCCTGAAGGCCCTACTTCAGATCATTCTTACCCGACTATGCTGGAAGTGAGAGCCCACACCAATTCCAGAAGGAGAGCCTGGGGAAGGAACTGGGGAGGAGTTGGGAGAGGAATGGAGGTTGCCAGTCATTAAGATGCCAATGTCATTATCCATATCATCTGGGAATGGAAGGTCAACAAACATGTCATCTAGAAAGGAGGGAGAAAAAGCACAAAGATTTCAAAAATAATCTATATCCGCAACTTCGACAACATACTGTTTTGTTGGCCCATCACCATTACAAGTGCATGCTGTTAACAACGTGGGAAGATTTAATGTGTGTCTACTGGATGGGAGGTAATGAAAACTGTTTTTTTCATTTTATGTTCTGTTCAATGATCTTCTAATGTGAAGTATTAACAGACTGGAGAAATAAAGAACATAAAACAAAACTCCACGCTCTGTAGAGCCTCCAACGGCACATAAAAAAAATGGCAAAACAGCTAAAGAAGCAATTTAATTATTAAACAAAGTTAAAATTGACACCATCCAAGAAAACAGCAGACTCTGTCCATGCATCCAATTAGCATCAAAAATACCAGAGGCTGAATTAATGCATGTTAATAGGTGTGAACTTGCCCTGAAATTGGAGACCTATTCCAAAAGCAGATCAAAGCATGATGTTTTCACTAAGAAATCCTCTCCCACATTATAAAAGTAAGGTACACGGAGAACAGAAAATTTGGAAAGAGAAGTATAAAAAGGGAAAACTATCACCCAAAATGCAATTACCGTGAACATTTTTGCTACGATTCTTATTCGCATATCGTTACTCCATTATGATCAGACTGTATATAAAACTTGGCATCCTTTTACCCTCCCCATTTAACAAGAGTAAATGTTGGTAGGTGTTAAAAATTCTTCAAAACCCAATGCAAATGGCTACATAATACTGAGCATTTTACAGTTTGTAAACAGCCGCTGCTTAACAAATGCCTTAATAGATATCCAAACCAAAAACACTGATGAAGAATACTTAAATCAAATAATCAAATAATGGATTCCCCCCCCGCCGACCCCTAGAGACAGGAGCTACTTCATGCCTAGTGGTCTTCATCCTTCTCCAATCCGATCACCAACTATTTACTGCAAGAGTGGCTCCTGTGTGCAGGACACTACAACCGGGTATTTTTTTGCCGTTAGTGATAAACAGAACCCTAATTATGCGAGAGAGGGAGATATTTATTTGGGCTCAGCAACAGTGCACACAAATCTTCCAGGCCAGACAGACTGCCCCAACCCCGAATACCCTCTTCACGTTCTCTACGTTGCTTATTGCAACACAGGCAGCAGGGCGCCCAGCACACCCTTTAGCTCTGCTCCTGTGGGAGACCCGGAGCTCTTTCCTTTCGCGCCTTCCACACTCACCGTTGTTGGGGCTGAACCCGTCTTCGTTGGGGTAGTTTGCTGGGGCCACCTGGATGGTTGACGAGGTGGGGAACACCAGGATGTGTGTGCAGGAGGCATCTTGAGGTGTGTTCAGCTGCGATGACTGCATGTTCAGCGCGGTACTTCGGCCAAATACAGAGCCCATTGTGACAGCGTCTTGCAAAAAGACAGAGAAAGAGAGCGAAGTGTACCAATTCCTTCTGTGCATCGGTAAGTAACTCCAGAAACGAAGTTACAGGAGAACCTGAACTGGAGAGACAGGAGTCTGACACAACTGCCAGGATGGATACACATCCGAAGTTCGACCTCACTGTTAAAACAGCTTCCCAGAAATAGACTCTAAGCACAGGGCTGTAATAATCCAAGCCTCACTGAACATGGGGAAGGTTAAAATAAAATCAGACTGAGCCCACCAAAAATTTTTTTTCTTAAATTTCTACTTTTGTATTTTAGAAGGGGAAAGAGAGTGTGTGTGTGAATGGGGCAGAGGGAGGGAGGGAGAGAGGCAGAGAGGGAGAGAGAGAGGGAGAGGGAGAGGGAGAGGGAGAGGGAGAGGGAGAGGGAGAGGGAGAGGGAGAGGGAGAGGGAGAGGGAGAGGGAGAGGGAGAGGGGGAGAGGGAGAGAGGGAGAGGGAGAGGGAGAAGGAGAGGGAGAGAGAGGGAGAGAGAGAGAGAGAATGAGAGAGAGAGAGAGAGAATGAGAGAGAGAGAGAGAGAATGAGAGAGAGAGAGAGAGAATGAGAGAGAGAGAGAATGAGAGAGAGAGAGAATGAGAGAGAGAGAGAGAGAGAGAGAGAATCCCAAGCAGGTTCCACGCTCAACACCGAGCCCAACACGGGGCTCGATCCCACCACCCTGGGATCACGACCTGAGCTGAAATCAAGAGATAGACACTCAACTGACTGAGCCACCCAGGCGCCCCACCACCAACTATGTTTTAACTACTTATTTAAGAAGTAGTTCTAAAATAGATCTACTTTCTCTTTTCCTGGGGTTGCTCACAATTTATAAAGTTCTCCTAAACAACACAATTCTGTAGACATGGTACCATTCAGCGAATAACTATTATAACTAACATTTATTGAATGCTTACTACGTGCCAGATTCTGTGCCGAACTCCTTATTCACGGACGTCATCTCACTCAGTCATCGTAGCTACCCTGAGGTAGAACTATTATCCCCATTTCATCATGAGGACACAGAACAAAGACGTCGTGAAATCTGCCCAAGTGGTGCAGGCAACAAGTAACCTGGGGCCTAATGAGGCCAACACAGGACATGTGCCTCTCACTGGACTGATGACAAATAACATCATCTCACATAACGCTACTGGTTTTTATGGGGATGGAATCTCCCATCTGATCAGAGAGAACTGGAGGATGAGAACAGACTAAAAAAAGGTATAAAACTGCTTAGCTAAAAAATTATCAAATTGCTTAGTTGCTGATTTTTTAAAACTTCTGTGGCCACAATCTTCTGGCTATCCACACCCTGGGAGTCGCATTTACTGAGAGCTTACCACGGGCCGGATACTGTGCCAACTCTTTCAGCTCTATTTGCCTCACCATTCCTCCGCAACCACATCAGAAACACTCCAAATATCCTCTGGAGGCTGCTTACAGATTCCGTCAAATATGTGTCTTCAAACACACACTCCAACACGTATCAGGGTGGTGTTCACTTTCGTGGTTTTTGGAGGGTGATCCTCATACACTAACAACAAATTAGGGTCGGGCAACAGTAACTGGCCACGACTCTAAGAGCTCTCAGTCATATCCGGGACTTACGCTGTCTTCCAAACTACGGTCAACAGAGATAACAAAATCACAGACCACTCCCCTTGGAAGAGACCAAATTTTTGAACCCGAAATACAATCTTCTCTCACAAAGATAATAAAGATCTATTCTACACTTGTCTGTAGACTTGAAGATGGAAGGGACTGAACTGATGTGATAACCTAATTAATGAAAACGGTAAGAGGAGATTTACCTGGCATCACTACAAAGGACCCCTGGGGCTCCATGGCAACCAGGCAGGCACTAAGGATAGAGGGAGAGTCAGCGGCAGAGATCCCACACATCCGGCACACGTCCTTGAGCCGTTTGCTGATTGTCTGTAGTGAACATTCGCCAAGGAGGATACTCCAATCTGAAACCAAATATCACAGTCACACGCAGTCTTTAGAAATTCATCGTGATAGGAGGTTTGAGCGTTTTACCGGATTTGCCTGGTAATTGAATTTCCAGGACTGGGCCCCAAAGGGAATAAGGCTTTACACAGGTTCCCCTCCTCGTTACAAAGAAAATGTTACTTGGCCTCCCTTACACGTCATTAACAAAGACACAAAAGGCCTCCTATTCTGTATGCTGAAATCATGTCTGAAATGACCTGGGAGAGTCCAGCACAGACCCAAACAGATTTAGGTGCTTCAAATGTTCTTTGAGGATGAGGCCAGTCTGTTCCATCCTTTCTCCTCCTCCTCTTACTCCATGTCTGGTTCTTTCACTGCCCCTATCAGCCCTTTTCATTAGAAGAATGCACAACGGGGGGCAAACCTCTCATTTCTGTTTACTGCTGTCTGTTGACTGTTTCCGGGAAAGGCAAGCTGAGCAGAAACAAGGGGAACCCTTGTAGAAGGCCCCAAAGAGCTGATAAACAAACAATGGGTGTGAGTGAAGCGCTCCAAATGATGTGACACTAATTGTTCAGATTAAAACGCTGGCCTAAGTTTTCTTTCTAGTATTTGTTTACTGCCTTCACCCAAAGGTACTATGTGTACTCAGAGAACTGTAGAGGGTTATGTTACTCCAGGAATGGAAAAGGACTTAGACCTCTCTTTTGACCCCCAACACACATCATGTTCCTGTGGCAGCACACTGCCACCCATATCGTGTCCACCAACGAAAGACTACTCCACCACAGGTTCTCTGCTTTCACATAGTTTTTTCAAATAAGCTGATCTCCCCGTGAAGAGGTGAAAGGAACAACTTTTTCTTGTTTCTTACTCCTAAAAAACCTCCAACTGAAGTGGCTAAAATAAAAGTGGCCAAGTCATGAAGAATGTATTTTTAAAAATTATAGAAAAATCAAACAGGCGTGAGTTCTGTATTTAAAACCAAGTAAGAAAGGAAAAGCATTACCTGAATTTTATCACAAACACTGGTGATAAAAAACAGAAATTCACAAAGCTAACTGAAATCTACAGGCTCTCATATGATACTGCCCCATAGAAATGCAATGTGGTGCGGGCCTTACATCCCCAAAGGGATGAAATACAGATTGGTAAACTGATTTCCTGTACACTAGGCTCTTCTTGGTGTCTTTATCCCTCAAAAGTACATTTTCTCTCAACCTTTTGATGGGATCAGTCACACTTCTATCCCTTTCCCGTAAAAGATAAGAAGAGTGCCCCTTCTAAAAAATTATACAAGGGAAGGCAATGGCCTTCGTAACTGTCCAAGACAGTCACCAAGTGACTAGACACGGCTACGTTTTTATCCCCTCTTCTCCTTTTCTATTATATTCTAACTTTTCCCAAGGGTTAAGAGTAGCTCAAACCCTTTAAGAGATAAGATTGACTACAAGGCCGACCAGGAGAGAGGATAGGACTTCTGACAGAAATGAAATGAATCCCCCAATGCATCAGACCTCCAGGCTACTGATAGAAGATTCGCTATAAGTATGCTATTCTTTAAAAAATGAAAAGGGTAATATTTTCTATTGGCCTACAGTATAATTAGTAGAAAAAATTTTGCACACAATAGATTCCCAACAGTTACCTAATACTTCTGTAATTTAATACACGTAGAAACCGCTATTAAATCCTGATAGTTCACTGACTAGAGCACTTGCTTTAATCCAAGCTGAATCGCGTGAGGGGTTTTATTTCAGGGACTCCACAAATACCTGATACAAATTTCATGCAAAGAAACAATATACGCATTCTAATGCAAGGGTCCGCAAACTATGGTCTGCAGATCAAATCCTGCCTACCGCCTTTTTTTTTTTTTTTTTTTTTTTTGCTAAATAAAGTTTTATTGGAACACAGCCAAACCCGTTCACTTAGGTATTATCTCTCTATGGCTGCTCTGACTTTACAATGGCAGAGCTGAGAAGCTGCAACGGTGAAAAGCTGGCCTGCAAAGTTGAAAATATTTATTACTTGGCCCTTTCCTTAGAAAGTCTGCTGACTCGGCTCTAATACACCTGCATGCACAAAACCACCAAGCTAGTCTGTGCTTTGCTTTTGTGTAGACCTTAGAAGGAAACTTCCCCCATCTCTATGTATGTACTGAACTTCTTATAAATGCGTCATTAATTACTAAGGCTTTAAAAAAATAACGTAGGCCTATGCATACTGCTCATGCAAAGTAGCTACACCAGCACAGCAAATGAGCTGGGCTCAAAGCCAGACAAGGCTGCTGCCACCGATCAGTTGTGTCGTTAGTTACTTTTAGTGCTCTGTGACTGACTGTTACATTTATGACAGGAAATATTAGCAGTTGGCAGGTATATTTAGGCATGCAACTTAAAAAAAGTCTGCTCTCTTAAGCTTCCAGGCTGAAAAATATCAGACAGTGGCAACGTGAATAAAGACTATTCCAACTTGCACCTACTTGTCCTTGTAAATCAGGATTGTCTTGCTCTTGTGCAACCAAAACAAAAACACACAAACTATATCACCATCAATCATGAAAAATAATAAAAGAAACCTAAATCGATTCTCCTCTCATCCATCTCTCTTTAAATTTTCATGTTAAAACTGACTTGATCTCACTGACCCAGTACAAAAATAAATGTTAGAAATTCAATTTACTATCACTTTTATATTAATACATTCTTTTTTGTCTTATACACTGGAGTCCAAAATTTAAGATTTCTTTGGCAAATGGTTTTGTTGATAATGAAAAGTTTAAAAACTGCTGGTTTATCCTGTCCATTTAAAAGAATCAGGGAATATCAATCTGCTTTATTCTTACTACCAACTCTCCCATTTTCTCCCTCAGCTCAGTTAGGGACATTAGTTCAACCCTCTTCCGTTGTTTCCTGTACTGACTGCTTTAGGAGTCTCTCACCTTTAAGCTCTCCATGGCCAAGCCGCCCAAGTCTGCCGATCACAACTCTCCAGGGTAGGGATGTCATTTGGACAATACCTATGCACCACTCCCATAACTTCTGTAGTCCAATTTTACGTGCAGATACTTTACTCCTCCGTGACCTACAAAAGAAAGAAGTGGGGAAGGGGTCACCAAATGAGTCGAAGTTATCGCTTAGTAAGACAAAACTCAGAAAATTCCAAAGAACCCACCCATCACACAGCGCCTAGTGCATTTAGACAGGAAAATCACAAAGACTCCTATCTGAGGAAAGGCACAGTATCGATTTATATGTAGCATAAACACGCAGGCTCCTCACCTGTTTGGTAAAGCAATATTTACAATACAAGTTTCTAATAATTCCCCATGGAGGTCAGTGCAGGAAGCCAAAAGCCAGCGCTGGTCATGAGACAGACAGTAGCCCACAAAGAGCACGTTGTACTTCTGGCTCGCCTCCCCAAAAGTCTCTCCCAGCTCCGTCTGCTTATCTTTAATTGGGGCCAATATAAAAGGAGGGGAGTAAAGCTGGATTGGACTGGGTCGCTGAAATCAAAATAAAAGTCAGTGTCAACATAACGCCAACTCAACTCAACATTTCCAACAAAACCCAGAACAGCACTTGAAACCAATAGGGAGTAATGACGATAGACTGCCCCCCCAGCAGTATTATATACGTAAATAATAACGGTAAAACAGAAAACAAAGATTGTGTAAGTGACATCAGCTAGGAAACCCCAATCAGACCAATGCTTCTTTATTAAAACAAATTACTATTTTAGTAAGTAAATTAGCCCAACTTCATTAGTCATCAAGACAGCAAAAATTAAAACCACAATGAGATACCACTATATACCCACCAGAAAGTCAAATAAAAAAGAAAACACTGAGTATCGGTGAGAGTGTGGGGCAACTAGAACTTTCATACACTGATGGTGATGAATCACTTTGGAAAAGTGTTTGACAATATCTGCTAAAGTCAAACACACATACTCTGTGACCCAATCAAATGGATATATATGTTTACCAAAGGAAAGGGATTAATCATAATAGCTCCAAATAAAAAATAACCTAAATACCCATCAACAGTAAAATGGAAGATAGACTGTGTTATAGTTACACAATCAGAATATCAAACAGTAAGGAAATGAAAAAACTACCACTACAAGCAACAGCATAGATTGATCTTGGCACTGAGTAAAAGAAGTCAGACACAAAAAATATATAAATTATGTGCCTCAATTTACATGACTGCTTTAAGTGAGAATACTGATTACTGGTAGAATGACTAGAAGGGAACAGGCTTCTTATGTTTTGTTTCTTGTGCTTGTCACAAGCTGTATTTAGTGAAAATTCATCAAGCAGTATACTTATGCTCAGGTACTTTTTAGTGTGTAAATTATACTTGTGTGTGAGTGTGTGTGTGTGTGTGTGTGTGTGTATGAGTGATTTAAGAAATCAAAACATTAGCTGTTACCAGTAAGACAAACAATGCAGACAGTTAAACTGTGACAAAATTTAGTTGTCACCATTATTTAGTTATTATACACATTTCAACAATAAACTAGAGTAGCAGTCAGCAAACTTCTATAAAGGAGAGATAGTAAATATTTTAGGCTTTATGGGTCTCTCTTCTTATGAGTATTCTTCTCTTTTTAAAAATGTAATAATCATTCTGGGGCTCCTGGATGGCTCAGTCAGTTAAGTGTCCGACTCTTGATTTCGGCTCGGTCATGATCTCATGGTTCGTGAGATTGAGCCCTGCATCAAGCCTGCTTGGGGTTCTCTCTCTCCCTCTCTCTGCCCCTTTCTCATGACCTCTCTCTCTTTCAAAAGAAATAAATAAACATTTTTTAATGTAATAATCATTCTTCTTCTTTTTTTAATGTAATAATCATTCTTATCCAGGTCATACAAATACAGGCTACAGGCTTGACTGCAGCTACAGTCATAGTTGCTGACCCCTAAACTATATATCTAAAATAGATACAGATATAGATATATCATAAAAAATAGTTAATAATGGAATTACAGAATTTTAAAGCTAAAATAAAGACCTGAGACAGAATCTAATCCAATTCCTTCATTTTAGGGATCCAAAACACAGGCCTAGAGATATTCAATAATTTGTTCAAAGTTTCAAAGCTAATCCTATCACTCATCCATTCATTCTCCCTACACCTGGAAAGTCTACTCCTAGGTATTTACCAAGAGAATGGAAAATATCGTAAACACAGACACTCGCGCACAAATGTTCACAGCAGTGTTGTTATTCACGATAGCTAAAAAGTGGGAAAACCCAAGTGTCCATACACCAAAGAATGAATACCCAAAATGTGGTATATCCATACAGTGGAATATTATTTAACCATAAAAAGAAATAAAATACACATGCTGTAACATGGATGAACCTAGAAAACATGCTAAATGAAAGAATCAGACGTGAAAGGTTACAGACTGTATGTTCCGCTCACATACAATGTCCAGAACAGGCAACTCTGCAGAGGCAGAATGCAGGCTAGATTCTAAGTTTATAAAGAAAGGCAATACCTCGATTTCTGGAGACAAAAGAAGAAACGAGTAGAAACAAATTCATTTTTTTTTAATCCTAGAAAACACGAATGGGTGAACTAAAATAGATAAACTGCTCATGAGAATGGAAAAATTAAAACTCAAAAGAATAAACCAACCTAAACAGCCAGAGACAGAAACTGTACACGACCACAGAGTGGAGGTGGCTGTCAGCTAAGCAGCTGCTTCTGATGGGAGCAAGGGACAAGTGTGCCATTAACTATAAAGGCCTCATTTTTTCCCTAAGCTCTTACTTATCCAAGTGAGTTTTTTCAGAAAAATTTTCATCACCAACTAAAATCAGCAGTTTTTGGTGTTTTTGAGTTTTTTTCTGGTGAAGAGGTATTTGCTGGCTTTTATTAACAGGTGATCTTTCATGCAATAAAAGTTGCGGGAACTGATTTTTGAAGGCTCTGAAAATTCTAAACATTGCCCTGTTCATCTATCTTCAGGATAAAGTGATTAGTGAAATAAAAAGAAGTGTACAACTTCTGTTTGGTGTTTTCAAGTTCCCCTAGAGGCGCCTATCTGTGGGAAGCAGGTGTAAGAAGATGGAGAGAAAAAGCACTGAGACCAGGGAGGGGAGAGCAAGCTCCTGTAAAAACATGCAGCAGAAAACGAGGGATCCCTGCAGGGTGATCGCACACGCAAACAACTGTGGTACCAGGAGAGCAAAGAGCCAGGGAAAGGAGAGAGTTAGTGATTTAACACACAGATTAGCTTCAAAAAAATAAGGAACAAGATAAACATAGGAAAAGTCGAGCATCGCTAAGTAAAAGTGGTAAGTGTGTTGCTGCCTCAGGACCTACATCAAAAAAACACCGAGAGTTCACCGGCCTCTTATCCCCCAAATTTCACAAGTGGAGAGAAGTACCTCCTCTGTTTCAAATTAGGAATCAAAGAAACCTACCACTCTTCATAAAGGCAGAAGGCCAACCAGGCAACCAACCGGCCAGGTTTGCACCTCCCGCGTCAGAGTGCTCTTTCCGAAGCTTCTGCTGTGCTACTACCTACCTCTGGGTTCTTGAGGGTCATCTCGATGCTGGCGGCAGGCCCAAATCCCGTGAGGGACTTAATGTGGATCTGTGTGGGCAGAGGGCGCCGGCACTGGCAGTACACCGAAAATGCCATGGACTTCAAGTACTGAATGTAGAAAACTTGTTCGTCCTTCATTGTCTGCAGCATGTACTGGCAAGGCACGATCTACACAAACACAAACAAAACCAGACACTGGGATCGAATGCGCCAACAGGAAAGCTGGAGGACAAGATGGCGTGAATTCTCTGCTGAATGGGGGCAGAGAACTGTAGTTCTGAAATACATAAGGGGCGCCTGGGTAGCTCAGTTGGTGGAGCTGCGACTCTTGATCTCAGGGTTGTGAGTTTGGGACCCACTGGGTGTAGAGATAACTTAAAAACAAAATCTTAAAAACAAGATACAAGAGGGGCATCTGGATCACTCGATCGGTCAAGCGTCCAACTCTTGATCTCAGCTCAGGTCATGATCTCACGGTGTTGTGGGTTCGAGCCCCGCGTGGGGCTCTCTCTGAGCTGACTGCACGGAACCTGCTTAGGATTCACGCTCTCTCTGTCCCTCACCTGCTCGTGCTTGGTCTCTCTCAAAACAGATAAATAAACTTTAAAAAATCAATTAAGTAAAATAAAATATATAAATGCCAAACATAATATAACTCAGTCTTAATTCCTTAGATGGCATAAAATCCTCGAGTACAAAGGTACACCAACAATTGAAGAAGAGGGTGCCATCTTGTCGGTCAAGTTACAGTTACTTAGAAATTACCCTGTTCCTTCGAGGGATAAATTCTCAATTTATTGTTGTCATGCTCCAAAATTTTACAATTTGCTTTTTAATGCAGTTCTCCTTTTTCTCATATACACACATAGTGTGCATCGTATCTTCGGGATTATTATCTAAGCATCAGAGACACAAACTTCACAACAATGAAAAACAATCCATCTGTTCTGGTAACTAATTTCGATATTTTAATTCTGTTAAGATGGCTTTAGTGAAAGTGACAGTAAAACAAAACCCAAACACCCAAGGCATCATTTTTCACCTATTATCAAAATCCTATACAATTACTGCACTATACAGCTGGCAAGGCTGTAGTGAAAGAGGCATGCTCACTCAGTGCTAAAGGGAATGTAAGTAAGTGTAACTTTCTTGGAAAGGAATCCGGCATTATTTACAGGAATCTATAGGTCTAAGAATCCACCTTAAGAAATGACCCAAACTGTGAAAAAGAGATTACACAGAAAGATGTTTGTTATAGCTTTGTTTATAATAGTGAAAGATAGAAACAAATTAAATATCTAACTGTATGGTAATAAATATGGAGAATATGCAGTCATTACAAACGCTGCTTGGGAGAATTTTCAGTAACATAGAAAAGTATTCAGGAATAATGTTAAGTATAAAAGGACTAAAAATAATACTAAAAGTATGATCTCAATTCTATAAACTGACATACACACAAAAAAGCTAAAAATACACCAAAATGGTGATGGTGGCTTAATCTAAAGGTAGAATTATGAACATCTTTTCCTTTACAGCTTTGTGTACTTCCAATGGAAAAGAAATCACAGACCTGTATTTACTTTCATAAAAACAACAACAAAAGCTAAAAATAAAGTTGCAGGCAGTTACCTGGAGAATGAAAGAATTTCTCATATGTTCGGGCAAATTATCCAGCATCTCCGTGTAGCAGCGCATCAAACTCAACAGCCAAAAGTTTCCGGAAGTGGAGTCTTCGTCTGCAGTGTAGGTGAAGGGGTCCACCATGTAAATGACCACAGCTGGAGGATAGGCTTGGCTGTCTGCAGAGTCGGGTTCAGTGGGAATTCCTATTCTTTCCCTTTCTGTGACACTGCGGAGAGAGTCACTTATGAGATGCACAAATAGATATAAATTACACAAAATACATCAATTCCTGAGGACACTGACCCCCTGGACAATGATTACAGATCGAATGTAGCATTGATACGTTTCGTATTATCCACACGAAGGCAAACCAAGCCCGTTAGCACCAAGAGAGATGGGAAAGGACAATATACCACTCCTTTAAATGGGAGATCTCTTTTTCGACTCCTTCTTTTCCTTGGGGCTACATTCTAAAAAGATGTTTTATGCCACTATTAATGTCAGTGGTAACAGCTTACTAATACTATATCATGTTCACATAATAATAACAGGAGTATTAACAGTACCAGCTTCCTATGAAGCTAATAAGCTTAATAACAGTAAGTTCACACGGAGTCTTGGATTTCTTAACACTGGAGCCACAGACTGACAGTCATAAGTTCCCTTTGGGAAGGAGGGAAACAGGGCGCTTCACGAGCCTTAGAGATGCAGGAGGTGAGGAGGGGCGTGGGGTGCGGAAGAGCAGGGACGGGGTCCAAGCCGAAGCCACACACCATCCACCGGCGAGCAGCGTACCTTTCTTGTCCATCCTGTGAGGGCTGAGAGGAGCTCTGCCCGGGCTCTGGGTCTCCGCCACAGCCTGCGCTCCCTTGCGTTCTGTCTGCAGAACCGGCCCCGCTGCCGGGGTTCTGCCCTCCGACGCTAGCACTGAATCCTGAAGAAGAGGTAGTGCTGATCTGGTTAACAACGGGGGCGGGGGCGGGGGCGGGGGCGGAGGCGGAGACCGGCGGCACAGAGGACCCGGAGGCCGAGCTGCCTGCCGCGGGGTTCCCGGAACTGCTGCTGGAGGTGGGGTTGAACGCACTGCCGGCTGAGGGCGCTGCCGATCCTGAATTTGAAGCTAGAGGCCCAGCGTTCCCGGGGGTAGCTTGTCCCTGTGCTGCTGCTGGTGGGGACTGGTACTTAGGTGGTATCAGCAGGCTGCCATCGAGCTGCAGAGTGGCTAGATAAGGTGCTGAAAGAGTACACGCAGAGAGGGGACGTCAGCGACACTCCGCGGCGTCAGACCCAATCACGGTTTCAGAAAATCGCGTTTTCAGGCTGTGACGCTCTATGACACCCAAGATGCTATCTCCACGCTGGAGCACAGGCTTATATACTCTGCAAACGTGGAGCTGAACACGGGGCTACGTGTGACAGTTCTGGTGAAGAGGCTTATTTGAAAACAAAGAGAAAATTAACCACTGGTAAAATTTTCCTTTCGGACTGAATCTGCCTTCACCGCAAGCCGCGAGGCCGGGGTCTCTTCCGGAGCCATCACGGCGTATACCACGCTCCTATGCACAGCGGGTTTAGAAGCTTCCAAGACTCTCTTGGGAGTGCGGGTTTAACTTAAGCAGTTAATACCAAGTCCTGCCGCTAAGTTTTCAACATGTGGAGTAAATTAGATATGACTTCTTTAGGCAACTTTAAATTGCTTTTAAAGAATGTTGTGCACGTAAAAATGAGCATTTAACGACCCAGAACGCAGAAATTAGACCTAAACAAATACGGTAATGGAACACCAACATTACCTGAGATAAAAGCAGCAGAACGCTGCTTCCCAAAGGGTGGCAATCTGCTATTTTACTTCTCAGATTCTACTTTGCCAAACAAATTCCCATTTACCTAGGTGATGGCGGCAAACTTGCGCATAAAGTTTGAGTCTGGAATGATTGTCATTCTCCTCGCTGCTCCACGGCTGGTTAAACCACTCGCTCACAAGCTCATCCGTCAGCTTCTGTGCCACAGTCTTTCCCACGCGCATGATCCCATCTCGTAGCACTTTGCAGATGGGCTTGTGCTGCCCAAGCCGACACATCTACACCACAAACAAGACCGTTACTTACAACAGGAACCATGCCTGTGCTCGGGGGGGGGGGGGGGGGGGGGGGGACGACATTCTCTACCACACACGCGGGAGTACCTCGCGTTTTCTTTTCGCATTAACACAAGCACCCAAACCCACGTTCTGAGCTGGTCCTTTCTGCTCGTTAGAATGTGTGCTGAAACTCCTATCTGCCTCTCCAAAACCTGGACTGGCCCCTCTCAAGAAAAATAAATGTTTCTTCACCCAGCCAGTTCCTCCCGCACAAGGGAAGGTCGCTGAGTACTACCTGATTGCTAATGGTCAAATAAAGAATTAACCAGATTCCTGCCTACTAAGGCTGACTGAGACATATGTCCGCTAAAACCTCTTAAGTAATCCCGACTCATAATGTTTTCCCATAAGATAACATTAACATTTTATGGGCCATCTGTTACACTGTTACAGACATTTGGAGATCACCAAGAGCAGAGGCCACTGAAGCAGGGGATATGCTGATCACTTTTTAAAAGTAAATAGTTGTTTTAAGCACAATGAGATTCTGTTGTTAGTCTCTAGCACACTAAATGGACACTTGCAGCCAAGAATTAATACAACACACCTGTGAAAAGTAAGCTACTTAACTATCTATTCAACAACAGGAGAGCCCATATCATCCCTTATTACAGCTGATAACTGAAGGCCTAACTCAGGCCCTACAAAATCCTCTAGCATACACCCTCGTAACCAGGGACACACTACGACCAAACGAGCAGTCCTAATAAAGCCATTGGGATCTAAAAAGATCCCGCGATCCTTTTATGTTTTGTAACTTCTGTTGAAGGCTTCGTTCAAGAGAAGGGCCGTGCTTTAAAAAAAAAAATTGCTTACGCAAGTTTTCTGTGTTACGGTCCTTATGATTTAATATTATTACACATCCACGGACCAGGCACTGTGTAGAAATTACTAGATCTGAGGGTTTCCTCCAGGGGCTTAACTGATGCCATCACCTCAGACATTACCATCTCCTCACTTCTTTGTAGCAAAGACATAAGTTCACTATTTCATGTGTACCCATCCATTTCTAAATAGCGAATGTTCTGTTATGACATATTTTTGAAATTCAACTTGGCATCATATTTAACAAACACCCTTGTAATGTTTATACTATGCCTGTCACAGCTCTTCAAAAATACTAATTTCATTTAATCTTGCCAAAAATAAAGATATTAGAAGTATAAGGTACAAAGAATTTAGTGTACGTATACTCTGGCTGAAAAAAATGTGGAACTTACTCTTCAAGATACACATGATCCTAATTTTTCAAAAGCAATAGTATTTCATGTAATAAATATACAAAATTATCTACCTGGCTTTTAAATTATTATGGTTATTATTAACCTGTATCAAAATTTTAGTATTAAGATGAACGTAGTGTTTAAATACATAACACACAACAGGGACATGATTCATTAAACTCGTCTTTTGACACAGAAATCTTCAAGCTAAACATTTTCATACTGTTTTCAGGAACACCCCCCACCCCCCCAAGCCCTGCCCACAAAGAGATGTGCTTTCTTTTTGTAAAGGCCATCTTGTGAACAGCCAGAACACCCGCCCCTGGTAAGCAACACTCTTAAACTCAAGCACATAAATCAGGAAAAAACAGCTGACAGAATTGTACATGGTGTGGTAAGGCCAGTAGAGCAAAGTCTTCTAAATCTAACAAAATGTACAGCAAAGATGGGAAAAGCAATTTACTTCCGGGAAAACTTGCCAACTTAATTCTCTCCTCCATCCTCCAACTATCTGCAAATTTCCTTTGAGATCTCCTTTGAAGATACTTGCTCTTTAAAACTCAGCCACAGCTAGAAACAATCTGAGGACTCATGTCCCAAAAGCGATTTTCGGGTCGTGCTCACCTCATATACAGCGCTCAAGTCCCTGAAGAAAGTTTTGGCTCCTTCGAGCAAGGCCTCGTTTTCTGGACACACCACAATATAGGCAACATCCCGGTGGCCCCCATATGGGTCCAACAGCAGCCTCTCCCAAAATGGCAAGGAGAACGGCGAGATGGTGAGGAAGTCCTTGTCATAGCCTACCAGCAGGGTGGGGATGGGCAACGGCTCAGGAGATTCTTCGGAACCTGTAACGACAGTGCAGTTCAGGAGGGTGCTTCCCACAACCGGGACACCTTAGAAGGTCCCCGCTGCGTTAGCATTAGTTCTGGCATCAGAAGTTTCCTTGCAGGTTCACAGCGTAACTCTCAACAGTATTCTTCAAATCCTCTAATTATATGGCTCCTGATGAAGGACCTTACTTAAATGAGTCAGAACATGCTTACAGAGGTTCGAGAAGATCAGAGGGCAAACTAGAACAAGCTAAAGTTAGTTTTCCAAGCAGCACTACATCGTTTCCTTTAAGCATGATAATCCCGGCTCTGAAGAAGTTGACAGAACTAATTCAGAAGTTCATCCAGATGAAAATACAATGAGGATCAGGAAGGTGAGGAAAATCTAATGGATACTCTACTTAAGGATCATTTTCCTCATTGACCTTGTTTCTGCCAAGGATGCTAAGAAAACGTAACTCCAAACTGACTTTAGGAAAGAAAAGAGATTATAAAGCTTAACAGTCGTGAAAAGAAAGATGCTACTTTGTCAGTGAGGCGAGGACTTGGCAGTGACTAAAGCTGGTTTCTACGGCAACAACCTATGAAGGAACTGAAAGAGGGAAGAGGTTCTACCGTAGGTCCCCCGTCCTGCCATCTTGTGGAACTGCTGCCAGGTTAGCGGTCCCTGCACATGCTGGATGTTCTCCCAGGTCCTGCCCGTGCGCTTCTTCTGGATGGCGTCTTGGAGAAAGGGCTGCAGAGACAACAGCATTCGGACCACATCTTGGGAGGAGAGCATACTGATGTCCAGCACTGGAAGAGAAGGGACACGGAAAGGAACAGAAATCGTAAGGGGGGATCGACACTGTCCTCTTTCCTGCCCTAATTCTGGACCGGAGTTACAGCCCATGACAAAGATAACACTGGTGGCACGTTCTATTTTTACTAGATTCTAAAATGCTAGACTTACCTGGCAACAGTAAAGGTATTTTATTATTATAAAGTAATTTATAATTTATTATTGGAAATAATAAAAGGAGAAGTACGTTACTCTATATTCAAGAGGCTAACTGTAGAACTGCTTTGAAGTAAAAAGATGGATAGACCTGCTCTTTCAAATCATATGAACCCGTTTCCAAGGTTACATAAGAAACCCTGTAAAAGTTTCTCAATTATCGTATTACTTTTATTTACAAACACTGATGTTCTGGATGTGTTAAGTGGGGGGGAAAAAACCTACACAGAAGCTTTTAAAAAACTGTTAAAAATGCTCCTACTGTAAAACATTTTCACAAAACACTGAGTGCACAAAAGAGAACGGCGACCTTGCACGCAGGCAGAGGCACAGGGCACCATGGCGAAGGCAACGCCAGGACGAGAGGCCATCCACCCAGAGGAGGGTGGGACTCAGGGCTTCAGAACAAACATTCTTCCTACTAGGAGGAGGGGCTCTTAACAGAGAATCTGAGAAACCTCTCAAACTCTATGCAAAACCCTGCATGCACGTACAAATGCGTACTCTTTCCCAGGGAGGAACGTCCATCACGCTCATCGAATTCTCAGAAAGATCCGATGAAAGAGCTCATCAAATTTGAGGTGACCAGCTATGAACCCACACGGCTGCATACCTAAAGACCTTCCCTTACTCTTCCTTTTCTAGCTGACTAGGAAAGGGACACGGTTGGAAATCTAAGATTTACCTACCCACTAAATCTGAAACACAGGGTGCTTAAGACATTTTGAGGTGTATCTCCTAAATCAAACACAAGTGGCAAACCTAAATTTCCAACACCTCCCGAAAGAGCCGGGAGGCCCGGCGAGTGTGGGCTCGGAGCCACGTTCCTGCACAGACAGCCCTGCCGGAGCGGTCGGACAGCCGCCCCCTTCCCCCGGCTCTGCTCGCTCTCTCCTCACTTGGCTCTGCTGCTTGCCTGACAAAGGAGCGATGGCCATCGCCTTCATCTTCGAGCCTGTGCTGCCTTTTCTCCTTATAGTAAAGAAAAAAGTACTTCTTGTACCCACGGCTCTATCAAAAGTTGGAAAAAGACCGAGAGAACCACACGTTAGAGAAAAATAAAAGCAGACGCACTTCCGTGGGGCTATTCCTGTGCACACGGAACAGGAAGTGTGCCGTGCGAGACAATCGAGGGCGCTGCTGTCTGCAGACCCGGCTCCCGCACCGTTCACTTCCATCAGCTGTCGGGTACTCTCCAGCTTCTGACTTTGAAGCCCACACCTCCCTGCAACAAAATCTGCTATTTTTCATATCCAAAGATGACAGTACTGATCCACCCACAGAATGCTTTTCTGTCTGAAGGCTACTGTCTAGTAAAAGGAACCACCCAAGATAATCACCCACATTTCTGTAGGGGAAAGACTGCACTTTCTTTAATTCATAAATTCATCCCACAGACATTAATTAAAGGCCTGCTAAGTATAAGGCACTGTGCTCAAACCTGAGCAGTTACAGAAGTGAGTGTCATCCTTGAATACTTCCTTAGGAGTCTCCACCTACCAAGAAGCCTCCTTGCTTGGCTACTCCGAAAATGCCTATCACCCCTACTCTGCTGAGCTCTATCCTCGAGCCATAGTTCTTTTCCCGATTTCAAACTATATTTAAGAAGATTATACAGCCTTCTCTCCTACAAGGCTCAGAGCTGCTCAGGACAGGGTCCATGTTCCGTTCACGTAACCGACCGCTCAGGCCTGGCCGCTCCCACCTCTCTCCAGAGCAGCCCTCACCGTGGTCAGAAGACGGGTTTAATCCTCATCTTAAAAGCTCAGCTGTGCTTTAATGCTTATTGACCACTCTACTCTTTCTTGAACTCGGTTACACCAAAGAATTCAGTAAAGCTCTGTCCCAAGCCCTCTTGCGGTTCTAGTCTTGTCCGCCTCCTCAGTGAGCTTCCCTCCTCCTCAGTGCTCCTGACTTGAGTTCCGATCTACAAGCCAACCACTCCCTTCCCCCTGAGCTGCAGGCCTGTCAAATCCCAAGTGTCTACTTGAAACCTCTAGCTGGGTATCTCAGAAGGGATCTTTAAAATCACCAAAACTCAATTTAGGGGCTTTCTCCCCAGACAGGGTCTTCCTCGAGTACACCTAGCTTTGAACGAGGTCACTGTGGGTCCAGGTATATGCATCACAAATCCGGGTGTCTTCCTTAACATCCCGTTCTCCCCAAGCCCCAAAATCCAACCCACTACCAAATCCTGCAGTCCTACCACTTCCTCAACGTCTTTTGAATGCTTCCACTTCTCTTCCATCTCCTTTGCTAAGACACGAAACCAAGCTATTATTTATTTGAGCCACTACATTAAACCTGTAGTCTCTCCACCGTTCCTGTCATTTCCAAATCCACAGCCTGCACCGAAGTCAGAGTATTTGTTTCTCTGTTTTATTTTAAAATTAATTATTATTATTATTTTTGAGAGAGAGAGAGAGAGAGAGAGGGAGGGAGGAAGGGAGAGGGAGAGGGAACACGTGAGCAGGGGAGGGGCAGAGAGAGACGGAAACAGAATCTGAAGCAGGCTCCAGGCTGTCAGCACAGAGCCCAATGCAGGGCTCGAACTCGTGAACCATGAGATCGTGACCTGAGCCAAAGTCAGGTGCTTAACCAACTGAGCCACCCAGGCACCCCTGAGAGTATCTGTTCCTTAACTGCCATCAAGTCTGATGGCAATGCCTCTTCATAAACCCATCAATGACCTGTTAGGGCTCTTGGGATAAAGCCCCCAGCCCCAGCAGGTCTCAAAAGGTTCTTGTAAATCTAGCCAACTGGAAGCTGGCTTCAGTTTTCTGAAAGCCCCAAGCTCTACATAATTCTGGGCCTTCACTCTTGCTCCTTCTACCTGGGACACAATTCCTTGCTCTCCACTCTCTTTATCCAATTAATCAGTACTGAGATCTCTAACATTAGTACTTCTTCAAGGAGGTCTTCCCTGACCCCAGTCTAGGGACGCTCTCCTTATCCCATGCGTTCATCGCTTATGATGGTTTCTAATAATATGCTAATTCGTGTAATTACTTGATTAATGTACATCATCCAGAATAGATCAGAAAGTCCCTCCGAGAGGTACCTTGTCTCTTTCGGTCATTTTATCCCCCAGGATGCATCACGGAATAGCGAATGAATAAAGGAAGCGAATGGCAAGTTCCGTGGCCCACTTCGAGCTCATCGTCACAGATATTTGTCAACTGGAGCTTTTAACAACAGAAGAGCCAGTGACATGCCTCGGGAACCACAACGCAAAGTAAACCGTGATCACTGGTGTAAGATACAAAGCACTGGAAAACCAGAGGGAGGAAAAAGTGCTCTGGAAATGGGCAGAAGGCTTCATGGAGGAAGGACCATGGAAAACCGGTCTAGAAGAATGGTGGATGTAAACATGAAAGGGGGTACAAACTAGTATCCCGTACAGTCTCGACAACTCTGACACTTAGCAGCCACCGGTTTCAGTACCAGTGGCCCATAGGAATTAACACGATAGGAAGTTTTCACAAAATAATTCCTCTGCTCAAAAGGTGTTTCCATATGAAACATTTCTCCAGTCCTTAAATTTAGGATAATTATCAACAGGGCTCTCACTTTAGTTCTTCTGAAGAAGTGAAATTTGAGATTTGTCCTATAACAAAGAAAGCTTATAATTTACCACCATACGAAGAAAATCTGCAAAGTAAGTGTGCGTTCTGGAAAACCTACCATTGCTGTGAGGCCACGAGTGCACAGTGGCACTTCTCACCAGCGCTTCGTCTACTTTTCCACCCGTGGGATTGTCCACATACTGTCGGCCCTGCTCCAAGGCATTAAAGCATTCCGTCCAATAATCATTATTATCTGCCTGCACCCGGTCGTAACTCCAGCTCATACAGGGAAGAGTCTGGCGACTGTTGGAGGAAATGTAGTCCAAGAAACTCAGTGAAGCAAAAGGTTGTGTATGCTGATTCTGGAGGAGGAGGAGGAGGCTTATAGGTGGCTCCTGGGACTTTCTGGCTCCCTCCACCTGAGGAAGGAAGGTAGTCTGACACATCATTAAACGCCTCTCCGCGGCCTGACCAATATCAGAATTCTTCCCAAAGATATCCAACTCATCTTCCAGGAAGAGTCCCGAATTGTAGCCAAGTTTGCGATTCATAATCGCACTAAACCCACAGGTACAGCGATACTGGTCCTCGTTGGAAGAATCGGGGATGTAAAGCCCAACATCTGCCCCTTTGATGTTCATGTTGCAGGCACAGATGCAACAGCTGTCAAAGTTTCTGTCTTTAAAGATATTCATCACGGAATCTGAGAGGATCAGGGTGACGTAGAGACTGTGGGCTTCGGGAATCGGCTGCATGGTGGCAGGCTCCACAGAGTTAAGGGGCCGCGTGGTGGAAGGAGTAGAGGCAGGTGAGCCCTGATCGGTGCTGTCGTATTTAACCGACCCTTGACCACTGGCAGTGCCCCCTCCTCTGGGAGTTCTTGGGGTCCTGGGGGTTCGTGGTGTGGGGACAGAGAAGCGAGGGGTTGCTGGAGATGGCAAAACTCCTGCCCCGCTGTTGCTGGCTGGGGCAGCGCTGTTCAACGTCACCGGCGTGTTCATCTGGGGCGTATTCAGGTAGTCTGGGTCTGCTAGGCTCCCGACACTAGGCACGTTGCTGCAACAGAGAATGCCGAGTGAGAACGCGCGCTCGTCACAGACTGCCAGGGTTCTCACGGTCACCCCGCCCGCCCGCCCGCCCGCACGCCGCAGCCTTCACGCATGCCATCCCTGGGTATATTCCAGTGTTTCTTAAAAAAAATAAAAGCACCCAAAAAAGCCAGTGAAGTGGATGGGAAAGCAAGCAGCAAGGCATGAAGAGCAATACACCACAGCATCTTCCTTCTGCTTATTCCACATCTGCGCAATCTTCATGTTAATTTTTCAAAGGAACTTCCCTGATTTTAGAAGAAAACGTGGTGCTGAGTCTGGTCAAGGTAGTTTTGAAAAACCGTAACTACTACGTGAAACTGTAGCACATGAGTTCAGATGCTAAATCAGCTAGAAGGCCATAGGATAAAATCTGGATCTAACTGGCAATTACATTTTTGTCATTTATTGAAATCGAAAGTGTGCCACCGTGCTTGCTCTCTAAGGCGATGATCCATATATGATTCTAAGTCAGACACACATGAAAATGTGCTATTCTTCTATTTTCAAAATACAGGCCTATCTAGGCCTGTGTTTTTATAATAATGAGTCACCATGAGGGAATCCAGTTGTAGGAAAGCCACTGGCCAGTGCTCCACTACAATTAATACAAATATCACGTGTGTAGCTAGGAGGCCTTAGTACTCGTTACATGAGTTACAGGCACACATCCTATATTGCAGCTTCCACACTTCTTCTAGATTCCTGTGGAGTGGTAGGCAATTTTAGTTCATTTTTAATTTTTCAATATGCTATGCATTACTGGTAGCACAATTTGTTTCAGTTCCCAGAGACTGATAGCACCGTGTTACCTATTTTTCCATAAGCAATGACTTCTTCTTGGAATAGCCACATAGAGCACAAAACAGTGCCTGCAATGTTCTGCTGTTTTTTTATTCCAAAAAGTTTTCTGATATACACTCTTAGATGTACATGTAAAACAGCACGAGACCATTCTGTCCAATTAGAAGGTATCAAAAGAACACAGATTTCATTTGATACTTATTATTCTTTAGAAATCTATTAATACTGAGCTTAAACTCATGTTCTTCCAATAAACTACATGTTCATTCACTTACAATTTGAAAGAAGAATGTCACAAAGCAATGGCTCTTCAAATAAATTCTTGTGATTTTTAATTAGCTATGCCTCAACTACCAGCCTAAAAAAATCTACACCAAGCACTATAAGGAAATTGTAAATCTGAGGCACAGTGGTATCTCTGAGAACAGATAAAAAATGACCCAGAAACCTTGATTAGCAATCACTGCTGTCTCAGAGACCAAAATAATAAGTGCGTAATAAAGATCTTTACCCTAATTGGACTCCTTTCACATTTTCCTGTTTGATAAAACCCTATGAATTACTATGCAGCTCAGATCAGAAGAGGAACTATGGCTCCTAACGCAAAACCCAAATGATGGAATTGCTCCCTAGGTGGTAAGAATGGTTTAGCTTGCACAGTAACCTGATTTTTCCCCATTCGATGAAAATGAGTTGAGGACCAACACCATGCTAGACGCCAGGTATTCAACAGTAAAAAGGCAGAAGAAGAGTCAGCTCACAGCCAGTAAGACAGGTGTCAAGCAAGGAAGCACCAGCGTGCTGAGTGTGGCAAAGGGGTGGCCAGGGTGAGGGAGGCCCCAGCAGAAGGAATTCACACAGTCTAGAGCTTTGCTGGCCAATAAGGCTGCCGCTAGCCCTACGTGCTAAAGTTTAGGTCCACTTAGATAAGACCAAACATTCAGTCTTGGTCTCAACTGGCCACATTTCAAGAGGCACACAGCTACGACACCGGGCAGGGGCGGCCACACTGGAAGGCGTGCCGATACTTCGTCGAACGAAGTTCCTAACGGTGCCAGCCAAGGATACCAAGGATCTTTGGGGTGGCTACTGACAAACCGAACAGAATAAGCAGTGATCTAAATCACTGATTTTTTAGCCGACCGTACAGCAACGGGTTGCGTTTCAGGTTTTTGAGGAGCCTCTGTGTGGAGGAGATGAAACCGTCCACCGGGTCCCTGGAGCTGCTGCACTGCTGAGAAGGGCATGGCAACGTGTACGGGCCAGTGGGCTCCCCTGTACTGCAGCAGAGGCCCTATTTAAATAAGACCGAGTCCAGCCGGAGCACGGCAGCAGGAGACCCGCCAGGGGGGTCACCACCAGGGTCCTTTCGAGCACGCTCTTTCACACTGCTGGTGAGCTGTCATTGCCACAATACTTCCCCAACCATTAGTTGCCGGAGCCTTTCGAAGATCTTGTGTGGGAAGGAGGGCAGGATTATACCATTTTAAAGAAGGGGAGACTCCGATCAGATGGTCATTTAAGGTCACAGACAGGAGGAAACAAAAAAGGGAGGAGCAGGAATGGAGTCCTACGTCAGCACAGCGGTACCTTCCCAAGTCTGGGTGGGTTCTTTTATCCCACACCTGCGTCGCGGTTTTTCAATCCCCTACTGACTTCACATACGTGAGCATAAAGCCCGTTTGGGACACTAACGTTGGTTTCATCAAGATGGTTTTATCTGATGTCACCAATGGAGCCCGCAGACTGGATCTGGAATCTGTCTTCTTGTCTTACTGGTTCCTCAAATGTAACTCTGAACTAATTAGCAACGTTTGTAAAAAGGAAATGTATATAAACATGCAGATCTCCAGGCTCCCACATCCTTGTGTGAACTATGTGCTGTCACCGCACAGCAAACAGTCACTTCAAAAGAGGCCTTCTCTCAGCGGGTCCATCACGGACCCTGCCCGTTCCTGCCATCCTGCTAGGGGACACTGACCACTGGTGCTGTCAAGTCGTTTGCTTTCCCCAGTCCGTGTTGTCCGTACATTGCTTGCCTGGTCCTGACAGAAATTTGAGTTTGTGGCCTTCTATTTTATAGCATGTATTTTATTAAGAAATTATGAATCATAGGGGAAACGGACTCTGCGTTGTTGATGTAAGTACTGTTTTTTGACAGAGTGAAAAGTGCCCAAGCTACCGGAAACCCAGCCTCTTCCTTCCTCTTCTCCTACCACCTCTGTTGCTGCTTTCTTATGACGTGGGGTCAGCATCAGAGAAAGTCTCCATGTTATCACTTCATTTTAAAGTGCCTTCAGTAAACACACTTGGAGTGATCAAGTCACAAACCAAGTACTTACCAATACTACCCCCAAATGGTAGTATTTTTAAAGAAGTAATATATCCTAAGCTCCAATCTAGTGTTTGATTCGTGGTAGACAGTGATTTGACATGGAATGAGCACGA
Source organism: Panthera leo (assembly GCF_018350215.1). Taxonomy (NCBI): domain Eukaryota; kingdom Metazoa; phylum Chordata; class Mammalia; order Carnivora; family Felidae; genus Panthera; species Panthera leo. Next base: position 12,808,664 of record NC_056690.1, read on the forward strand.
ACACCGTGGTTCTCTATACAAATAACCTTAATTTATCTGTGTACATGAAATTTAGTTTAGAAGACATGTACACTTTCGATACAAAATAATGTGTGCAAAAACACGAATGGCCAAGAAAGGAAAGTTTTAAATGGTATGTGATGTCATCATTGTAGATAAAAGTTTAGTTAAGCTCAAAACCCGTTCACATGGCCAGTAGCTCGATGCAGATCCCAGCACGTACTTGTAACCGTCTCTACTGAAAATGGCTGCAGGCGGCATGGGCAGCTGTTCAATTTTAGGAGGCACCGCCCACGAAGGCCGAAACAGACAGGCATCAGGTATCTTCAGAGGTAGCAGGCACTGGCTCGGCAACATCTTCAGTGGAGCAAACATGGAGGAACCCACGAAAGGTTGAAAAGTTGGAACTTTGTGCACGTATGAAAAGTCCTGTGACAACAAGAGGGGGCCAGTGATAATGTCGGTGAACGACTCAGGACACCACAACAGCAACCACAATCACTGGAATTCAGCATTTCTCTCATTTCGTCAGCAGAACATGCTAATGCCAAAATTATAAGTTGATCAAGACACTATAATTTATATAGAAAACAATGTACCTCACGATCCACTGCGAGGATTCTTAGGAACTTAGGTATGTATGGCATATAGATAATACTATCTTGAAGATGCATATGAATCTGCTTAAAAACTGCCCTGCCCTGCCCTGCTAAGATTAATATACTGGCAATTACCTTTACTTCCTCTGGCTTGGGACTTCCTAATCCATCTTCTACTTCCATTTTGAATTCAGTGAGCTGTGTTGAAACCATACTGACCATAGGGCTCTCCATCATGCCTAATGCTGTCACTGTCTCTGAACTGATTCCATCTTTATAATTCATCACAGGAGAAAATGCAGGGTGCTGTTCCAAAGAAGGAGGGGTGGGAAACATCCTTTGCAAGTCTGCAACTGCTAAGGAAGGAAGGGAGGGAGGGAGGGAGGGAGGGAGGGAGGGAGGGAGGGAGAGAGAGAGAGAGAGAGAGAGAGAAAAGAAAAAACAGTAATATTTTAACAGGCAGGACTTCTAAAATACCCCAGTTCATAGGCAGGCACCCTACTTGCATCAGAAATAATGCTAATTGAATGGTTGTATCAGTTACACCATAGAATATTAATAACGGAAGTTTCTAAGAATAAGGTCATCACCAGAAAACTATCCTTTCTGGAACTTTACCACTATCCCCCTGATGCTTTATGATTTGATTTCACGTTAATTAAGTGGACAAAGTCTACATAACATACATTTTTCTTCTAACAAATGATTGCCTGAAAAGCATAAGGAGAGGAAATAAGTAGAAGCTGAAAGAAATTTGACGGAATAACTTTATTAAAAGTTCTATCTCTGCTTACGAATATGTATGAAATATTTCAGAATTATATAAAAATGTCATCTAGCAAATTTTACATGGAAAATCCATCAGGCACTTATACTACAAAAAATAAAAATTTAGAGCTGGAAGGGTGGTTTAGATGTAGTAAAATTACTTAGCTAGTTTGAAAAATCCACCACACTCACTGCTCTTTGGGGAAATGGTTCCACAATCTCTTTCCATATTGACATTAAAATGAAACTTCACAGTTAGGTTTAATAATCCTACTTAGACTCAAAAGATTTATTAAAAATCAACTGGTAAAAAAAAAAGTATATTTTAAGAAATACTTAGAGAACAGTGACTCTCAATCCTTTTTTTAAAAAGCATTTTCATATACCTGAGGTTGGCCACCATCATGAACAGTGGTTCATTAAGGCAATGACTGACTCTTCAAAGCTGAGGCGAATATAATGCAATGCCAGGTGTGGTTGTGAGATTTGGCCACTAGGGGGTGTCCTGTACAGCAAATTTATTTACAAATTTGGAGCCATGAATTTAAATCACTGTTTTGGAAAGCTATCTGATGTCCCAATTTCCCATCACATTGCTCTTTCTAGCAACGTCAACATTGACAAGACTTTTTAAAAAACTTTTTAAGTTTATTTATTTATTGAGAGAGAGAGAGAGAGAGAGAGAGACAGAGAAAGCAGGGGAGGTGCAGAGAGAAAAAGAGAGAGAGAATCTCAAGCAGGCGCCACACTGTCAAGGGCAGAGCCTGACGTGGGGCTTGAACTCACGAACTGTGAGGTCATGACCTGAGCCGAAACCAAGAGTAGGACGTTTAACCAACGGAGCCCCCCAGGTGCCCAAGTAGCTTCAACGTGTGAAGAGGCAAACAGCCACCGCTGAACAGACTAAGAGAGGACTTCTGGAGTAACTGCATCGTGCTCTGCCCCGCGCTACAGAGTCTGAGGCAGAGCCGCATGGCGGCAGCACTGGGAACGCTTCCCCAGTCCAGGCGCTCACAGCTCAGCACCGCTATGGTCGGGTCAGGTCACCTCCGCCCTCAGGGCCTCCGATCCTTCACCTGCTTGGCTGGACTAAACGTGGGACTCTCACCAGGCTTGCCGGCTTTCCTCTGTTTGTGGAGGGCGGGGGCGGGGGGGGGGAGCCTCCGCCACGTGGAGGCAGAAGAATGGCGAGAACGTCTGTACCAGATGATCTTTACCATGTTTCCCAGTTAAACAGCTATATAATCCTGAATAAGGCTTTAGGTGCTCCTCTATGAAACAAGGGAAGGAGGAGGCCAACAGACAGGATTTCAGATCCCCACCTTGACTCTCATCATTTATTTCCACTTCTATTTCCTATAATAGGATTCTGGGTAAGATTTCATTATACAAAATGGTACCTGCTGCCGCCAATTAAGAAAAAAAGAGAGAAAAGAGGAAAAACTAACGCCGCCCCCCCCACCCCCAAGTAGATCTTCAAGGCACCTTCTTGCTAGGACAGTATTTTACCCTTAAGGAATCTGACAATTCATGGAACTAGGGATATAAGCCAAGCCAGAAAATCCCAGAGAACCAGTGGAGTCTGAGGGGGAAACATGGTCTTCAAATGTAGCAGCCACCAGATCAATAGTTTTCCTTGAAACAAGACTGAAGACTTTAACATTGAGTTAGGTTACACTTGAAGTACATCCATCACCTTTATCTTTTAGTCCCTACTCCTTTTCCCAAGCCAAAGAGCAAACTACTGATCAATTTAAAACAAAATTAATGTTTCTGTATAACATTTTAAACTCTAAGTCTGCTTCACAAAAGTCTCAAACTCCTACTATAGATCTTAATCACCAAGTAAATATTTGGAAAATAAACTGTACAAATTCTCTTTGTGTCAAAATGACAACGAACTTAAAGCCTTTCCTTCACATACAGGTGTTCTGGCTATGCATGAAATTTTACCAAAAATTATTTTATTAAATTAGTGTCTAAATTTTCTCTAAGAAATATACTAAAGGCGTTTCCCACTTGGGGATCCTGAAGTTCTTTGATGCAACCTAACAAAACTGCATATGTCAATTTTCAACACCTCAGGAACCGTGACATTTTTTATCAAAAGTAAAAAAGAACACACACAAGAAAGTATGGAAAATGAGATTCCACTTGCCAGAGATTCACTTTAAAAAGTGGCCTTCAGCATTCTTATTATCAAATCTGTATTTTTTTAAGATTTTATTTTTAAGTAATCTCTACACCCAACATGGGAGTCTCAACTCACAACCCTGAGATCAAGAGTCACACACTCCAGGGGCACCTGGGTGGCTCAGTCAGACGAGCGTCCGACTTCGGCTCAGGTCATGATCTCACGGTTCGTGGGTTCGAGCCCCGCGTCGGGCTCTGTGCTGACAGCTCGGAGCCTGGAGCCTGCTTCGGATTCTGTGTCTCATTCTCTCTCTGCCTCTCCCCCACTTGTGCTCTCTCTCTCTCTCGAAAATAAATAAATGTAAAAAAAAATTTAAAAAGAGTCACACACTCCATGGACTGAGCCAGCCAGGAGCCCCAATGTCAGATATTCCTAAGGAAGACTCATAGCTTCTCTAGCTTCAAGCTCCTCACCTGCAAAATGGTAATCGTATCTACCTTCCTATTTTTTTTGGTATACATTAAATAACATAACGTATGCATGGAAGTCAACACTTTGCCACATAACACCGAAACATTCAATAAGTGATGAAGTGAGTAATAATTAGTCCGCCATGCCCATTTTCTTTTGACTGCAAAAAGATGAAAATGCTGTTAAGTTACAAGGAATTTCTGAAAAGATATGACCCTAAACAACGTTTGAGATGAAAAAACAAACTGCACTCGACATGGATGAGACAGAAAGACGACAGAGACCAGAGAAACACTCTGGTCCTCCAAAAAGAAAGGCTCCTCCATGGCTTGCCTCTTGGATTTTCCCTCTAAAAATGTTAAAGCAAGAGCGGGAACAGCTACCAGAATGGACTGGAGATGAGGTGTGTTATCGTATGTACTGGGTATAACATTACCTTAACACAGACTTGGTGCTAAACCAAACCTAGTTATTACTGTGTGCTGCTCTCTTCATTACTATGTTGTGACATATACAGATGAGTAACTGTGGACCTATTCCGTCCAAGACCGTATCCACTGCCGCATATGGCTCTAGAGCACGCAAACCAGGTGCTGTCCAAACTGAGACGCGCTGTGCGTATAAAATATACACCAGGTTCTAGAGAGTTAGTTCAAAAAGGGAATGTAAAACACCTCAATATTTTTAATACTGATTACATGTAAAAATGACACTATTTTGGTTACATTAAGTTATATAAACGTATTATTTAAGTTAATTTTACATGGTTCTTTTTGTGTTCTTTAATGCAACTACTAGAAAATTTAAAATTGCTATGTGGCTCTCAATTCACACTGTATTTCTATTAGATTGGATGGTGCTGCTCTACACACTAAAGTTTATAATATGTCTGTCTTCCACCTCCATGTACAATAAAGACGAGAACTTCTTGCCATGCTATTTCACTGTCATGTTGCGGGAGGAGATATTGTGTATATGCCCATTTCCACACATTTCCTCACACATACTTCGTGCACTTCAAAAGATTCGATTCACTCTTATATAGATGTATTATCCTAATGCTAATATTTTTGCTATATTGCAAATTAATTAATTTTTATAACCTGTACTTTATTATAAAATTTTGAGTAGCTTCTTTTTGAAACAATTATTTTCTGAATAAAAATGAGAGAGAGAAGAAAGTATACCATATACTTTCCTGAGCAATGACACTTCCTAGCAGAGTGGTTTCTGAATGCAATATTTTGAGTCCAATAATCTTGGACAAGTCATCAGACATTTTAACATTTAACATCGCTACATTATCACCTAATGTCAAAAAGGGCAGAGGATTAACCGGTTCAAAACAAGGGAAAAAATTCATTCATCTGACCTATTCCATAGGTATCTATCTTAATATTGTTTCTTTTAATCTGTGAATTCCATGTTTGCAAAATTCTGCAGTGCAGAGTAATAAAAAAAGAAAAATGTTTAATTAAAAAAATCTACAGCAACTGGCTGGCTACCATTATTCATTTTCATACATGTCATGCTTGAGAAAGCTTTGCATATTTTAAAAAGCTATGGATCTCCTAAAGCTGTCAAAATCCAATCTCTGTATACTTCACACTTCTACATTTGAGTAAATCAGCACACATTTATAGGTTCATAAAACTTTTTGACTCATCCCTATGACATAGTGGTTTTTCCCCTCAATTTGTTCTCATTACCAGCTGAAGTTAATGAGAAGGTATTAAAGAATGATTTGCAGTGGAATTATGTCTCTGCTTCAGAGTATCCACATAAGCTACCCCGACTTTCTTTTCTCTCGTAGAATGATGTAGTTTCCTAGGGTGAAGAATAATTGAGGGGGGGGGGGTGGGAGGGGGGGAAGAAGTTCCTCCTCTTGTCATCAAACATAATAAAGTAGTTGATCTCAAAAGGAAACACAAAAAGCTCAGTATGAATTAGGAAAAGGACCATAGAAAACAAACGTTCATCATTCTTGTGTAAATTAAATTTATGAAAATTGAAACATCACACTCTTATAGTGGAATATCATTCTAAAAATCATTGCGTAGCATTTATTCTACTGGGAAAAAGGCTATTAGAGAAACAAACCTAAAACATGTTTTTCCACATTTTAAACCACAAAAGTTAATTCTTAATTTGAAAACAAAAGCAAAAGGAACTCAAACGAAGACGGTGTCTTAGCTGCCTGCCATTGAAGGAATTCTAAGTTGTACAAGTTTTCACTTGCAGTTAATATTCCGTTGAAAGACAAAGAGGTGGGGAGAGGGGAGTCTCAGATGAGGCACCAGTGGGTATGAGAACAGTCTGTGTAAGTTGCGAATAGCGCGGCAAAGCTCTATGTCCTTCTCTTACTTGGTGGGTACGGAACAGCAGCTCTTCCGTCCTTCCCAAGAGGCCGGTCTTCTGCCCCAACTGCAGGCATTTTGGATGAGCGCAGCGCAGGTGATGCAGCCTAAGGAAAGATTATTATTATTAAACCAGGGCAACACACGTGTATACAAGTAGAGCCGCAACTACTTCTTTTTCTGTTTTTCGATTTTTTAAAATGTTTGTTTATTTTTGGGAGACAGAGAGACAGAGTGCAAGTGGGGGAGGGGCAGACAGCAGGGAAGACACAGAATCCGAAGCAGGGTCCAGGCTCCAAGCTTCCAGCACAGAGCCCGGCGCAGGGCTCGAACGCCTGAAGTGCGGGATCACGACCTGGGCTGAAGTCAGACGCTCAACCGGCTGAACCACCCAGGCGCCCCATTAGTCAACTATTTCTTAACATGTGCCTACTGATATTCTGGAATAAAGGAAAGATGCTTCCTTACACAGGATTTACCAAGTGAACTTCTGGTAATACCAGCAGACAGTGAAGCAAAGGAGAAGGCTACAAGCTTATCAAGAATGAGAACCAGAGTGACTAAGTCTCTGCACAGATCTTGTACGGGCAGATTGCACCAGCAAAGCAGAACTTGCAGACCTTAAGCAAATCTTCCTCCCAGGTGATTAGAGAAGTGGTTTCAGGGACACAATAATTAAATTAGGGTGGTGCCTCCAAGTAGTAATTAATTATCAGTCTGGTTTTCCTTCTGTTTGGAAGCAGGCAGTTAAAAGAAGTGACCTCAAGTCCTCCCAAAGTATTACGCTTTCATTTTTCACCACACGCACGCACGCACATACACACACACACACGAACATGTGTCTTCTACTCCTATTCCCACATTTACTATTCTTCTTCATAAAACATAACCATATCATATAAAATTACTGAAATATGCAGAGGAATTTTCTTTGTTATTCAAAATAAATTAAGTCTTTTAACAGGCAAGATTATCTTTAAGAACTCAAATGAATTGGTGACCAAAAGAAAAAAGATTCTCACAAACAGAAAGCCTTTATGTGTATTTATTCAATGACATAGAGTTGAAATGTGAAATTAAATTCAAAGACATCTGAGATGAAACGTGGACAACAGCCACATAATGCCAGTTATCAGTAAGACAAATTAGCAAAAACGGTTCTAAGGTGAATGATTCTCTTGATGAAATGCCAGGCTAGAAATCAGAGTAAACAAACATTTCGGAGAAATGAAAATTAGATTAAAAATGTCCAACCCTCCATCACACATTAACGTTCCTAAAACTATATTAAAAAAAAAAAAAAAGTAAATGTATCTTCACTTAGTCCAACAGTAATACATGATTTATACAGAGAGTAAGTGCAGGGGCTCGGACACCAACAGTAATCACTAGGGATGGTGGTGGTGAACAGCCCCCAGCTGCTCTGTAACGCTTGCTTTTTCCCTTTTCTTACTTCTTTCTACTTCTCTTTAATTCCTTTTCATATTTCCTCCCCACCATCACTACCGAAGCATCTAACCAAACCCTAAGGATCATCAAAACCAATCCCAGACAATACCCGGCTTTAGGGCGACAGTCACGTTCCAAATGGCTCTCCGATGCCCAGATCTACCACAAGGAAACATGTCATTTCTTGTACTAATGTTTTTCTCCTCGCCATGTCCTTTTCCTTCATGCAGCCACTGCCTGAATTTAGGTCCTTGTGTTTTAATCCAATGAAAGTTACCCAACAGTACCCCTGCTTTCTGTGTAAGAGACTGATGGAAGCCAGCTCAGGTCCACACTCAGCAGCCTTCACAGAGGAACATATTACAGGCCGAGTTCAAAGTCCAAAGCCATAAGGATGGTCAAAAACCTTCTTAACCTTGTCAATCTTTACCCACCAGTCAGAGAGCAGACCAATGGTCTGTTCTTTATCCCCCCAACCCCAAGCTAGTTCGTTCTTGTTGCTTAATCAAGGCTCATTCCAGGCTCAAACTGATGTCTCTCCCCTCTATCTCAATAACCCTGTCTTTCCACATCTCAAGTCAAATCCATTCTTGGAGGCCATTATGATATCATCTTCTAAGTACTTACATTACTAATAGTATATAATATCGGTTAATCAGATACATTTTATTTTACAGTGAGAACAGGCTTTAGAATTCTGATTCCTACTTAAAGTTTAAGCCTTAACTTAAACACTGTTTGCCTGTCACTTCGTACTTGAACACCCAGCATCTTTAGATGCAAGTCAATTACTACACTGTCAGTAATAAGTATGCGCACGTGTGTGTGTGTGTGTGTGTGTGAGTATTTTTGAAGTATATTTTTACATTTATTTACAAGCTATTTCTCCTGAGGTCTGTGAGTATCTCAAGTATAAGGGTGGTAATATTTGTAACCTCATGTACATGTCACAACGGAACTGATCATCAAGTGATTAACAAATATATGGGAAAAGGGCAGAAGGGAAGGAAGGTAAGTACATAAGTGATAGAAAAATAAACTTACTTCTCTGAAGAGAGGGCCTATCTTACTCATTTCTAGCCCCCCCAGAAATTATAGGTACTTCCATTTGCCCAAAAGTACAGAGGTGGTTAGGAGGATGAGGACACAAATTTCCTGACTCAGTTCAGCTGTTCACCCAAGAATTTTAAATTTTATCTGTCACTTTAACCACATCATACCTGGTATTATTTAACTTCTTTGTACGTAAAGCCTACTTCCCCACTACGGTGTCATAACCTTAAAAACTATGCATCATACTTGTCTATCTCTCAAAATGTAGACTACTTTCTGGCTGATGAGATGAATAAAACGTTATGGGCATTATCTTTAAAATCTGAGCTAAAGGGTCTACATAATACACTTCTACTAGTCTCATGATAGTTAGAAGGATTTAAAAATTAACTGTGAAAGGAGCAGCCGGGTGGCTCAGTCAGCTAAGCATCTACTTCTTGGTTTCGGCTCAGGTTACGATCTCGTGGTTTGTGAGTTCGAGCCCCATGTTGGGTTCCATGCTGACAGCACAGAGCCTGCTGGGGATTCTCTCCCTCTCTGCCCCTCTCCCACTCGCTTTCTGTTTCTCTCAAAATAAATAAATAAAACCTAAAAGAAAAAAAAGCGCTCAGTCTTTAAAAAAAATGTTTTTAAACTAAATGTGAAGATTTTTGGGCTCGCTTCAGCAGTACATATACTGAATGTGAAAGATTTTAATATTTACAACAGGAATAACACTAATAATAAAAAAACAAAAAAACCAACCATCAACAAACAGAACCCAAGGCGCGTTAGAGACGACACGAGCCACTTTTAGAATCCTTTCAAGGTATACCAACGTTTTTGAAGAGGATTCTGAACCTGAAACAGGGCCCCCAAATTCAGCAGACCAAACAGTAAGGAGGAACTCCAACAGTGACACACATCCTCCCATTTCGGGAAGTTCCTGCTTGTGGAGCCACGGGAGACTCACCCCAAGTTCGTCGTCATCGGAATTATCAAAGATGTTGTCTAGGTCGTGCAGGGAAGGTGCCAGATCTGTCACCTGGGTAAGGCTACTGGAGCCGGCTCTGCCAGCAGCACTGTCCTGCCGGACATCTGCAGGGAAGGAGGCGAAGACCCAGAATGAACAACTTCACCGAGAGAGGACCGAGGAGAGGACATGGGTCTCAATGAGCAGACCTGCCTGTGAATTTTTTCCCTAGGTTTTCAGTTAAATTTAGAGACAATTATTTCCAAATATGTTTATCAGTTTTGAAAATAACTGAAAAACAAACAATGAAAAATTCAAGATGAGATCAAATTATTGGTATTACAGTGAAAATGTAATTCTAAATTGAGAAGCATCTCCCTTGCATTTTACTTTAGCAACAATCCAAGTGAGGCAAATAGTCATTGTACACACCTGTTTTAGTAGCAGAACTGAAAATAGACATGGCATTTTTCCCATCAGGCACCGGCGTGGAATGACCTGGTGTAGTGACATCCTTGGTACCAAATCCATCCTCTGACTGTATAATAAATTCAGCCAAACAAAACACATGAACACCAACCCAAAGTGTGCAATATGAGGGAGAACACAAAGAATTAGAGGGGAGAATGGAACTTGTTATGAGCACAAGTATGATAAACCATGGTCTATGCAACCAAGGGAAATAAAAGATCGGTCCTTTTCCCTGAATTTAAACAGAACCCCAAACTCCCACACTTTCCCTCCAATCCTATGGCACATTCTGAGTCAATCTGGGTTTCATGGCTAATCAGTACTGGTGGCATTTGACTACAGTCCTGCCGTGGTGTTAAAAGCTGCCTTTAATAACATTTTAGATGCTGAACTGCGGTTCGAGCTTTCTGGACCCAGACAGATCTCTGTAAAAGAATCCTGGAAGCATTTTCCGGAATGGTACTGGCTTCTTAATTGTCCTACTTCCTCTACTCTCAAGAATACCTCTTCAAATGGCCAGTATTTTGGAATGCTATAAAATTTAAGGCTAAAGACAGCACACACCCCCAGTACTCGTTTTTATGACAATGAAACCAGTAAAAGTAACACCGACATAAGCCAGGAGGTAGTGTTGGTATTCATTCAGACACATATATAAAGCACTTGGTATGGCAGACATACCAAGCACTCAATAAGCAATAGACACTGTCATCAGCCTATTTCTTCTTCACATTTTGGGTGTTTTGGAATAATAATTAAAAAGAAGGGAGCAGGGAGCATAGGCCAACCAGAATTAGCGTATGAGAGGAAGCATGCACTGTACAAGCTACAGCCTGGAAAATATGAGGCTTCATTTATGCTCAGCGGACTCTTAAACAAAGGTGAGCCATGACATAAAAAGGAACAATACGCTGTTCAATACAATAGTACCAAGAGCATGAATATGGGGACAGAGCAATCAGGCAAGACTATCTCAAACATTCTGCCTCAGAAGTTTTCCCACACATGTTGTACTGACAGAGATCAAAACCCACACCATGCTGGACACCCTCTATGTTAAATGGTACCTTATTCTTTTTCAGGGAATCTTTCTCTGCCCCTTGTTTGCATTTCTTGTTTGCCGTAAAGATGTATTTTATGTCGCCATCCTCAAAGGTGTATGGATCATTGACTTCTCCCAAACTGTCTCCAGGTTGCTGAGACAGAGGCAATGGGTCAAGGAAGTGGAGTGGCTGCATCTGGGGCTGCTTTTCTTGCCAGATTTTAAACCGTTTGTTAGGTTGTGCTAAGAGTCTAAAAGGGAAAACAAACAATGATTTAAGCAAGCTAAAGTAAAAAGATTGATGTTTAAAAAAAAAAAAGCAGCATTTATGATTTAAAGCATTTGCAAAGCTTAAATGAAACTTAGAAAATTTATCTCTATAAAGAAGTTCTTTTAGAGAGTACGTTCACAAATAAAATTTAGTAGGTCTTTGTGAGGAGTAGATGCTTTTGTCTCTGATTCCACGGATTCCGGTTAAGAGCACAGATGGGCTTTAAGAACAGACTGTCTAGGTTCAAGTTCAATCTATGTCAGTGACTAACTGCATGACCCTCGCTTCTTTCTCAGCTATGAAATAAAGTAGTAATATGGTGGTGGTGAAGAGTACCTGAGATGGTCTGTGTAAACTGTGAAGAATAACGGGGCAGCTCAAAAGCACTATAAATAGTATTATTACTGGAGGCAGGATACACACTTGAATGCACCCGAAGCCCTGCTTAAAAGTGTCAGCATATAAAGGTGGCACTGACCACAATACGGAAAGTCTCATCAAGCTACATTCTTTGACTAACGAACAGCAGGCCAAAAATACATCCGTACGAATGTACTAAACGCCATAATGAGACCTTTATATGCCAACATGTTTAAACAACGACACGTGTGTGCATGCGTGCGAAAACTCAAGAAGGACAAAGCACTTGACTTTGAAACACTTTCCAAATGCAGAGTCTCGAATGGTGAAGAAAAGCCTCCTTCATTTGGCTCTGGAGGGACAGAATGGAGACATGAGGAGGGTAGCCCTGATCCTCGAGACCCTATGCCTCGGTCGGCGGGCGATCGGGTGGGTGGGACAGAGTCTCCTCACCTTTGCAGCGCGGTGCTCTCTGAGTTTACCTCCATTTTGGCATCACACCTCTCGCCCTGGAGCTCTGGAGGCCGGAACTCAGCATCGTCAACGGGCGGGAGACGGTAGCTGTTCCACGACTTGTCTGACGACTCCGGGTTCGAGGGCCTAATCCCACAATATAAGGCTGTCTCGCTGACCTCTGCCATCAGAGGCAGTCTTTGGCCTACGAGGACAGTTCTGTCATCCAGAGTTGACAACTGCTGGAGTTCCAGCCCATTTCCATAGAGGGCTGGGTTCACAGGGACAGATGGCGGGTCCAAACTCTCCGTTTCCTGACCTCGTGGCTGAGGGCTGAGTGTTGGCGGCAGAGGGGAAATAGGGGAATGAGGTGAATCCATAGGATTCAGATTCATTTGCTTGCTTGTATTTCTGGAAGGCACGGCCATTTGTTTATCATACTTCCTACTGCTAGACACCTCTAGGGAGGAGTCGATCCCTGCCAACCCTAGCTTCTGTCCTGGTGTATCTTGCTCCACACAGAACTCGTCAGCCACAGACGGCCTGTGGTGAAACGGTATCAAGGGTCTCTTCTGCAGCTTGTCTCCCTTTTCTGGTCTTTCTGTCGTTTTGTGCTTGGAAGCAGGAGGTGGCAGAGATGAAGATGATGACGGTCCTGCACCGAACCCTGGCTGAGATGCTGCGGGAGGTCGACTGGGTCCCACCGCACAACGTTTTAGAAGCTTATGCCTGAAATGAGAATTAAAATCAGGCTAAGAAACACACACCTGAGAACAAGCGCACTCTTCTGGAAGTCTGACATCCCTGCACCATTATGACGTTACAAAAGAGATGCCTCTCAGAAGGCTGTACCTTCTAAGCACACACTGGCTGCACTAACACACGGAAAAGGTCTCCAGGTTCATTATTTTTATAATGACAAAAACTGCGACACACTCTGACAGAGAATAGTGAACCAATCGCACACAATCCAGCCGGTAAGAGATGGACTTAACGTCGCTAGCGCGTACCAAAAGACAGATTTGCAAAATCCCCAAATCTTTCAAATTTGGTAAGGGACTCAGATAACGTGTTCACACTGCATGTTAAAACCAAGAGTAATGAGATCATTTGCCAAGAAAGAGAGAAAAAAAGCTTCCAATTTCTATCTTACAACACTCTACTAAGTCCAATATAGAATGGTTTATAACAGCTTGTAGTCTTGTCAATCGGGAACAAAATAATTATGCTATTTTCCCCCGAAGTGTGAAACCAAGGGTCGATCCTACAAATATTTAATAGAATAAGCGGACTACAAGCCTTATATGCCACTATTATCGGAAAAAAGAAGGAAGGAAAGACAACTTTGGATCTTACAGACTCACAAACTTAGAAGTAAAAAGAGGGGGAGTGACTACTAAAAGCACACATGTACACAAATGCACCTGTGCTGAGCCGGATGGCAAGTCTGCTCATACCCTAACACACTTCTTGGTAAGCACAGGTGTGAGCTATTGCTCAGTAAGGGCCCACGAGACGACGCCAAGGTTTAATCTGTGCAACAAAGTTATATAGCAGGTCAGCCAGTTCCTCCCAATATATAAATCAACCCAGGGAAACATGTAAGCTCTCCTGCCGGTGTAGCAGTAACTCTCTGAGGCCGCTAGGGTGGCATTAAATTACTGCTGCATTGCACTAAATGATGCCCTAGTGGGCAGTAAAACGGATTTGTGTGGCATAATGGGATGGTTTAGTGGGACAGCAGGATGGCCACCCTGCCCCATAAGGCCATTAAACAGTGTGAGGAGTGGACCATTCCATAATGGGTTTGGTAATCCTGCAGTAGATAATCCAAAAAGACTCTTGCTAAAGTCCTTGCTACTCAAAAAAAAAAAAAAAAATTCTGACTTTGAAGAAGGTTGTTTAAGCATAAGGCTATTGTCAATAAGGTAAAAATTGTGCTTTAAATCTGCAGGGCACCATACCACAGTAAGAGGTGAATGTCTCATCTGAAAAATATCTCAATCAAATCTTCTAGGGGTGCTTATTTTAAAACCTAAGCTCTAAAAGTCTTTTACATAAAACTTTTTCATTTGGACTTTCTCAGAGCATTTAACCACACCAATCCTTTGATAGATATTTTATGATAGCCTCTTCAAAGTAAGGACTTTTTGCAAACTAGATAATCTCATATAAAGTCATCTTTTTTTCAATTGTACTTAACGACTCAGCTACATTGTGAAATGGTTACAATTAGGGACACATCAGTAAGTAACAGACTATCACTGCAAATCTCTGAACAGGTAAAAGGCCTCCATGGAGCAGGCAGGCAGATCAGGCTCAGAAAGCTAACTATATGGGTGGTCCATTGGTGGGAAGAAACCAGAAGCAGGGCCAAACATTGTAGAAACACACACAGTGGCTAAAAGAATGGGGAAAATAGAATTACTATCATAGATATTTCAAAGGAAGTCATTGTGAAATACAAGGATAAAAATCATCTATAAAATGGAAGAAAAATATATAAATAATAATGTCTCTAGGCTGAGAAGGGAAAATGGTGACTTAAAAAAATGTGCCTGATCTGTGAGAAAAGAGACTTGTCAATATCAAGGGTATTTCTCAAAGGTACCCCCGTAAATATAAGACTAAAGCATATATGGGAAGTCACGTCTAGAGATAAGTATTTGGGACTCAACAGAACCAAATGCAAAACTACAAAACAGACCTGAAGGTAAGGATCTGGTGAAGAAGAAAAAGGATTAACTTCAGGGACAAAAGAAAACGTGTTATTTATTTACACTTCAGGTAAAAAGAACTTGAGGTGCCAAATAAAAATGTCACAGAAATCAGTAAAAAGGTGAAAAATCTAGATTAAGACCAAAAACAAGACGAAGGCACAAGCAAAGTTAAATACACTAACGTTGTTATCCCAGGTGCTTTCTAAAGGTGGCCTACAACTTGGCTGTAGGCTGCTTAGAAATCCATGTTAATAGGAAAATGCTTTTTGTCACACAATTTACAATGGCCAAGAAACAGAAGTAAAACAGATTCAGCTGACATACTATACCTACCCTGAGATCAGAGAGAGATTCTCACATGCTCAGAGAGGAGCAACTTCTTCAAAAACATCCTCTTTGAAAAAATCAATAGTGAGTTTTATTAGGCTGATACTTACAATGTTTCTCAAAGGAAAAAAAAAAAAAAAGGCTGACTAGTAAGGCAGAGCTTGACAAAGAGAATCAACAATAAGGGCAGGGGAGGACAGGAAGGTGGTGTCAAAACTGTTGTTTAAGTGTGTATACACATGCGCATGTGCATGCGTACACACACACACAGTTTGCATATATTCTCAGGGGTCATTTGACTGCCTCCTTACTCGGAAGCCAACTTATTTATGCCACATTAAGAACCCCTATCAAAACTAGGGAAATGAATGGCCTTTTTCTTAATATGCATGATCTCCACTGAACTTTTTCTAAGTGCTGAGCAGTATCCCATGTGAAAATACACAGTTTGGAAGCAAAGCTACTCCTAGTTGCTCATTAAGTGAATAATCACCATCACATGTTCAACAGTCAGCTGAGCTGGGGGTAAGGCTGACACACACTTAAGAAATCCAAGAACCTGGGGGTGCCAGGTGCCTCAGTCGGTTAAGCAACCAGCTCTTAATTTTGGCTCAGGTCATGATCCCAGGGTTGTGGGACTGAGCCCTGCGTTGGGCTCAGTGCTGAGTATGGAGCCTGCTTAAGATTCATACCCTCTCTCTCTCTCTCTCTTTCTCTCCCCCCACCCCCTTTGCCACTTGCACGCTCTCATTCTTTCTCTCTCGAAATAAATTAAGAAAGAAAAGAAAAGAAGAGAAAAGAAAAGAAACCGAAGAACCCTCATGAGTGCCCAGGACAACAGGACTCCAGTACCACAAGGAGTGATAAGTCAAGGTAATACCCATGAGAGCAAAAATTTTCTACAGAGATCAACTCAAGGTTCTATTCAAATATCTAAATGAATGAACAAGAATTTTAGCCATTGGCAGATGTTGTTACCAAATACCTGCCTCAAGCATCAAAACACACCAGTACCAATAACAAAACAAATTATCTATGGAAGGCCTGTTTAATCCAAATCCTATGAGTTCTAGCCAACTTATTTAATATTTATCTCTACTTTAAAATTAAGAATTATGAGGTAAACTCACTTAAAGGGGAAGAGACTGTCTTATCAAACTGAGGCCTTTGGTTTTGAGGTAGCTACTGTGAAGAAACTTGTGGGAACAATTGGATCACAGGGCCCGTCATCTAACAAAGCTCTTTTTGAGGCCTGACCAAAAAACCGTACCATCTGCATAGAAGAAAAGACTTATCTTTTTCTTCTCTACTGGAGGAGGAAGAAGGCTGAACAGAAAAGGCAAAACAAAATGATGGGGAAGAAGCGGTCTGAGAGTCCGGGAGACACAGCCGACAAAAGGTGCCACCATCCGATCCGACCCCCGTTCTGCCTCGTCCACCACCTACCTAGAGCAAGAACAGCTGACTCTTTGGGTTGGATCCACAAAATCCCAAGTAGCAGGATTATTAGCAGGCTCTTCTTCAAGAGTTGGAGTCGACATCTGGCTCCTCCTACATAAGGTTAAAAAGGTGAGTTGTGTCAACATGAGATAATATTCGTAGCTCTGGGAGAAAAATGTTTAAAAGACCCAAATATATTACACATAGTAATGTTAGCTAGCTGAGAGATGGCTCAAAGCGACCCAAGGCTAGGATGTGGGGGGGGGGGGGGGGGGGACCAACTTGTTCTTTGCACTAGAAGAAGCAGGATCCAAAATACTTCTGTTTAAGAATAAAGTACATTTGAACATGGGTGACACACAGAGCAATTAAAACACTACCTGGCACTGTGGGCCGTTGCTTTAAAAAGCCACCTAAATTTTGTAGAAATAACCGAAATTTTTAAAATTATCTTTTCGCAGCATCTGTGAATTATATGCCCTGGGACAGACTATTTAAATCATTCTTAAAACTCCTGTATTTACTAGCATTTAAGGGCAGCACTGTACACTTGTAATGCGAATTCAAGACAAGAAAAAAATTACCTCTTACATGTCACTGGTAATTGGGAGCAAAAAGCAGTGTCTGTTATTACACAGTGACAAGAAAACACCGGGCAGTATTTTTGTATTGCTGATTCTGCCACAGCTGATATTGCAAAGTGCTTCAATGACGGCTCTGGAGGGACTTCTCTTGCTCTCTACCCTCCCCTGCCTTTCTGAGTGTCACTTCCCTGCTCTGTGCTGCTGCCACAAAGGGCTGTCAGAGTTGGCGAAGGTGATAGGTTAGTGGTGACAAAAATCAAAGACAGTAAATGACAGGAAAAGAAAAAGAAAATGTTAACTTGGAAATCATCTAGGCATTGTAGATAGAGGTGAAAACACCTGTACCAATTATTCTAAAGAAAAGGATCATTTTTTAGTGACTAAAGATACCTTTTTAATTCTATAACATGATATATAATCTCCCGCTGCAATTATTCTAGATTTTATGTACTATATCTTCATCAGCAGCCTACTCCAGGACCAATTCACTGAGGAATAAATATATAGTATGAATTTCCTAAAAGCTCGATCCAAATGACAGGTTTTAAATCTGTATACAGAACTCTAAGTAGTCACTGAAGAACACTTAATTAATTTCTAAAAGGAGTGGAGTTCTTAGCAGTTATTGGCAAGAGCATCCATATTTATTCTGTTCTAGAGAATGAAGACTCATTTGTTTACTTTCCTCAGGCAAAAAAGGGGACATCTCAGTTCTATCAAAAGAGATGTGAAAATATGCTGAATCTGTTTACGTAAATTTGGATAAGTAGAATAGTATTTATCGACTACTATTTGCTTTCATTCATGCAACTAAAATAATCATCAGCAGTCTCTTCTGAGAATCAATTCTTCCTCTTTTCCACAATAATGTTAAGGAAGGTAGGGAGGGAGAGCAGGAGGATAGGTGGTAGGGGAGGAAAGGAAGGAAGCAAAGTCTGGTAGGGGAAGAAAAGAATATGGCTTCCCCAAATCAACCAACAGAAGCACAGCTGCTGGTAAACACCCCTCTGTCATCAGTTCAGTTCAGAACTGTATTGTCATTTAAAACAGAAGGTCAATGTCACAGAAAATGCGACAAAGGTCATTTCCCTTTGTAAATAGAAAACATTCATAAATTGGTATCCGAAGGAAAACCACACCCACTGACTACTGTCCTAAACCATCTGTGCTAAAAAAATGCCAGATGAATACTGTGCCAATCTTGAGATGACCAGAACTTCAAAATTTCCTAAATAATCAAATTCAGTAAAGTAAACATCTTTAACATCCTTGCTTTGAATTTTGTGCTATTAAGTTAAAAAAAAAAAAAAAAAATGAACTACGAATCCAATGACCCCTCAGGTTTGGTCACCCAGTGGCACAATGTGATTGACACTCTTCATGTAGTAATCAAAGAGATGGCTACTGAAGCATGACCCAGACAGAACGCAGAAGTCATACTTGGACTGGGTTCTGTTGAGGATGCATTCCTTCCAGACTCGATGGACCATGTGATTGTGGAGTTTTGGAGGAATCTTCCCCGATCTCTTTGGACTGTGCATAGTTATCATCCCCCCATCTTGGGAACCTAGGTGACTGACCGCACTCTGCGTACCTCCGCTCTCCCCTGAAAAAGAAAGACAATCTGTAATGTGAAAATTATCCGAAAAGGTCTCCTTGTACATAGACCGCAAGCTTATTTAACAGAAATATTTTGATTGTTGAAACTCGTATTATTCATGTAGCTTTGTTCCCACCCCCCTGGCAACAGCACTATCTGTAACTATGAGCATAATTTGTAGACCGCCACTTTGTATGCTTCTCTGCGTTCTCCCTAAAATAGTTAAACACATCAACACTCACGCACCCCAAGGGCGTGCCCACACAGAGGCATTCCTACTCTACAGATATCTGAGACAACTTACTTGTAAGGGTTCACACAGTAACATTAAAAATGTAAACATGAATAGATTGTTTTAAATTCTTAAATCCCCAATACAATAAATAAGTTTCAAGGAAGAACAAAACAGTAGAGGGAGCTTTATGCTCATTTAGCTTAACGGCTGTGCAACTGCACCCAGTGCCCTGGGTAGGAGAAAAGAACCTAATGGCACAAAGCTTTTAACAAGGTCAGATTTCAAATTTGTGTGTGGAACTGTCTGTCCTTATGCCTGACACTATTTATGAAAGCTTAGTGCTAAAACACTGAAAGAGGTTGTCTCGACATTCTGTATCAG
Organism: Panthera leo; assembly: GCF_018350215.1. Classification (NCBI taxonomy): domain Eukaryota; kingdom Metazoa; phylum Chordata; class Mammalia; order Carnivora; family Felidae; genus Panthera; species Panthera leo. Next base: position 12,828,331 of record NC_056690.1, read on the forward strand.
AGGATTATTCACTAGTTTCTCTCTAATAACTCCACTGAGTTTTCCCAACTATAGTTGGTATGTAATCCATTTCTTTCTATTATGTTGATTATGATTGCTGGTAATACTGATTATTGGTTATGAGTATTTTACTACTTCTATCTCATACAAGACAAATACTGAAGTTGATTTTCAGTATTAGATTCTGATTCAATTACTTTCATCTCTTTGACTTCATAAATAAATCCTGGGTTTTATTCTCAACCGAACTATGATCAAAAAAACATCTTGACCAAAACAATCAATTTTAAGCACCCTAGAAATCTCTACCCTCATCTGAAAGATAAACAAACATCCTAATACCACAAATTAATAGTCCTGATAACAATGGAACACTACTGTTATATAAGTTGAATGGTTAGGCTTAGCTCTATCTTAAAAAAACAAAAAACAAAAACCAGTGTCAAAATTCTTACGATTCTAAGGAACTGAAGACTGCTTGCTTGTTCCCTATAAAAGTATTATTATATTATAAATGAGTTAAGTTAAAGGAGACAAGAAATTTGGTCTTTCATTACCATCTTTCATCTTTACTTGGTTTGTGATACAAAGTAATTCATTTCAATTTTATAATGGATTTTCAAATGCTTATTATAAAACTAGGAAAAGTGGAGAAATAAACAGAAATAGAAAACACAGCCCTTTGTCCCCCAAACAGCTTTCAATTTAGCTAAAGAGATCATATGTCCATGGCACCATAAGGGATAATTTATGAACAAAGAAAGAGACAGGTGGGGAAAATAAGGCACAGTCTTTCTTGATTAAAACTGAGTTCATGCTTTTCAGTAGTTTTTAATGACTGAACTAAAAGGTGGATGATATCTCAAAGGGAATTAAATAAGACTTGTACTCCATGCTGTCAAATACATGTTGAATATTGTTTCTCAAAATTATCTCTATAAACAGAAGGTGCAAGCTGATGTACCTATCCACGTGTGGCATGAATGATTTCACCAAAACCAGCTGGCCCTCCTTCCCCTGCTAATCTAGGAGATTCTTGGCCATCTTAGGGGAAAAGGGAACCCATTTTGTCCTGTATCTAGGAAAACGTCAATGTGCAATGTTAGTCATTACACAAATGACAAGGCTGAGCAGGACTCTGATGAAACATTAGGAGTCCTAAGCTATACTTCAACGTATCATAATTATTATCACATATGAAAATTTAGACAAATTCATCTTACAAAGATTCCAGTTGCTTTTAGTTAGTTAGTTAGAGAGAGAGAGAGAGAGAGAGAGAGAGCGAGCACAGGCATCAGGGGACTTATTTACCCAGGGCTTAGCACAATGATACCCACACAGAGTCCAGGGAAAGTATTTTGAAGATCTACAGTGAGGAAGTCCCTACTGAAAACCACCATAAACAAAACCTGGTGTTTCTGAATTGTGAAATTCAGAGTTCTGAACTGACAGGATGCCAGGACATCATGCATACGGGAGGCTTTCGATTTTACATTAAATATAAATTTCACTAAGTACCAGGAAAAAGAAAAACAACCAGATAAATAAACAAAAACTGATGACAACTTATGTAGCCCAAGTGCTTAAAATCCAAGCCTCGAGAGGAAATGTAATTAACCAACTTTTCAAAATACCGATAATTCTAGTCTTTATATTAATAGATCTTTTCTATGATGATTATTAAACAAAACTGGCAAAGCGTTTTTCTCTTTTTTCTTTTTGAATAAACACTGAGCAAATCCTTTCACAATGGGTCATCCAAATTCTCTGCTGCACCAAATTAGAGTCGGATGTCCTTTTTTCACGGTGTTAGCAAGTGCGTTGCTCCTAAAGGAGGCTGCGTGTTGCCCACTTGTATGCCTTCCACACAGTTTCCGAATAATTCCTTCTAGATACCACAATCACGTGTGCTGGAGCTGGTGTTTTGAGTACCGCTTAAAACCACTTACGCCACCATCTACATACTGCTCCGCTGCTTACAGAGCTCTGGCGAGCCCGTCACCTAGCATGTGTGACAGCTCTGTAAAGTACACGGTACTTAACAGAGAAGGAGACGGAGGTCCAAGACAAGCATGAGAAGTGAACACAGCCAACTCACCTAGTAAAAGCTACACAGCCAGGTTTTTAAATTAGGTACATCCAATCACAGTATCTATCCCTGTCCCCAATATATTGCTTAGCCATGAACATTTACTGAATACCCTCCACACGCCAAGCAGCATGCTAGAGATTCTGAAATACTGTCTTATCTCATCTCGTGAAAATAACCACGGAAGTATGTATCATGCTTGCTAGCCTGTTTTCAGTTCACCACCCAAGACTTTATTTACTCTGATGCTTTTGCTAACGTGGCCCGCATTAAAAAAGCCTATAAATGATCTCACTTCAGTTCAAGTCCGATGAGTATCCTTTCCTTACTGACTAGATTTCCAATTAAAATGAAGTCAACTACAACAACCAAAAAGTTAACACAGAAAATATACCACTCAACAAGGAAGGCAAAATGCCCCCAATGTAAACAATTTCTGAATTTTTCCATTAAGGACATTTTTAAATTTTTCACATGTAATTAATACTTGTCACTAATGTGGATAGATTACTGACAGAACAAATTATTTGATTCGGAGTTCCTAGATGCCAGTCTAACTTTATAATATAATAAGGAAAGAATCATCCTAGACTTGTCCTTGGCTGGCAATGGTGAACTGGGCACACGCTTCAGCCATTCTGATTTAGTGTTTTCCACCGTTTAAGGAAAAAAAGAGCAGCCTCCATCTTGTGCCCTAATTTTGTGTAAAGGAATAGAAGTGTGTACCGAACTTAAGAGAAGCAACCACACTGTCCGAATGGAGTGGAGACTAACACAGCACAATTAAAATTTTGAAGCACCGGAATTGTGTTTGCTGAAAATTTTCTTCCTCCATTTTGCAAAATCCCCCAGTCGTGTTCCTTCCACCTCCTCCACAAGGCATGTCTCACCGTGAGTTTGCTCATCCGTCCCACGGCAAGGGAACCACGTACTTTTCTGTGACCTCCTCCACCTAGGACATGCCTGGATTGTACTCACCCATTACAGCCTGTTCTGGAGAGGTGGGAGGGGTGAGAGGCATTCCACAGTTACTTGGGTCCTTCACACTCCCCAGTCCCTGCTGCCCGACGGAAATATGGCCTCCAGCACCGGCAACGCTCTGAGGAACCGGTATGTCATTCTGAGAGATTAAAACAAATGCTGAAGGATAAACCATCCGAACGCCACCTGTGAGGAAAGAGAGCAAGGAGGGAACCGGGCCTGAGAAACCGCTCACAGCAGGCTGCCGACTTGATTATTCTAGCGGTCAGAGGCAAAGCTCAAGGATGAACATGAGACGCTCGTGAGGTCCTGCCAGAAGTGATGTGCTCCATTCCTTCCTAAGTTAATAGCTGTTTAAACATGTGCTCCAACATTATGATAATAGCATTTGGAATACAGGGACCTCGGTGCTTCAGGCAAGATAACTACTCAGCATATACCACGGTGTCAAGAGAATAAAAAAAAGATGGGAGAATTATGGAGCTTATTTTTGATGAATCTCAATGATTATCTTTTTAAATTAAGAAAGATGAAGAAGATAGAATAAAGTTCTTCAGGCAAAATATTTTCTCTTACCAACAATTACTTCGACTGCCACAGGGAAATCATCATCATATCCCAACTCCTCTTCTTCTTTCAACTCCTCTTTCTTTTTCAGCACCATTGGGTAGAAATACTGCCATTCCTCAATCAACTTACGGGTGGCGGGGTCTGACATCTTGTATGCTTGGCCTGTCAGCGTGCCATTTAAGCCATAAGGACTTACCAGTACTAAGGCAGGGAGGAGAAACAGATGTTAAAGATCAACTTGATAATTTCTACTGAAGCGTAATGCTGCATATGTGGTAATTTAGGTTGAGGCATACCATCGCTCACTGGATACGGCTCTTTATTTCCTGACTCCTTTTAAAGTCTGATTTTTTACAGTTTCTCATTTTAGTACCTATTACTTATACACCTCTCAACTCACGTCAATTTTTTAAGGAAATCAAACGGGGAAGGTAAAAATATTATGAGACAGCTGTATCAACACACAAAATAGAAACTATCTGTATATTAAAGCGTATACACAACTGTTTGATAATAGCCTATACAATGCAAACACTGAATCTTTTATAACAAAAGAAAGCCATTTAATCCACACACCCCCAAAACCTGCCTAGAACTTGAATGCTCTTCCCAGGGTTTCTGAGACTTCCTGAATGTCTGTAGTAATTTTAAAAATAAGATATAAAGAAAGCCTGTATAGCAAAAAGTCTTAATGTACCAAGTCTGAAACATAATCCTTACGTTATAATTTCAGTTACGGCTGTTTTGAAGGTCTGTTGATGAAACAACTCCAAATAAAATTTATTATACTCCAAGTAAAGGACTCAAAATCCCTCTATCTTTCTCTTTCAGTATTTGACCTGATGTTATTTTCACTGAGCTAGACACAAAAATGTAGTTAACACGATGCTGTATATAATATATAACCCAGCCAGTGTGTGGCCTTGGGGTGAGGCTAACCTTCCAAACAACACTTTTCTGGGGATAAACTTTTTCTTAACCCTAATTTCTAAAAAAAAAAAAATCTCAGCATAGTCATAAAATGAGATGTTCTTTCTTTGGATGGCTTTAATTTTTTTTAACAGCTAGTTGATATATGACATCGTTCAAGACAGAGATAGCTGTAGACATCGCATACTCCTTGTTGCCTCTCTCCTGTTCCTCACTGAGCCAGATGGGATAAAAATACTGATTCCAACCAACACAGTGAGTCAGGGGCAATGTTTCTGTATTAATACTTCTAGGAAATTCCCACACCAATATGGTTGATTATTTTTACTATAATTATCTATAGGCCAATACCTGCCCTAAGAATGTAACTTCTCCATACCAATCATGGGAAATAAGCAGGATAACATCCCACAAAAGTCTTCTACGATTCAGCACGTCAGTAGCAAATGAGGAAGCCTTTAAATAGGTGGTCTATGGAGACCTGATAATGCTAATATTATCTTTCCCAACTTAGAAGGTTAGTTGCCTTCCCTCATGACCAGGAATTCCTTCCGTTATTATCATAAATAAACACTTCCATTTTCAGTGATAAAGTCTAGAATGATGTTAGATGGTCCTCAACACCTTTACAGTCAAGAAAACACAATATTTAAATAATTCTGGTAATCCACAATATGCACACACTGTACAACTCCTAAGTGCACAGTTTGAGGACTGGGCTTTGAATTTTGTAGCAGTTTACATAGCAAAGATCCCCAATTAAATAATGATAAGGCATATAGTTTAAAATGTGTTACAAAGTAAGGGGGGGAAAGGTAATAATTAGGACACAGTCAAATGAGGATTCAATGTTCTTTTTTTACCTTAAAAAAAAAAGTCTCAATTATCTTTAGGGCAAGGAACAGATGTTTTTATCAAATTAAATCAGAATCATTTGTAGGAAACAAAAAGGCAATCATAAACAATATGGAGGCTAAACACTCATGACAGGCTGTTAATAAGTCCATAAAAATATTTTACTTAAATCCCTTAAAATATCAGTGTTTTTAAAAAATTACATTGTGGGATATACTGAGACCATAGCAGACATCTCTAGTAAATTAGACTGAACCAAAAAAAAATTCTTCCAGATGGTTCAATCTAATATTATTACATTTAAGTACTGTAACATTTATAATGCTATTCATAGAAAATTCTGAATTCCAAAAACAAAATTAAAGATTTAGAATTCATGGTTAGAAAAAATGGACATGGAGTTATTTTGGGGATATTGAGGTGACTGGTTGAGAATTAATGAAAATATAAATGTTAAGTTAAATTACAATAAAAAAACTACCATCAATGCAGTCTTTAATTAAAATAAAATAATAAAGTTATTAACATTATTGAAGAAACTGTGACTCTAGAAATTTGATTCTGGATGAAATTTCAAAAACAGTAATTTAACAGTAATTTTCTGTAGGTCATTGTATGCCTGAAACCATGGAACAAACAAAACAATGAAAACCTTTGATATGATTTGTCAGTTACTCATTGGGTCCTATTTTTCAAATACTTATTGACCTCCTTTGGTTCTGAAGGAAATGCTCTACATTTTATTCCTTAATGCAACTTCACCTAAGACCAAGTTGTAAATGTGATAAGCTATAAGCTTTCAGCAAAAAGTTAGAAAGCTATTTATGTGAAATGGTAGTCTTTCCTTTCTTCTTCAGAAGTTGACCCTTACGCTTAGTTTTAAAATGTCCATTTAAGATAACATCTCCATCTGCAAATCTTACTGGGCAAGGTGACTATCCACGGAGTGGGGAAGAGGTAGGCAACAGGGACATCACCATTTACTTACCTTGAAATGGTGCAGGTGAAGACTGAGCCATGTGTATATGTTCCTCATTGATTAAATAAATTGGCTGGTGTTGGGCAATCTCCACACTTGTGCACACGTTACTTTCTCCATGAAGAAAGAATGTGAATGCGCAGGACAGATGCTCACTATAAGAGAAACAGTGAGAAATTCAACTCTCCATTTTGGTGGGAAATGAGCGCTAGACACAGAAATTACAGACGGGATACAGCTTTACTTTTATCAATCACCCAGCAAAGCCTGCCTCTGTGGATATTAATAGCATATACTTGTAGTTGATTTGAACAAGTAACATAACAATGACCTGTTGACAAAGTAAAGACACTAGTTACGCTACAATATGAAATTTGGAAAGCTATTGTGCAGATTGCCTCCTGTTTCATTTGCATCAAGTGTCCTATGCTGACTATAATCTCCTAAGGACAGAAAAAGAATCTTAACATTTTTCTACCTTAACATCTTTCTATCTTCTGAACTGGCTTTTAACGGATTCTAGGGACAATGATAAAATAGTTTTGTTTATGTTTGGTATGGCATAACAATAACATCAAATTTTACAAGCTTACAACATTGAACATGGTTAAAATTGTTCATCTAAAAATAGCAATTAAGGACACAGTTGTATATAAATTCCCAATATACAATTGCTAAGGTAATACAAGTCTCTAAACGGGCTGGTAATATTACACTTAATTTTTACAATTTACTTCTCATCACAAAATTTTATTAAAGCATTCCACTTCTCCATTTTCCACACAATTAGCTAAAAATTGATAAAAATGATGTGTCTTGGAGAAAAATAATTTCAAAATTACTACAGTAGCACATTCTTTCAAAGTTGTTAACTTTGGCCCTAAGCCAGTGATAATATCTCCATTTCTCAAGACAGCTTGCAAGAATACTTGCCTGATGAACCAAAGTCACTGTAGGCCAGGCAACTATCATTTAAAAAATCATCTCCAAGATGTGCTTCTTCTCAAAATTTCCCTAAAATGTTATAAACTGTATTTTGAGTACTACTCAAAACATTAAATTTTGCTTAGGTATAAAATTATAATGCTTTAAGGGAAAATTGAAATAAAAATGGTAACATTTTCATTCTATCACAAAGTGAAACGTATATATTCTTCCTTGACAAGTATGTTGAGATAGCCTGTAGCTACCCCCAGCCCAAGGACAGACTTTGAGAACTTGATGGTACCTACAACCCTCTCCAGCTGTACAGTTCTGTGTTTTTTGTTTTTTTTTTTTCTAAAGAATACATGACACAGGAGAGCAGGGAGGACAACAGTGACATTAGAAAGTAGAATCCCCCTTTGACCTACCAATACCACTGCTAAGACTTTATTCCACAGATAAAACTACTGTACAATTATTGACTACAGCACTGCTTGTAATAAATACTGCAAACAGCAAAAATGCCCATCAGCAAAGAAATGGTTAGCTAAACTCTGATCTATGATTCATCCCTACAAAGTAATACTGTGCAACCACTTAAAAGAAAATGACCACATTGATATGTGGAAACCTCCAACATAAAGTCATGAATATGAGGGGAAAACCAAGGCACAAAAACACTGTGGCTAATATAGTCCCATCTGTATAAAAACGGGACCGGGTTGGGGGAATATACACACACACAATTTGCTTACACTGGCATAAAATTTCTCTGGAAGCATACACTTTAAAACCCTAATAATCCTGATTGCCTTTGGGGAATGACACGGCATGACTGAGGGAGAAAGAGAATTCACAATTCTTATTCTTTTATGCTTTTGAATATGGGGCCATATGTCACACAGAGAGTAATGGAGGTAAGATCTGAAGGAAGCCCGTGCCTCCTGTCCTTGTGCAGTGTGCGTGCTGGCCCAACTAGAGGCATGCACTAGAGGCATCCATGGCGTTTCATCTCCTCATATTTGGCTCTTAGTGGAAGCCTGCTGAGATCATCTTTGATTCTGATTCTGTTATCTAATGTCCTGGCTATTTGATCAGCGAGCCATCAATACCTTTATCCACGCCATCACTAAAAATGGTGACAAAGACTGCAATGAGAATAGAATCCTGTGTCATCTTATCAGGTAAGTCCCAAATTACAAATTCACTGGAGTGCTGCCACCCACTCACTATTTCTTGTCTACAAAGGATACTCTGAAAGATTATGTCAAATCTCTAGATACAATGAAGATACATAACAACCGTCATAGTTCTCTGATCTAGACATTTGTCTAAAAGTAAAATTCAGGTAGTCTGATACAAAAGCCAACCCCCACCAACTTTTACTTTTAAGTAGAAGGAGTTCAGATATGTGAATAAACATTGTAAACAAGGGGTTCTACAAAACAATTATAGATATGTTACGTTAGATACTGTTATGACAGAGTTAGGTTATTCTAAGCACCATACCTGTTTCTGCTTCTTCTCACCCATCACCTACTTTTAACCTAAACCATCACTCACTCAATTTCGTCTATTTCATAGACTCTCATTGTGTGCCAATTGAACAGCACTGTAGAGGTGATCAAGATCAACGTCTTTCAAATTCAGGGAGGAGACTATGCCCAAAGTCACAATGGTTTAGAGCACAGCTGGATAAGAGTTCATTCCCCCTTTCTTAACATAGTGTTCACAGCACATTCATGACATTCTACCTTCAATCAATGTTACATTCACCCCAATAGAATATAGGTACTTATCAGCGTGATTGCACAATGTGTAACTTATACCCGCCCCTGCATCATTTCTAACCTCCTACTAAACACCTTAACTTGCCATAAACTGAAATTGGAGCCTCACCCTGTTCTCTTAGGGCACTCCACCTAACAAGAATTCTAAGCCTTCTAACTCCATCTATTATTCCACTCTTTATTCAGTAAATCAGGTCTAATTCAAGCAATTCTTTATTTAATCTCTATTTTACCCTAAACATGTCCAAAGTTACACTTCTCTCACCCTTCCCCAGAGTCCTAGAGGACTACATATCTCCTTTTCTCGGTAAATGTACCCCTGTACTCATCCTCTTTCCCTTCTTGAACCGTCTGTATTTCTTCCTCTTTACTTGCCCCAGGTTCCTAAGCCATTAGATACCTTCTCTTGATCAAGTTACTGTTTCAGGGGTACTGTCACATCTTACCCCCCTGTTCACTAATATCAAATAACCAACATGTAAGTAAAATGGTCAGTATAAATAGTAGCAATACCACCAAATTATCTACAAATAAATAAATTTTGTGCTACAAAAGAAATGAGGTACTAAGAAAATAATGGAGGGGTGCTATTTTGGAAAGGTGCATAATCAGGGAAGAACTTCTCTGAAAACAAGGAGAGCACTTAAACAGGCTTGATTTTTGAGGTGCCTGGCTGACTCAGTTGAGCGTCTGACTCAAAAAAAGGAGAGCACTTAAACAGGCTTGATTTTTGGGGTGCCTAGGTGGCTCAGTCGGTTAGGCGTCCAACTCTTGGTTTCAGCTCAGGTCATGATCTCACAGTTTGTGAGTTCAAGCCCGCATTGGGCTCTATATTGACAGTGCAGAGACTGGTGTGGAGCTCAATCCCAAAACCTTGAAATTATGACCTGAGCCGAAATCAAGAGTCGGAAGGATCAACCTACTGAGCCACCCAGGTGCCCAGAGAGCATTTGGCATTTTAAAAGAAACTTTTTAAAGAGGAAATGTGGCTGCATTGCTGTGAAAATAAAGGCTAGTATAACCTGAATTTGGAAAGATAGGAATATTTGTTCACTCTCTGCCTACCAAAAAGACAAAGATACATCAGAGTAGCTGAAAAATAAAGTAAATCTATCTGCATACTGTTTATAAAAGCCACACAAAATAAAACTACACCACAAGAATGAAAATGAAAGGGAGAAAATGATATGCCGGGTAAGTCCAAATAAAAATAAAGCTGGTATAGAAATAACAATAACTGAAACAATAAAATGTTTTTAAAACGTAGGGTTCATTATTACATTATAATAAAGGGGAACTCAACAATAAATTAAAACAATCTTGAATGTGAATATTCACAACCATATGGTATGCCACAGAATTTTAAAATATGAAAAACAAAAAAAAAATTGGTAGAACAAGGAAAAACTGACAAATCTGCAATGAATAAAGATTTCAACATACTCTTCTCAGTATGTAATAAAATAAGCAAATTATTAAGAAAACCAAAAAACCAAAGCCCCAATAATGACAAAAATATATAAACTTGAGTATACATGCTGACTTTCCAGAAATAATCTATTCCCTTTCCAAGAACACATGTAAGAGGTACAAAAATGAACTAAGTGGACACAAGACAAGTCCTAAATTTCAAAGATCAGATATCATACAGACTATACCTTCTTTAATCATAGCGCAATTTAGTTAGAAATCAGTTGTTTAAAAAATAAAAAGGTTAAAATAAAATCTCTTTGGAAACTTAAACATGCATTCCCTAAATAAGTCTTCGGTTACAAAGGAAATCACAAAATACTTAAAACTGTATGACAACGAAAATAATACAGGTCAACAACTGCGAGAAACAGTGCTTAAGAGAGTAATTTATATCCTTATGTGCCTGTAAGAAAATCTTAAAATGAGATAAGCATTCAAATTAAGAAGTTGAAGGGCCAAGAAGCTCAATGAAAACAGAAAGATGAAAATAATAATGACAAAAACACTGATTAATAAAATGGGGGCGTGGGGGGGGGGGGAGATGATCAATAGAAAGTATTGACAAAACCAAAACTTGTTCTTTGCACAAACCACAGTAAGACAAACCACCAGGCTGGCTGACTGCTCTGGGGGAAGGAAGTGGAGAAGATGCCCGTGCAAGGGAGGAGCACAGATAATCCTGGGAACCCAAAGAAGGAAATAACCACAGAGAGTAGGAGTGTTTTGATGATAAAAATACTATACGTAACTTTATGCCAATAAATCTGAAACACATGAAATGGATAATTTTCCATAAAAATAGAAGCTGTAAAAATTTTTTGAAAAGAATAACTAAGAAATTCACCCACTGAATTCAACACCAGCTTAGAAGGTTTTATAACACTTTCAAGGAACAATCAGTCTTCCTATTCAAATAGTTTCAACAAATGATAAATAAAATAAAACCTCCCAAATCTTTCCTTTAGGCCTGTATAGCTTTGACAGTAAAATGAGATACAATTAGTTACAAGAGAAAGTCACATGTAACAATTTCACTCAAGAACAGACACAAGACTACTAAGTTAAATAATAATAAATCGAGTTGAAAAGTGATCCAGAGATCTACAATACCACCAAGTGGGGTTTATGTTGGAATAAAGGAATGGATTAACATCAGCAAATCTGTTAGTGTAATACAGCACATTAACAGAGGAAGGAGAAAAATCAAAGAATCCATCTCAGCACACAGAAAAAAAGCATGTATTAAAATTCAAAAACTCCAATAATCATTATTTATAAAATAAACTCTTAGCAAACTGGACTCAAAAGGAACTATGTAACTTAAATAGACAAAGCAATCATGCTGCTTAGTGTTAAAACTTTAGAATACTCTATAAAAATTTGTTAAAAAGGCAAGACAAGGATTCTCCCCTTATATGCAACACTGCACTAGATGCCCAAGTCCTTGCAATAAGAGAAAGAAGTATAAAAACCAGAAAGGATGAGGTAACAGTATCTTTGCAGATAATGCAATTCTGTCAGATTTTTTCAATGTAGACTACAGATAGATAAACAGAAGTAACAACAGAGTTAAGGTTGGTAGACCCAAGATCAACAATAGCTGGGTTCTTACATGCTATTTACAAAATATAACGGAAAAAAAAAAAATACCCCATTAGCAACAGCAATGAAAACCAAAAGGTACTCAGAAAATAGATGAATAAAGGATATGTTAGCCTTCTATGGAGAAATTCACAGAACATTCAGTTTGCAGAATATAAAAGACATAAACTCTTGGGTGGGTGGCTCAGTTGGTTGAGCGTCTGACTTCGGCTCAGGTCATGATCCCACGGTTCGTGGGTTCAAACCCCACGATGGGCTCTGTGCTGACAGCTCAGAGCCTGGAGCCTGCTTCGGATTCTGAGTCTTCCTCCTCTCTCTCTGTCTCTGTCTGTCTCTCTCTCAAAAATAAATAAACATTAAAAAATATTTTTTTAAGATATAAACTCTTTTAAAAGACAAATCATATACCTAGATATGCTATCAGTATCACAAAGATTACAATTCTCCCCAAATTGATCCATAAATTCAATGCAATTCCAACCAATCTGATTCTGAAAAGTATGCAGATCAAGAATAGCCAACGCAATTCTGAAAACAAACAAAGCAACAGAGTTAACTTAGTAGTATCCAGATGTACTACTGAACCACAGTAATAACAACAGGGTAGTAATGACTCATGAATAAAGACCCGTTAAACGGAACAGGGAACTCAGAAGCCCATCCTCCAAGGGCTCCCCATCTCACAAAGTGTAAAAGCCAAGAATGCAGCCCCGGTTGCCTTTGTGGCCAAAGTGCCTTCTGCTCCCTTCCATTCTCTCTCTCCATTCCAGCCGATACAGCTTCTTGCTGTTCCTCAAACAAGCCCATCACAATGCCTCCTCTTGGCCATTCAACATTACTGCTTCTTCTACCTGGAACTCTCTTGCTCCCAGCCATCAATAGGGCTCTCTCCCTTACTTCCTACAAGTGTTGCTTAAATCCCATCTCCCCAGCAAGGCTTATCCTCACCATATAATTTAAAGGCACAACTCCCCTTAACTCTCTTGCCCCCTTTCCCCTATAGCACTCGTCACTTTCTCATATTGTCTCTGATACACCAGTCACAATGCTTCTTTAGAAGCACCGTGGATCTAAAAACAGCCTTGTAAACTGTAATGCTCCCACTGCGTTACATTCTTACTACAGATAATGGGAAGGAAATGAGATACTGCAGGAGACAGAAGGGAAGGAGGAAGGAAGACAAAAAACAAAGTAAAAGAGGGATGGGAAGAAATGAGAGGAAGAAAGACAGGAGAAAAAAGAGGAGGAGAAGGGAGAGGGAGAGGGAGAGGGAGAGGAAGAAGAGGAAGAGAAGAACAGGAAGAGGAGTTTCTGGAGTCTGTATGGCCATGTGTGGTGCGTAACAGGTAATTTTGTCTCAGAAGTTTGAATGAATTTTCTTTTTAAAAATCGCATTCAAGGGCACCTGGGTGGCTCAGTCAGTTAAGTGTCCAACTTTGGCTCAGGAAATAATCTCACAGTTCATGGGTTTGAGCCCCGCATTGGGCTCTCTGCTATCAGAGGGGGCTCGCTTTGGATCCTCTGCCCCCCTCTCTCTGTCCCACCCCTGCTTGTTGTCTCTCTCTTTCTAAATAAATAAACTTAAAAAAAATCACATTCAAGATTATAATTACACTATTGGCAAATGTTCACGTTATGGACTTCATAGGGGGTCTGTTCTATAGCTTTAGCATTTGCCACTTGTTTTATTTTAAAAAATTAACAGGTGAGAATTTTGAATAAGAGTATAATAAATGCTAGAATAATTATTTTATGACTAATAAACAACCAGGCTTGTATTATATCTGTGTACATTATTCACAAGAATGTCATTTTAAGTGTCCTAGATAAACACTATTGATGAGAGAAAGAACACTATCGCAATTTATTAAACTATTTACAAAATGTAAAATTATTCCTACTTCAAATATGTAACATGACTTAGAGAAGCTAATTAAAGCCTAAAGGCTTTTTAAACTTCCTCTCACCACCCTCCTTTTTTCTCTCCTCTTCCCTCTGTTTCTCTTCTTTATCCCTCCCTCCCTTCCTCCACCTCTCCCCATGATTCTATTTTTATTCTTTCTTTCTCTCCCCCTCTCTTCTCCCTCCTTCCCTCTCCCTCTCCACCTCTCTCCCCACCAAGTGCTTTACTGTATTTCACCTATGCTACAAGTCTATCTCCAAATATCTCACCAGATGTTTGTAACTCTTTATTCTAAGCTTCAAAGACCTATTTCTTTCAGCTAAAACTAAGAAACAAACCACCAAAATAATCTTGTTTCAAAGTAACAAGGGCAATATCTGCAAGCAGTCAAAGCAACCAACTCCTACCTCACCTTGGAGCTCCCCTAGACATCAGTTTTAGGCAACGAATTTTAATATTTCTCTAAACTAGGAAACATCCATCCATCCACCCACCCACCTATCTATCTATCTATCTATCTATCTATCTATCTATCCATCCATCCATCCATCCATCCATGCATCCACTCATCCAGCCAGCCACCTATCCATATATGTGTGTGTGTGTGTGTGTGTGTGTGTGTGTGTGTGTGTGTGTGTGTATAATACACAGATAAATGGATATATGGATATACGGATGTATGTACATAAACGGTTTTGGAGAAATCTCTTCCACGGTTTAAATGCTGAGCAGCTAAACATAACAGGAACAGATTCCCTCCTGGCAGTCGGTGCAAGGAGAGCATTCACAAGAAAATCGTCAGCGTTAGTGCTGGTAGACACTGACCCCATTAGCCACTCCTCTAGCCTCAGCCAACCAGTCTGCTTCAGGACCGGGCACTTCTTACTGTGCACGCCACGCGGCTCCATCCATTGGTGTTCGTGCTCTTCTTTTGTCTAGAATAAACTTCTCCTATCCTTCATCTAACTCCTGCTTAGCTTCTCCAAGAAATCATCTGTCAAGTCCCAGAGCCGGCTACGTGCCCCACATGCCTCTGCGTATACCTCAGTCAAAACACGTTTGTAAGTTTTACATCTAGTCCGTCTGACTAAATATTGTGAGGGCAGAAGTCGCATTTTAGCTTTCACTTTGGAACCTTCACATGGTATCTGGCACGGGCACACGCTGCATTAGTACTTAATTGAGTTTGTGATATTTTGTATCTTTCCCCCCAAATTTTTTGGCATTTTACCAGGTGACTCAGAAACAAGCCTGGAATCGTGAGTCAGAAGACAGGGAAGACAGGAGTAAAAGCTATGACACTCCAGCCAGGAATACATTAGGTGACACCTACCCATGGCCTTGAGAATTTCTGATGATCTTTCTAACTATTCTTCTGCAGGGAGCCTGCTCTGGGCATATCACTAATGGCTATAGGGTATAATACAGTGTGAATCTCTTTGGGACCCAAGGCAGTTTATACTCTCTGGATTAGAAAAGAGACGAGCACAAAATAAATAAGGACTAGACATATAGGTCAACAGGATATTCTCTTCCGTAAATGCTACTGAAGAATTCTGTTCCTTTACTCCATTATCCATCCTAAGTACTGTGGCCAAATCAATCCTCCTAAAACACGTTTGTAATAAAAATCAATACTACTCAATCCCATGTTATAGTCCCCCACTGCCCAGAGGAAAAAGCTAAACCCCTCTGCCCTCTGCCCAGGCTTTCCTTATTCTAGTGCAACCCACTTTTTCTTTTTAAGTAGTATTTAAAACCCTACTTCCGTGTACAAACTCTCAGTGACAGCCAGCTTGGAATGGTTAATGCTTTGTGCATCTCTCACATGAATTCCTGTAACTCCACGTAATTTCCCACTCCTTCATTATCCTTACATCCCATTTCTGAAGGTCCAACATCACGTCTACTTTCTCTACAGAGCCTTCTCATATTAGCTCGTTCCATAGAGACCTCTTCCTGCTACCAAGAGTCCTCACCGTGCTTGGCACCCATGCCGTCAGAAGAACTTATTTAACGAAGCACACCTATCTGTCTTGTGCAAGACGCTCTGCTACATTTTGGAATATGGAAATAAGCAAGTGCAGAACCAGGCCTTGGGTATGTTATAGTTTCCTAAGCAAAGTACCTAAAAACTTTAGAAGCAGCCAAGAGAGTAACATAAAATTATTGTACTAGCCTGCATAGCAAGATCCCAAAGACATCAAAAGGCATAGCAATATGAAGATGGGGAAGTTCTGGTAGGATATCGTAGTCAAAATTTTCTACCCTAATAATATTAAACTTAAAAAAACCCTCATCATATGATTATAACATCTTATATGGGTTTGTATCCTATGCAATCTTAGAGAATTATCAGCTTATAAAAGAATGACACGAACCCATGGGAATGAGGAGAGGTTTAGGGAAAGAAAAGTTTCCTACTATTTATAAAATATCGTGCATTCTATCTTATTGTTCTAATTGGGTTAAATTCTCTATTCTCAGAGGTCCAATAAGTAAAACTAAAAACTACATTCCAATAAGAAAAGAAATGTGCTTGCATTCTATCTTTCCAACATCTTCTCTCGCTACATTAATTTGTATGTGCAAGGCTTCCATCGTCCCATTTGTTTCCTTCCTAGGACCTGTCATAATCTGTAGTTGTTTATTTTGATGGTCCCCTCCCACCACAACGAAAGCCCTCTGTATTCCAGGAACCTAGCGCAGCCCATGACACACTGCACTTAATAGTCACTGAATGAAAGAATGCAGTTTTAGTCATAACCAATGATTAAATTACTTTTCTTTAGAAAGTTCCATCTTGAGCAGAACAAGAACAGCTGATGCACACTGAATATTTTTAAAGTGGGGGAAAGTTTCATTGTTAATAGAACGAGGTCATACGTAATTTCAATGATAGAGAAAAAAGTAACTTTTTTTTAAGTTGATGAGAGAGAGAGAGAGAGAGAGAGAGAGAGAGGCAGGCAGGCAGGCAGAGAGAGCACACATACGCACATACATGAGCGGGAAAAGGGTAGAGAGAGAGGAAGAGAGAGGATCCCAAGCAGGCTCCACAATGTCAGCAAGGATCCTGAAGTGGGGCTCGAACACACAAACTGGGAGATCATGACCTGACCCGGCATCAAGAGTCAGATGTCTAACCAACGGAGCCACCCAGGTGCCCCCAAAAAGGCAACTTTTAAAAGTGTTCACTCAGGAAAACACAAGGGGTTGGTGGGGGCTGCACCTCTGTCGTTGGGAAAGGACCCGCATACATGCAAAAAAGGAAGGACTTAGTATTCCAGATCATTTTATTCTCTTACAATATTCTAAACCTTAAAAAAACAAAAGGTTTTTTTTACTTCTTACGCGGAGTTTTCAGAATGCAAGTATTACATGTGCTTTCAAAATGCATTATGAATATTAATAAACTCCTGTTCTTTTCATGGTGTAAAAGTGTTTTGATAACAGATTCACAATGCAGAACGCATTTAGATAATTCTATCTAAATGCTTTCTGTGTTATGAACTTATCTTAAAATTTTCCAAGCTGTCATTAACCAAATCTCTTGCCAGAAGTAATTTGCCTCACTCTATAGATCCTCATTTGGGAATATTTTGCTAATGTTACTTTATCATTTCCTTTCCTTAAAAATATACTGTTTACTTTGGCAGCCTTCACAAAGACTATGTTGAGATCCTTTGCTCACTAGCATGCTGCTGACCTTTCTCTTATTGGACCAGCCTTAACCTTCTTCCTTTTTAAAAGACGGTGGCATTATAATGTTCAAATAACAAGACAATGAAATTATTTCATAACACTTTGAGATGCTTTCATTATTTCATATACCTTCCCTTTAAATTGTAAGTTAAATCTGATAAAAAGGCAATGAAAATGTCCAGGAAAGTTAATGGCACATAATTTTTTTTTTTTAACTGAGAGGCAGCGCTTGTATTATAACTGTCAAATTACCATTACAATTTTATGAAATCACGTGTCTAAGAAGAATAGTTACCAAGTAAATTATTACAATACAAAACTGCCTTGGTGGACAACTCTCCCTCATATATAAAAACATATACCTACGAGTATATTTATCAATACGCGTGCACACATGCACACGCACTAAGTTAAATTAGCAAGCTCTAGGACTTCTCCTTTCTACCCTTCTGTCCTCAAAGCTCAGTTGCTCACTGTTAGTATGCTTGGCACTGGTGCGCGAATTCGTGCTGCTCAGAAGGGTGCCACTCCTGGCACTGCAGTGGTAACAGCCCAGCAGCACTTCTTACATTAATGCCAAACGGAGCCCTGCTGGCCGAAAGGACTTAGTGTTTCTCCCTGGGCGCCTCACTTGCTGGAAGCAAGTGACAGTGCAGAGGCTAAGATTCCCTGTATATCCCTGATCCAAAGGCTGGAAAGCTTGAGGGTTCCCATCCTGACGATAAAAACTACATAAGATAATTTTCATGATGCCAAAATAGACATATGAGCTGCTCTAGTCAGTGATCTGAGCTTAAAAAAATCAGAAGCCGACATACACAAAATTTGAGGAGGCTTATGAAAGTCATCTTATTAAAATCTCTCTTGAGGTTACTAAACTAGGCCAGATTATCTAGTCACAGTCTCTGGACAGCCCTTTGAAGATTCAATGGAATGTGCCTGGCAGAGAATACAGATTAAAGTAACATTTATATTAGGTAACTCATAACCACCAAAGTACTTCTGCTCACTTTAAGACATGGTTGGATTCTTTTTTTTTAAGTATTAAAAAAAAAACCCTTTATCGACTTTTTTGGTTACTTTTAAAAGATAGTAACAAAGTATGTGTGTGAGTGGGGGGGTGGGTGTAATGAGGGGGGTAATGGAAAGCCACATAAATTTTCTGCCATTTTCTCGTTAACTACTGTGAAGGCATTATATATTGCTAAGAATACTAAAGGACCAACTGACACTAACATAGCTAAGGCTTTCTTTTTTTGTTAAGATTTATTTTTAAGTAATCTCTACACGCAACGTGGGGCTCAAACTCACAACCCTGAGATCAAGAGTTGCACGCTCTACTGACTGAGCCAGCCAGGCGCCCTGCTAGGGCTTTCCGTATCTTTTTGCCTGTGTGCCTGAGAGTATTCTCTAGCCTTTCTTTCCTGTCCCTTATTGCTAAACTGAAATGCTAAAATGAAATCCTCCCAAACTACAAAATACTCTTGTATAGTGTATCTTAAAGTCATGGGTGTTTACTGACCAATATGACAGATTCTGCCACCTGAGGAGGAGCCTAAGTGGTGGTCATGGAGGAGCGACTGCCAGCCTAAAAGACACGTAGGGACAGATCCCCACACCCAGCTGACACTGGGAGAAAACGTAAAGCAACAGGAATTCCAGAATGTTGCCATTCACCGGATGAACAACAGCAGGCAGGGCCGCACCTACATGGTCAAACAATGCCACCCCCACCCAAAAATCTGTTAAAAAATACTGGTGCTAGGTATGTAGGCTTTTTGCTTTCACAGAGCATTATTTCTCCATATTCCACTAATGTACTTCCTATCGTGTATGAGTATCAACCTTTATTATTTTTTTCCTGTCTCGTTATATTCATTATATGTAAAATACCTGAAATACTTCTAGAACAAGACGAGGTAGGAAAAAGAGGGAAGGATGCATATGGAGATTCCCTTTTCCTTTCATACCCCAAGTCTAATTAAGGAACACTGTTATATTACAGTATGTATTTAATGAGAGCTGATATAGAAATTAAACAGTACAACATGATAAAATTATTCCGTGTCCGTCCCTATTCACAGTAATGGTCCCAGTTACATTTTTAAAAGACAATGTCTACAACAAACAAAGCAGGGGGAAAAAACTACCTTTTTATTTCACACTATTTCAGACCTAGTAGCTGATACTCAGCTCAGTGTGGCTTGGCAAGTTCTTTAAAGGCTTTCCAACACTTGGCATTAGCCTACCAGCGAGCAGGGCCCTCTATATTCAGCACTGTTGCAAAATGTCTCACTCACCAGTACTCAAAGGAAGTCACAGTTTTCCCAGCAAAGGGAAAATAAAATTGGAGCGGACACTTATTTGGTAGAATGCTGTTACCAGTGAGTATTTATCCTCCATACTCTTCCCATACCACAGGCCTACTCCAGAGAGCTAGGTTTTTCTTTTCTTTAATCAAAACACAGTGCAGCCTTTAATCATCAGCAGTGCTTGTGATCCCAACCCCCTTATCCCTAACATAAGAAAAAGAAATCTGATGGCTAAAGCCAACAAAAAAATAAACTTAAGATGCTTCTACACGTTTTTTATAGTCTATTTAAAATTATGACGTCAAAGATAGCTACATATTTTGCAATATGAATTAACTTTGATTCTTAACAATTAAAAGCAATTTCTCCTGGGGCGCCTGGGTGGCTCAGACAGTTAAGTGTCCGGCTTCGGCCCAGGTCACGATCTCACTACTGGTGAGTTCGAGACCTGAATCGGGCTCTGCCCTGACAGTGCTCACGCACGCTCTCTCTCAAGATAAATAAATAAAATTTAAATAATAATAATAATAAATAAAAGTAATTTCTCCTAATCAGGTAAAACTCGTATGACAGGATATAAAAGAAAGAGGAGATACTGGAACTCACACAGTCATCAGGTGCTGTAAACCTGAAAGATACTATTTATTCAATATAAGAATGGCATTAGCACCTCACTAAAGGGACAGGGAACACAGAAAACATCACCTGAAGATGTAGCCCCTAAAAGTACAGCCCAGAGATACCCAATAAATACCCAGTCTTCAAACTATTCTAATGTGCATAGTAGTTATGTAAACACTTAATGATACTCACATACAATCAGCATCTGGTCACTGCCAAAAAATATGATTTTAAAATTGTGAATGTTCACTTTTTAAAAAAAAATTTTTTTTAATGTTCATTTTTGAGAGAGAGACAGAGACAGAGTGTGAGTGGGAGACACAGAACCTGAAGCAGGCTCCAGACTCCAAGCTGTCAGCCCAGAGCCCAACGTGGGGTTTGAACCCACGGACCGGACCGTGAGATCATGACCTGAGAACTGAAGTCGGACATTTAACCGACTGAACCACACAGGCGCCCCTCACCTTTTCTTTTTTTTTCTTTTCCGTTTTTTTTTTAGTTCTGTCCCTTTTTCCATGTCTAGACCCTCTCAGACTCAGAGCTAGGTGCTCTCACTCATCTTGGCTTTAAGTACCGTCTCCATGTGCACGTCCAGGGGAGCTCTCTCTGAGAGTGCCAATCTGTAAAAGACTTAGACATAAAAAGATTCTGATAGAGAATCTCCTTTCATTATCAAGAACCAGTAACTGAGGCAAATTTCAGTTCATCTGGTCATTCAAGGAGTACGTGTGTGCTGCCCTAAATGCCAGGTGTACCCTACAGAAGGCCCCAAGAATCCCGGTTCTCAAAGACTGTACGTTATTGTTGGGACGATCCGGACAGTTTTAAAGTTTTATAAAGATAATTTTGGGGGGTAAAAGGTCTAAGAAGAAAACAAAACAAGGTGATGTGCCTGAGAGTGGCAGGGGAGGGGACCTGGGGGGAAGATAGGATACATTATACAGGAGGCAGTGGTGGGAGGGGAAGACTTCTTCCAGGAAGAAGAAAGGAAGGTGAGCCCGAGTGAGACCTAAGGGGAGGAGGTTTAGGCAGAGGGCATACACAAAAGGATATAGGAAAAAGTTTAACGTGTTTGAAAACAGAACAGCCACTGTGTTTGAAGCTTATAAATGGGAAGGAGACAGGTACAAAATGCGGTCAAAGAGGTGAGCAGGGGCTAGAACATGTAAAGCTTTCGACAATGGCACAGGGCTTGAATTCGATTCCAAATACCTGCGGGATTTTAAGCAAAGGAACTCCTATGTCTAATTTATATTTTGAAAAGATCGCTTTACTTATTCTCTGAATACTACGTTACGGAGGAGTTAAGTAAGAGTAGATGCAGGGAAAACAGCTAGAGGGCTCTTCTGTCAGTCCAAATGAGAGAACAGCATGGCTTAGGTTGGCAGCAGTGGAGGCACCACGAAAAAGGTCAGGCACAATAGCGAGAAAAGGGCTAAGGGCAGACACCTCATTTGGGAGACGTGCACACGGAGACGGTACTTAAAGCCAAGATGAGTGAGAGCGCCTAGCTCCGAGCCTGACAGAGTCCAGACGTGGAAGAAAGGACACAACTCAACTTCTGCTTTGACATTCTCGGGTTCTTGGGTGGGGGGACCAATGTGCAAAAGGTCTGGAGACAGAAAGATTCTGCAGGGGATCGATCTCCTTTCGCTGTCAAGCATCAGCACTAGCAGCTCAGGCAACTTTCACGTGCTACCACGTTTTCCGTACATGAAGCAGATCTTTTCATGATACTTCTAACAACAGGCAAAGAGAGAAAGTTAATTTTTCTTTATTTTAGTGATAAAAGCTACATACACCTACCTACCTACACACACACACTCACTCTCTCTCTCTCTTCCATTGGGAATTTAATAAATTTAACTTAATCAAACTAACCTATTCATATTTTCTCCTCTCAAAACTATTTTTTAAGAAGAATTCACCGAGTTTAACAAAATTTGCTGAAAACAAATAATGAAGTTATAAAATACTATTTGAACCAAATTATCATCTGAATAAATACCAGTTTTTCTAATTTGTAATCACACCTACAAATCTGATTAGTATCACAATTTGAAGTAACAATAAAGGAAGCAATCACACAATCTATTTTACATTCAGAGATTTCCACTTAAAATAATTTTCCTGTTTTATAATGCTCACAAAGGTGGGGAAGAGATATGTCAGTCATTGGTTTTCCCTTGATCAGGCTGGGTCATTTACTCAAGAGCAAGAGACTCCTTTAGATATATTACTTTTTCTCCAAATGGCTCTGACAGAGTCTTACTTACTAATTTTAAACATACATCAGATCTGGAAACTACCCAAACTCCCATCAATAGTAGTAGAATGGCTAATTAAATCGAGATATATTCACACAATGGAATCCCATACAGCAATCAGAATAAATGACATACAACTACACACAACACCTTCAATGACCATCACAAAGAATGCTAAAGAGAAGACGAACCAAAGAATATATATGATTCTACTTACGTGAAATATAAAAATACATTAAACTAAACTAAGCTGTTAGAATAGGGCTCATGCTTGGGACGTGAAAAGAGAATGAGGGAGGTCTTGGGGTGCTGGTGACATTCTATTTCTTGACCTGAGTGCGGGTTACATAAATGTGCTCAATTTGGAAATACGTATTTATAAACACTACGATAAATGTACATTTGTATTATATACTGTATTTCAAGAAAGTTACACATATACAATAAAAAAAAGCAAAATGCTAACATTTTGAAACATGAAGAATTTTAGGTTAAATCAGAGCTGTAAAAGCGTATTTATCTATCTGTGACAAACAGAATAATGGTTTCCCAAAGATGCTCCTGTCCTCACCTCCAAAATCTGTGAATAGGTTATACTACACAGAAGGGAGAAAGAATTAAGGTTGCGATGGATTAACGTTGCTCATCAACTGACCTTAAAATAGAGAGATTATTTTGGATTAGCCAGTGGGCCCAATATAATTACAAAGCCTTTAAATGTGTAACAGAAGAGTCAGTGTCAAGAGCTACAGGATGTGAAAAAGACTCAAAAAGTCATTGCTGGCTTTGAAAACAGAAGAGGGACACAAGTTAAGGGGAAGCTAGAAAAGGAAAAGAAAGAGATTCTCCCCCCTAAAGTCCTAGAAAGGAGTGCAAACCTGCCAACAACTTGATTTTAGCCTGGTGAGGCCCGTTCCATACTTCTGATGTCCAGAACTAAAAAGATAATAAATGTGTAAGATGACAAATCATCGTCACCTTTGTAGTGATTTGTTTTAGCAGCAATAAGAAACTAATACGTTATCCTCTTCTCTTTATTTTTTTTTCAGAATATCACATAGCTTATACACAAAATAAACATTTTATTTTATTTTTTTTAATTTTTTAACGTTTATTTATTTTTGAGACAGAGCATGAACGGGGGAGGGTCAGAGAGAGGGAGACGCAGAATCTGAAACAGGCTTCAGGCTCTGAGCTGTCAGCACAGAGCCCGACACGGGGCTCGAACTCACGGACCGCGAGATCATGACCTGAGCCAAAGTCGGCCGCTTAACCGACTGAGCCACCCAGGCGCCCCCAAAATAAACATTTTAAATAATACATAATTTTAGAGAAAAACAGATAATAGAAAAATATGGTATAACACTAACGGTAGCCTGTTTGTACGTGCTAATGTAAGGTTCCATCTCCCCCACATTTTGGAGGTTATCTTTACGTCCTCCAATAATCAAAGCATACATTCATTACTTCTTACGTCTATTTATGCAATACATTTTTTCCATTCCTATCAACACTCAAGTTAGTTCCCAAATCCTTTTACTCATGGAATCAAGACAATTATTTTCACAAAACCAATTTCTCAACTTACCTGAAAATAATGTCTGATGAATTTTGACTTTATCCTTTACCTCCTAAATTTAGTAAACTAACATTAATAAATGAATTTTTTTAAAGGGGAAGAAAGAGATCATTCTTTCCTAATTCAATAATATTTAAAAGCAAAACAATGAGGAAAAAATCAATTTGGAGTCATCAGCAAAATGCGATAGGACTTCTAGCTTATCATTTATCCTCATGAAAACCAGGCCATTTCAAAGTTAAGAGTCAAATGGTATTCTTCAAAGAACCTAGACTGGAATTTCTAAAATCAAATTTCTAAGGAAGCCTGTTGTAAATGACCAATTGCACATACTTAACTATCAACATAATAATATATCTGGATAAACATTTTATTGTAACTCATTTCAAGATAGCCCTACTTTTTTTCCCCCTCCTAATGAAAGCGGCTTTAAGCAGCTAGGTATAAGATCACACCCACAGGGAAGTAGCAACAAAGGAGACAAAGAATACGATATCATATGATCTGTTATTATTATTGAATTTTAATCAACTACTTAAATGAAGGAATATCTAGCCTCCAACAGAGGCAAATGCAGATGGAGGTAAAATTCAACAATACCTTACGTAAGTTTAGGACTGCCCAAAGAACAACTAGAGTGGGTTTTAGCTGGTAATAGGAGGCATCTAAATGTGACCGGCAAAAGGAACTAAGGTAGCCATAAGATCCAAGAACAGAACTAGATGTTGGCTATCCAGAACATTAGTGTTGAGAGATGGATGGTATTTAGAATCCCCACGAGAGGCTGCTTTTTAACTCAGACAAGTACAAAAGTACAGACGTTCTAAGGGGACATTGTTACTAATGGGCATTCATCCTGGACATCAGATAGGTTGGGGCAGAAAACATTAAAAGTCACCAGCTAAGAACAAAGAAGTGAATGATAAGACTCTGCTCCAGATCTCTGCTAGCCAAGAGCGTTCACTTTAATTCTGGATGTCACACTTAAGAAGAGTCGTAATCACACTGGAACACACTCAAGAATGACAAAAAAACTTACAACCAGACAACATGACAATAAGTGAAGGAAGTAGAGATATTTAACTAAGAAATGAGACAACTCAGGGAAGAGACATAAATAATCTTTCCCACCCAAGCGATTCTCAAGCATGCCATTCCATGAAACCTATTTTGCTCAGCATGGTGTTTTATAATCACTGCTGGGATAGTACATGCTATCCTCAATTGTGGCAAACATCAATCTTACACAATGATCAAAGTGTGGCCACACACTGGCCCATACTTCATGGCACAGAGAGAACTCAAGCGTACTGGCCAAGCACCACGTACAGACGCTACAGAAAAATATACTTCAATTCAGTATAGACTCCCTAACTGGGCTGCTGAAAGAAAATATGAGCGGACAAGAAAGGTAATGTATTTGCTATCTCTGAAGGGTGGTGGAAGAGACTCGGGCATACTGAAAGGTGAGGGGGAGCAGGATGATCTTTACTAGCACCTTCAATCCTGAGATTCTAATGATTCCATATCTCAATTTCCAAATAAGCTGTACCTATTTACATTTTTTTTAATATATGAAATTTATTGTCAAATTGGTTTCCATACAACACCCAGTGCTCATCCCAAAAGATGCCCTCTTCAATACCCATCACCCACCCACCCCTCCCTCCCACCCCCCATCAGCTCTCAGTTTGTTCTCAGTTTTTAAGAGTCTCTTATGCTTTGGCTCTCTCCCACTCTAACCTCTTTTTTTTTTTTTTTTTCCTTCCCCTCCCCCATGGGTTTCTGTTACGTTTCTCAGGATCCACATAAGAGTGAAACCATATGGTATCTGTCTTTCTCTGTATGGCTTATTTCACTTAGCATAACACTCTCCAGTTCCATCCACGTTGCTACAAAAGGCCATATTTCATTCTTTCTCATTGCCGTGTAGTACTCCTTTAAGCTGTACCTATTTAAAAAAAATCCCACATGGACTGATTACTCAGAAGCAGACGCAATACTGAAAGGCAAAAGCGCATCAAAATGTAAGGGGAAGATGTACTGAGACAAGGTAAAGAGAAGTATCTTGAAGACACTATTCCGAAACTTTAATGTATATTGTTGGTAAAGCCACAAATGCATGAGTTATTAAATCAGTCCCCCGAACCAAACTTTTCTGCTCTCCCTTTATTACCAGCATTACTATTTGAAAGCAGAACTTACATGAATACCTATTTATAAAAGCGGCAATATAACAGAGGTGAATAAACACAAATTTATTCCCCCTGGAAAGGAAACATGAGGCTGATAGCCTTCAAGAGCAGCATCCTATCAGCCTCAAGTATCAGCCTGTGAGTTGGAATGAAAAAAAAAAAAAAAAAAATCAATATTGTTTGAATAGCAAGAGTTATAAAAAGAAGAAAATTTTCCCTGGGTATGATGCCATTACACTGTTTACTCTCAAGGGCTGAAGTCTCAATTCAATTCTTCCGAGGATAAAGGGCCGCATTCATCCACTGTTAGCTGATGTTCATCTTGAACAATATACTCACACACAACGTAAACTTTCAAATTTCTTATTCAGTAACACTTAACTTCTGTGCCTGGGGTCACCACTGGTAAGAGTTCCGACAGATACTCTTTCTCCGGTTTCCTTTGTCAGCTACCCTGGAAGAACTACCATCTCAAAACTCAGCAGATAGTTCTATCCCTCTACCCATTTAATCATTATAGGCCGAATCCCCTCTGCATCAATTAAGCACACAATGGAGTGCAGTACAGAAAACCACAATAAGCAATACAGAAAAAAGGATTAAAGCCATGAAAAATGTATTAATTTATTCTACGCAATGCACTTGTAATTCTTCCACTTTCAGTCAAGATCACAGTACAGTTTAATAGTCTGGTTCAGAGACCAATTAATCCTTTTATATTTAAATCAATCACTGACTCCTCTCCGAATAATTTAGCTTCTACGTGCTGCCTCCCATTTGATGTCTTTAGGGAAAGAGTACAGTTAACACTGTGTGGCACATTCATCATGTTTGGTAATAGAAAAAGAATTGCAGTATCAGAGAAATCTCATATGGAAAGGAGAACATGCTCTAAAACATGTTAGCATAACCACTGTATGTGCCACCTTTTTCTTAATTAAAACAGGCAAGTTAAACCTGGGGCCAAGAGTACACCCTTCATCCAGCCTTTCACAGCATGTGTGCATGCATGTAAGCACTTATTTGGGAATGTATAAAATATACATCCAAGAATAAAGCCTTTCTCTACAACCCCTTCAGCTCTACCAGTGTCAGATCCCCTCTCTCATCGCAACCAACAGCAGGATGACCTCGCGATGCTCAAACAGTGGGAGCAGGGAGGAAAGTAACAGAAAAGCGAAGGTTTTACTCCAACTGGCATGTGTCTGGCACCTTGCCACAAAGCTGTGTCCTTTTCTTTGCGTAACTATAAAGCCTAATGAATAGGGTTAATTCAACGCAACAGTCAGGTGTCGTCTATGGAGAGCAGATGTCCGTGTTTCAGGAATATTTGAACAAAGAGGTCAAGAGAGTGTGGAGAGTTCACACGACTGAGAACGACAAGACTGTGCTAAAACGATTCCCTACTTCAGCCCACGCTGAAAGAAGAAGGTCCCCCTCTTCTTCCCTGGATCTTACCACAATAAGTCACCGTTGTATTCTAATGGCCACCTCATGGATTACAAATGCACAATTTAGTTCGGAAATTTCAAAGCAAACATAAGCACTTTTCAAATGGCTACAAGTTAAGTGTTTTTAAAACTCTTAACTGGCTAACTTTGTATGTAGATGTAGCACTAAAAAAAGTGGAGTCTGTATCTTGGCAAAACTCAAATGCACTGCTGACTCAGGAGCTCTGCCAGTTCAAACAATTCCAAAGGGAGGAAAGCACACAGTGAATGTTAACTCTGTGTTCGCTTCATACCGACTAGACTAGACGTATCAAATGGTAAAAGGCTAATATCAGCTCTGTCATATTACTGGAAAGTAATCCACTATAGGCAGTAAGCCAAACTCATAAGTGCACACAACATCTAAAAACTGAAATTTGGGGCGCCTGGGTGACTCAGTGAGTTAAGCGTCCAACTCATGATTTCAGCTCAGGTCATGATCTTACTGTTTGTGAGTTCGAGCCCCACATTGGGCTCTGCGCTGACAGCACTGACAGTATTGAGCCTGCTTAGGATTGATATTCATTCTCTCTCTCTCTCTCCCTCCCTCTCCCTCCCTCTCCCCCCCCCCCCCCCCGTCTCTCTCTCCCCCTCTTAATAAATAAACTTTAAAAAAAAAAGAAGAAATTTAAAAGGCTCATTACATTCGCTGTCACACTGAAGGAATATTTCTCTGGGTGTTGGAATTGTGACAACCTTCGAGAGTCTGGTTGACTGACAACCATGATCTACAAATAATAACTGGGTCAAAAAATATCAAGAGTTATTTCTTAATCCCCAGAACAGTCACATCAGAGAAACACTGAGAAAGAATATAAGTCTTTTGTCTGTTTTTGTGTCTCAGAATAGAACACCGCTAATCAAGATCAAACAAGTGAACCACACTCATCACCAAAAACACCTTGTCCAGAAAATAAGTCACACCAGTAAAAAGCTACCATCAACAGGATGTGTTTGCCTTGTGTTGATTTCACAGTGGTTGGGGCCAAGTTTGTGTGGATTCATTCATTCTGCCCTATCTCATTTCCCCTTGCTAAGCAAGAATTAAAGTGTCACACATAGGCACAGAGCTGCTAAGAGACCCTGCAGATCACTCAAAACTACAATACACACAAATAAATCCCAGCAGTTAAATGCGGGAAGGGGGGGTGCGGAATTTCCCTGTATGTGTTTGGGTAAAATGTACTCCCGATATTTCAGTGACTTTACCTTTCAGATGGTGAATCCCAAGAGGGAAAATGCTACATGCTCTTTCTGGATTCAGTTTAGTATAGTATAGTGTTCAAAACAAGATCATAAAAAGCCTGACACAGTCCTTTTGAACACTAGTATAATCTTTCCCTTCCTTCTCTCCTCTGCTTTTAATCTAGCTTTTCCAGTTCTGGACCCAGGTAGCACTGATTCTGCCTGGCTGAGACAACAAATGAAAGGCTCACCACATCCCCAAAGTGCTCTGCTCTTAGGCTCAGTGCTCATCTGAGTTGCTCTAGAACATTCCTTCCCATCGTCCTGCAGCAGACACTGTGCTCAACTTCTGAACGAGGAACTCAGGTGCTTCTTAAGAACTGATGGGCAAGTTCGTTCTTCCTTTATTAGGCTGTGTGGGTTTGTAACTAACCTGCTCTTGTATCTACGGACAGTCAGTATTGAAACTATGGTACGACACAACATGCATCACAGCTCATTTGATAAAGGTCTGTATGAAAGAGAAATACTCTTCTATAAATCTCACATTCAGCAAAATTTACTCAACATTAGGCAAGAGATTTTTCAAATAAATAACCCACTAAGGATTGATTTTCAACAGAATCCAATTTAGAGTTGCTATTGTGTTAGCAGCTATCGTTAAACAAGTTATAAGTAAAAAGAGAAAAGAAGAATA
Organism: Panthera leo; assembly: GCF_018350215.1. Lineage (NCBI taxonomy): Eukaryota > Metazoa > Chordata > Mammalia > Carnivora > Felidae > Panthera > Panthera leo. Next base: position 12,858,475 of record NC_056690.1, read on the forward strand.
TTAATGCAACAAAAAGGTCAAAAAAGTTTTAAACTACCTTTCCAAATTACCAATAACAAGACATATTTTAAGCACATACTAAGTAATTAATAAAAATTAGGCAGGGGTGTCGGGGTGGCTCAGTCGGTTAAGCGCCTGACTCTTGATTTTGGCTCAGGTCCTGATCTCACAAGAGTTCGAGCCTCACATCAGGCTCTGCGCTAACCATGTGGAGCCTGCTTGGAATTCTCTCTCTCTCTCTCTCTCTCTCTCTCTCTCTCTCTCTCTGCCTCTACCCCACGTGTGCTCTCCTTGTCTCTCTCAAAATAAATAAACCTTTTTAAAAATTAAAAAAAATAATAAAAATTAGGCAAATAAATGGTGAAATTTCTAACATAATATAGAAAACCTATTCTGGAAAAAGACTAATGCTTAGAAAATGAAAAACAGGTTTATACAGCATCTTATATGTAAAGCCAATATTAAAATTCAGTTTTATTATTCTCTATATGTTCTTTAGCATACTACATCTATATCAAAATCTAACAGGCTAGTTTATATTCACTCACACAAAGGAAAGAATTCTTGATTATCCTCTTCAAAAGCTGAGTCTGTTCATTTTAAATAATCATTGTAAAAAAACAAAAGCAAACACAAACATGCTGAGTATCAACACGAAAGGCACTGGAATGCCTCTTTACTGACCAAGTTGAAAGAAAAAAATCACACATACACACACAAAATAGTTAACACTGTGATGCAAAAATCCAAAGCCAAATGGACATAAATAAAGCTATCTTTCCAAATAATAGCTGGAATAGCCATTTAAAAGAAATTGTGGATAATTAATACCTTTATCTTATGTTGTTATTTTGTTAAATGGAATGAAACACAACTCCAATAGTACTTTGTGTGTGTGTGTGTGTGTGTGTGTGTGTGTGTGTGTGTGTGTATTATGTATATATATGCACATATATATATTTGAACATTTTAGCAATTAATACATAGGTAGAAAAGCATGAAAATATAAATAAACAGATCAATTCATGAAAGAAATTTTAATAGCAGAAGATTTCAATATAGTGTTTTTCATTTCCCCCTTTGTACAATTACTTTTTATAAAGAAAAAGATAATGCCTTTCTTTACTCAATACCCAAATAGGACATTTATTCAAATTAAGCACCTGAGGAGGACATAAAAAATTAGAGACAAAAATATCAAGTTAGCTGTTTATAGATTTATACAAGAATGTTATTGACAGCAAGAAAATACTATTGCTTTCATTTTGTTTTACTCCCGCTCGCACTCCCTCTTGCTCTCTTATAAACAAACAAACGTTAAAAAGAAAAAGAATCTTTCCTACAGCGTTTACTGAATGTGTTTTATTCAGGTTAGTGTTTATTTGGTCTTATGAAAAACTTCCAGTTAGATGTATATTACTTTTTAATTTTTCCATTTAAAAACCCATATTCTGTGTTTTTACTGTCTGAACAATCTGGGAACATAAATTGAGAAGACAACAAGTAAATCCATGACTATCACTGGTCACAAAGGGGAATGAAACAGGTGCTAGTCCCCGATCTGGGAACTGAGACTGGAACATGGTGGCAAATCCTCAGAAGCATCTGTACATCCCAGTGGGGTAAACCAAGGGTGGGAACTTGCAGAAAGAGTGAGTTCTAATCTCTCCAGAGTCAGTACCTATTACAACTTGTAACTTTTACATCTGATCTTGTCAGGAACTAGTGTTGGGATGAGGTAGGTGTGTGTGTGTGTGTGTGTGTGTGTGTGTGTGTGGACAGGGTAATGAGATATAAGGAAAGAAGCACAAAAATATTAAAAGGCTTGGTGCAATATCTCAGAGTTTAGTGATAAAAATCTAGAACAGGACAGTGAAAATGGAAAGGAAATCCATTTTACAGGTAGACAAAACAAGAAGTGTACCTTATAATACCATGTGGGAACATTCTTCAATTGGTAATGTTTAAGAGATAAACAAATCTATGTATCAGAATAAAGTTTTATCTTTTTAATACCCAGAAAAGCACAGAAAAAGGAGCTAAGTTATCCATATCTTGCAGTCTTTCCTAATGTCTTCTACCTGGGAGGTAGGGCAGTGCATTAAGTTAGACAGTCATTGCTCCCATTGATTTCTATTTTTTAAATCATTGTGTCTTTTAATAGTTTTTTAAAACTTAGGCGACACAATGATATTCTAATATTCTTACATTGTTTCTACTTACACCTTGTTCCCAAGGAAACAGCTAACAACTCAATATCAGATCCTGCATAATTATTGGCTACAAAGGAAGTAGGCTACAATGAGACATTTGCTCCCTAGCAAAATGAAAGTGACCCACTTGTTTCTGCCTTAATATCAAACAAAAGTCTCTGTTTTTCATATACAGACCAGCACTTTCCATTAGACATATGCTAACAAAAACAGGTTATACTACTTAACATGTTTTCCCCTAAAGAATGTTACTATTTTCAGTGACATTCTATCCTAGATTAAAACAAAGACACAACTAAAACCACCTTTATTTTTAGGCACTTAGCGACTGCCTGTTTTGGAAGAGGCTCAGCTCTGACGTCATTCCTGTTAAAGCACAAGTGAAGATAATTGCTCGTAAACCATCATGGAAGAACATATTTCCAATAACCAAAAGGCTTGAAATTAAAATGAATTCAATTTAAAAATTTACATTGTATATTACAAAAAAAAAGTAAGAACAAATCTTCTAGAATATACTACATAATTTCAGTAACATTAACTACAAATCACTTATCTTTTTAAATCAGTCTTTTTTCTAAAGAAAACACTTAGGGGCGCCTGGGTGGCTCAGTCTGTTAAGTGTAGACTCTTTTTTATTTTTTTAATTTATTTTTTATTTTTTCTCTTTTCAAAGTTTAGTTAATTATTTTGGGAGAGAAAGAGCACATATGGAAGAGGGGTAGAGAGAGAGGGAAAGAGAGAATCCCAAGCAGGCTCCATGCTGTCAGTGCAGAGCCTGAAGCGGGGCTCGATCTCACGAACTGTGAGATGATGACCTGAGCTGAAATCAAGAACTGGATGCATAACTGACTGAGCCACCCTCATGTCCCAAGGAAGGACTATTGATTTTGGCTCAGGTCACGATCTCACAGTTCATGAGTTAAAGCCCCCTGCTTGGGATTCTTTCTTTCTCTCTCCCTCTCTTTCCGCCCTGCCCCTACTCTTACCCTCCTGTGTGTGTGCACACTCTCTCAAAAATAAATAAACTTAAAAAAAAAAAAAGGCATTTGAAGTGCTGGCATAGCAAAAGAAACAGTGATACATGAATCATTTGCAGAGTTAGAAAAAAGTAAGTGAAATATGGAGGGTTCACTGCCATAATCACTGTCAAGTAAGTGCTTTCTGTTAAAAAGATTTACAAATATTCAAAGCAGGCCGTTGTAACTATATATAAGTACTGGATCTAAAAATATAACATGCATGGACACTTTGCCCCAAATATTCAAATGATAAAGGAAAGGTTAGCCAACTGAAAACCTAGCCTCATTTATGACTATATCTTACAAACTAAAATAAACATTAAGAAAATACCTGGGATGAGGAAACAATCAGCAAAACTGAAAGGCAACCGACAGAATGAGAGAAGATATTTGCAAACAACACATCAGATAAAGGGTTAGTATCCAAAATCTATAAAGAACTTTTCAAACTCAACCCCCCAAAACCAAATAATCCAGTGAAGAAATGGGCAAAAGACATGAATGGACATTTCTCTAAAGAAGACATCCAAGATGGCCAACCGACACATGAAAAAATGCTCCACATCACTCATCATCAGGGCAATACAAATCAAAACCACCATGAGATACCACCTCATACCTGTCAGAATGGCTAACATTAACAACTCAGGCAACAACAGATGTTGGTGAGGATGCAGAGAAAGAGGATCTCTTTTGCTTTGCTGGCGGGAACGCAAGCTGGTGCCGCCACTCTGGAAAACAGTATGGGGGTAGAACTAGCCTACGACCCAGCAACTGCACTACTAGGCATTTATACACAGGATACAGGTGTGCTGTTTCGAAGGGACACGTGCACCCCCATGTTTACAGCAGCACTTTCAACAACAGCCAACGTATGGAAAGAGCCCAAATGTCCATCGATGGATGAATGGATAAAGAAGATGTGGTATCTATATACAATGGAGTATTACTCGGCAATCAAAAAGAATGAAACCTTGCCATTTGCAACTATGGGGATGGAACTGGAGGGTATTATGCTAAGTGAAATTAGTCAGAGAAAGACAAAAATCACGACTTCACTTATATGAGGACTTTAAGACACAAAACAGATGAACATAAGGAAAAAGAAACAAAAATCATATAAAAACAGGGAGGGGACAAAACAGAAGAGACTCATAAATATGGAGAACAAACTGAGGGTTGCTGGAGGGGTTGTGGGAGGGGGGATGGGCTAAATGGGTAAGGGGTGCTACGGAATCTGCTCCTGAAATCATTGTTGCACTATATGCTAACTAATTTGGATGTAAATTTTAAAAAATAAAAAATAAAGTTAAATAAAAAAGAAAGAAGAGACATGGACACATGTAAACTGAGTTGCAAGGTGAAGATCCATTTCTTTGCATGCAGTCAAGAAAAGTTTTAAAGTTGTTTGAAAGATCAGGTATTGCAGTAAACCCCGATTTAACATTCTGATAACATGAAAATGTTTCATGATGTTGGCCTTCCAAAATGTGGTTAAAGTCCCAAACCATAATTCACAACTACATTCTTCCAGGTATAACTTCATGGACTTTAAAATTTCCACTCTGAGAGTTCAATTAGCTCCCACGTGACTCAAGATAGAGTGTATGGCTTTCCCAGTGTTGGTACCTTAAGAGGCCAGGGCAGTATATACATTTGGAAAATCACGGAGAATGTACAATAAATCTGACAACTGAAATGATCACTTCACCAAAACTGTTTTAGGCAAGTCTGCAGACTATAAAATTTCTCCGTACACATGCAATAGGCAAAATCGATACTAAAACTCTCTATAAAATAAACCTATCTACAGAATGGGAAGTAAAGAAGGAACACTACTGAGACGTTCTAATAACTAGTGACAGGAAGCAAAGCCCGGCTAATGCAAAAGCAGTAAAATGAACTAAAGCTGTCTCCCTATGAATTAAATGCACACACTACTTAGAAGAAAATAGTATTTCTTTTTTTTACTAAATAGTTATGCAAACTCCATTTATAGATAATCCGGATTCACTCGTTCAAGTTCATAGTTCAAGAAACATAAATTCTTCAAACTTAATAGAAATGCTCACTTTTCAGATATCTAACAATATACTTCGAAAATGTACATTGTACAAACCGTACGCGTGAAGTACACGCAAAAATATGTAAATTAGGAAGCCAATGTTTTATGAAGTCAAATCCTAAGGAAAAGGGTTGTCTGTAGATTCTACATTATGAGCAATTGCAACAGAATGAAAATATAAAAGAATATTACATAACATCTCAACATCTAGAAACAGAAGACACATCCCTCAAAAAATGGAAAATAGAACTACCAGGGAATGTATCCAAAGAACATGAAAACGCTAATTCAAAAAGATATATCCACCCCTAAGTTCACTGCAACATTATTTACAATAGCCCAGATATGGAAACCACTTGAGGATCTATCACTGGATGGGTCAAGATGATGTATACATAGATACATAGATACACACACACACACACACACACACACACACACACAGATCTACACATACACATTTATGTATGTACGCATGCATACACACAATACTACTAACCATGAAAAAAAGATCTTGCCATTTGTGACAACACGAATGGACCTGTATTTATGCTAAATAAAGTACATCAGATGGAGGAAGACTATATGATTTCACTTATATGGGGAATCTGAAAAACAAAACAAACTCAAGCAAAACAAAAATGCAAAGACAGAACAGACTGGTGGTTACTAGAGGGGAAGGAGGTCAAGAGGCTCAACTGGACAGTGATGGATGGTAACTAGACTTATGATGGTGATTACTTTGTAGTGCACAGAAATACTGAATTATAATGGTGCACACCAGAAATATATAATTTTACCTCAATTAAAAAAAAGACATATTTTGCCAAGATAAAATAATAGAATGCAATTAAGTGGTATTTTATTTAAATTATTTTTTAAAACTAGAAATACATTTTCACTCTCCCCATAAGGAAAGTAAATAGTCTGTGCAGTCTCTTAAAATCACACAGGAGGGGCACCTGGGTGGCTCAGTCGGTTAAGTGTCTGACTTCGGCTCTCTCATGGTTTGTGAGTTGGAGGCCTGCATAGGGCTCTGTGCTGACAGCTCAGAGCCGGGAGCCTGCTTCGGATTCTGTGTCTCCCCCTGTCTCTGCCCCTCCCCTGCTCATGCTCTGTCTCTGTCTCTCAATAATAAATAAAACGTTAAAAAAGTTTTTTTAAATCACACAGGAGGGACACCTGGGTGGCACAGTCGGTTAACTTTCTCACTCTTGATTTTGCCTCAGATCACGATCTCACAGTTCCTGAGTTCGAGCCCTGGGTCCGGCTCTGCACTGACTGAGCAAAGCCTGCTTGAGATTCTCTCTCTCCCTCTCTCTCTCTGCCCCTCCCGCAACCCCTTTCCCCAACCTGGGGTATGCATGTGCATGCATTCTCTCAATGAATTTTTTAAAACATTAATATTTTGTATTTTTAAAAAACACTTTAAAAAACTTTTTAAAAATTAAAAAATAAAATCACATATGAAAAATTATTTCTAATTAGCTCAAATATTAACTCTATTATTGAGAAGCAAAAGTTGACTACAGGGTCATCTGCAAAAAGTAATGATAAACTGCAACCAATTATTAAATTAAGAGAGATAGCTACTGAGCAGCCACACCAGTTGCTATGAAGACAAGGAATAAGGTGAACCACAGCCACAGAGATGTGTACTTTATGAAATCACATGCCAAAAGCTTCAATCAAATTCTAGCTTGACCCTCAATTCAACAGCAGCTATGGCCAGCCTGTTTTCAGTTTCTGAAGTCCAAAATGTATCATGTGCTTAACTACCACAAATACACTTCATAAAGCTAAGAAGCAGAGAGACAGCTTCTTGGGGTAAACGTCTTGCACAGGACAAGGATAAGAATTCGAAGCTGTGACTGACTTGTCTTTTCTTACCTCAAAGAGACGGCCTGACACACAGGACAGAGAGACCGAAAAGGTCAGCCTAGAAGGATGATGAAAGTCATTAGCAAATACAAAGGCTGAGAGGGAGTGTTGTTAGGTCTTAGTGGGTCTTACTGGGTCAAAAACTCAATTTTGGATGTCTGAAGGCATCCCTTTGGTTCCACAGCAGACGGAAATCTAAAAGCAGTGACTAATGGGGAAACTGCTTCAAGATTTTACTGAGCTACACTCTAGAAATTAATTCTTCATCATCCACTGAGAAAAATGTCTTGGTGTCATCCTAAAAGGGTGTTAAATCAATTGTGATCTTTGTGGGGAAAAAAGCTGGAAAGCATCATTCACTCTTAAATGTCAGCCAGTTAAGAACAAAAATCACTGATCATGTGTTGGACTCTGGTTTGCATTACAGTTTTGACAAGTTAAACCATTCCAATCTTGTTTTGCTTTAGCTACTATTACAACCTGCTTATATACTCAGTCTCTGAGACACACTCATAAACTTGGACAAGGGAGGGGCTGAACAGGGTATTGGGTGCACAGGAGAAGTTAAGCAACTATAAAAATTAATAAAGAATTTACAAGAATAATTTATAACTGAAAATCTGAGAGTTTAATGTATTTTGATTAAATGAAGACGTCAAATACATTTCAACGAAACAACGGGCAATGCAGTCATGTAAGGTAAGCCTTGCGATTACTATCTTGCAAAAGCGCTGAAGAAGCCTAAGACATTTTCTGGAAAATAAAATTTATAATCCATTATTCCATTTATTATGCACATATCTATCTTTCTGAAAGATTTACAGAAAACATTTTCTCCATGTGTCAGGCACTATGTGAGAACTATCAAGAAATCTAGAGTACTAATTTTAGAGTTTCTTATGAAAGAATAAAAATTCTTTTTTATTGGGTAACTTCTAAATTCCTAGAAAGATGTCACACAATTAGGGAATTACAAACATGAATAAAACATAATCCCTATCCTGCAGGATCTTATATTTACATATAGAACTTCTATTTCTAGGAGAAAATATGAAATATGGCTGTAGAGAAGTATAACAGAGGGTACAGAGGAAAAGTATAGGTTTCTATAAAATTTCAGAAGAGATGATTCTAGCTGTGAGAATCCAGAGGTTCTGTGGATGACATAGGACTAAAGGTGAGCCTGGGAGGATTTTTAGGATTCTGATAAGCTGAGACTGAAAGATTAGAAAGGAAGGCATTGCAGGAAAGAAAACACAAATACGCAGCTAAAAAACATTTACTGAGCGCTTACTTTGCCAGGCGCTAAATGCTTTACATACATTAAGTCCTTAAATTCCCGCAGTAACTCTGAAGTAGGCATTATATTATTCTCTCTGCTCTGAAGTGGTAAGAAAACAAAGACACAGACAGTTGAAGCGACTTGCCCAGAGTCAGTTTGTCAAAGGTAAAACCATGTTTCAAATTCAGACCAGGCTGAGGAAATATCCTTCTCAAAGCACTGAACTTTATAAACTTAACTGAACTGGCATGAAAAAGATACATGTATTTTGATAACTGCTGGCAAAGGCTTGCACCAGCTCACTGAAGCTCTTAAAGCTCTTTTTCCTTTATAATGTTCATTAGGGGATGTGAGTATTCTCATTTTGATGATCATGCAAACTCAAGGAAGGTCACCGAGGCAAAGGCAGAGCAGAGAATCAAACCTCATCTTTGGCCCACAAGCCCAGCGCTCTGTCACACCCATCTCTTCTTTTACATTAGAATGACTGTCCACCAACTGTATTCTAGGAAGCCCCAGGGTTTCTCAGTGATGCCTCACAGCGTACCAGAGAAAGGTTTCCCATCCTTAACCCTCCATCACATGTCAACGCAAATGGTCATCAACCACCGATTTCATTTGAAAAACGGAGTTCAACAACTGAAAGAAACTTAACAAACATTTCACACACACACACACACACACACCAAATAAAGTCTTGGGTCCAGTAACCTCATCCTCGTTTCCTGTTATGTTTTCTGGTACTCTAGACTCTGGTATCCAAATTCTACTCCAGACAATATCAAATCTCATTTGTCACCTGAATAGTCTTTCCCTTGGTTTAATGTGTGCAAAACCTTCAATAAAAACCGACCCATATTCCTAATAAAACCCAATCTAAGAGGCCAACCACATAACAGTAATAACGCTTCAGTATCATCCACCACTCCACCTGTACATTCTCTTTGAATATATGCTATTTAGATCTCCAAGACTGTGACGCTCCTAGGCCTGTTGAGTACTTTTCATTTGTACATGGCTTTTTTTTAAGCTTAGCTTTCAAAAATATTCAGCAAAGAATAGCTTTCGTACTACCATTAATACCTAGTCATGTAACTCTGTTACTCGGTCAAGTTAAAACTCTTTTAAAGTAACGCAATCATTAGTAAAAAGTTTATGGGTACCAAAATGGTTGAAACAATTAAAATAGGCAATTCCCAGTGCTGACAAGGATGCAGAACAAGAGAAACTTTCATACAATGCTGTTGGGAGTCTACATCGCCACTGTGGAAAACTGACGGACAATACCTATTGGAGCTGAGCATGTGTCTACTACTCTATGACTCGGTAAAATTCTACTCTTAGGTAGACACCAACAGAAAACAAGGACAAGAATGTTCTTTTCAGGATTACTCATAATAGTGCCAAACTGTCACCAAACAAATGTCCATCAATTAATCGTGGCATATTCCATACCACAGATTATACACCATTAAGAATGAACAAATCGCAACTGAAGACAATACAGATGAATCGCACAAATACAACGTTGGGAGAAAGAAGCCAGACACGAAACAGTATAAACTGTCTTACCTAAATAAAATTCAAAGCCATGTAAAACCTATTCCAGTTTACATGTGGATGTTGTTGGGATAGTGGTTCCTTTGACAGGAGGCAGTGACTAAGAGGAGACACAAAGGGGGCTTCCAAGATATCTGGTAATATTTCATTCCTTGATCTGACCGCTAGACATCAGGGTGTCTTCCCTTTATAGAAGCGGATGGAACTAAATGGTTATGATGGGTAAATATACATATATTTCAATAAAAAAACTTCAAAAAATTCCAACAGGAACATGACTGCTTATAAAAGGCCCGTTGCAAGTAGGATAATATGTGCTGCTGAGAATATATTAACATATAAATTTATGATCCTTACTTTCAGCAAGACTAAGTAAGGAAGCAAAACATTCACATGAGAAGTTAGTTCTCTAACAAAACACTGCATCCTGCGAAGACCTATATTTTAACGTTTCCAGTTGGCTTTCAGGGGAAGAGTCGCAACATTAAGGGATTTCAGAGCTGCAAGAGGCCTTAAGAATGCCATGACCACCCCAAAAGAACTACTTTGCCAACTTTAATAAGTTTCCCCAAATACGTGGGATATAACCATGAGCTCCATTAGCCAGAGAACCACAGCAAAGGATAAAACCAAGATCTGCTGGGCAATTTAGGAGCTGCTGGCAGCCAAAAGAGAAATGTGCTGGAATAAGACCCTGACCACAACACCAGCAACATTCTGAGGAATGCAGGAGAGTGGTCAAGGGTAAGAATTACAAGCAAGGGTGTCAGAAGCAGACAAAAATTCGAGATTTGGCTATATCACTAACTAAATGTATTAACCCTGCATAAACGACTTGACTTTTATCCTGATCTGTACGAGTGGCACAACGAGACCTAGACTATATTATAACCAAGGGTGACGTGCGTTTAAAGAACATACTTGCGTGCACACACACAGAGCACACAGTGGCTTTGACAGCACACTGGCGATGAGGATCGTGCTAATGCAGTGGGAGTGCTGTTGTTCTCAATATAAGATGCAAGTTCAAAAGCAGTGGACCTGGGGGAAAGTATCTAATTTTGAAGTGGTTTCCCAGGGTCACAGAGGGCATGAAAACAGGTAAGTACGCCTAGAATAGCTCTGAGGACTCTCACAAAGAACTACAACCTCGCTTTGGCACCCCACAGTGTCTACTTATAAATAAAACTTATTTATTCAGAATGTCTATGTACATCTGTAGTACCCGACCCTCAGATAAGCTACCATTAAGCAGAAGAATCATTTCCAACTATTGCTGGCGATGATAAACTCAGAACCTAACTACATTTGTTTTCTTTGAATTCTCTGAATAGCAATGAGAGGAACAGGAGAATCATCATCAGATAAGACTCTCTCACATTCTTTAAGAAATTACTTTCTATCTAATCTTAAATGATTGTGTAATTACAGGAAAAAATTAATATCTTGGGTACCAATTCAAATTGTACTTAATGATCCTAGAGAAATGAATTACTAAAGATAAAAGATAAATTCTGCTTTGGCTTCTGATCTTTATTTCTTTCCTTAAAACTTAACAGACCTCTTTAATTTGTCTTTCTAACTTGGCAGATTTACGAAAACCTGGAATATACTGCAGTTACTTCTATGTTTTTGGTTACCACATTTCTTCCACAACTGACATGAATGGCAAAACAGCCACATAATTCTGGTGAGGGAATAAAAATTGTCTCTTTTCCCCTCCCCAGAATTAAATATCTGCCTGTGTGGAATGAAGTGAACCTAGAAACAAAAGTGACCAGCAGCAGAACCCCTGGAGAAAACCAGTGGAGTCATTTCACAGAAAATGAAGTTGGCTAACACCTGAAGGAATAGCAGATTATTCCAAGTTGCTCAAACACACAGCCCATAAAATAAAGCCCTATGAGGCAGACAAGAGTCCCAAAGAGATTACACTGAATAATCCTCCTGAAATGGCAGAGGCACATTCTACATGAAGAGTACGATATACTCTCAAAGGATGACAACACGGGAGCAGTAAACCTGAGAAGAGATGCCAAACTCTCCAGCATCCAAACGCCACAGCTCTAATAACGTCCCTTACTTTGTTCAGGGGTAGAGCTAATTAGTTGCATTACAAGTGGTTCAATATCCACATGCCATCCAGAGTTACATACCCTCTAAATGACTAACGCCAGAATGTTCTGTCATGGGCACTTAAATTCCAGGGAGAGTTTTCTAGGCAATGATCTAATAAATGAAGATGTAGCATTCTGTTTATAAGTCTTTAAATTTTTTTAATGTTAATTTTTTTTTATTTTTGAGAGAGAGAGAGAGAGAGAGAGAGAGAGAGCGAGTGCACGCAGGGGCAGAGAGAGAGGGAGACACAGAATCCAAAGCAGGCTCCAGGCTCCGAGCTGTCAGCAGACAGCCAGATGCGGGGCTCAAACCCACTAACTATGAGATCATGAACTGAGCCAAAGTCAGATGCTCAACCGACTAAGCCACCCAGGCGCCCGCCCCAGCATTCTGTTTATAAGATACTGGTTAACTACTCTTTTCCTGCTTGATAAGCCTGGTCTACCCCAGACTCAGACTAATGGTCTTTATTATAGTCTGCAACAGTTTACACATGGAGATAGTCTGAATGTCAGTTTCAATACCTTTATGTCCATCTGGCAAAATATGATCATTTCTTGGGGAACCTGGGTGGCCGGGTCAGTTGAGTGTCCCACTTTGGCTCAGATTCATGGGTTTGAGCCTTGCATCGAAGTGTGGAGCCTGCTTGGGATATTCTCTCTCCTCTCTCTCTCCCTCTCCCTCTCCCTTCCCCACTTGCACTCTCTTTCAAAAAAAAAAAAAATCATTTTTTTTCAATGATTAAAGCTGACTCTCATAGGTCAAAATATGCCCCAATTTTCAAATATTTGCTATTCAAAATATCTAAATTTGGGAAAGAGACTTGGTTAAAAAAAAAAAATAAAAGCTCTGATGGTTACAAAAGGAACTTTTTAAAGGCTCATTTTAAATCATTGAGCTATCTACATCTAGTACATTTATAAATAGGATTCAGTTCATTAAAATGTATTATTTCATATGTTTTTGGATCTTGCATACTCTGAAATAGCTTTATTATTCAGTCCAGGACTCAAACAACCAAGAATTCACTTATTTTTCTTACTTATTTCTGGCAAAATATATAATAGAAATAGTTTTAAACTCTTTAAAATACTAAAAGGACTCAACTGTAGCTCATCAAAAAAACATGAAGTATATTTTCTTCCTGACCAAGAAAAGGAAACAGCTAGCACACTTAAACTGAAAGGTGCCAATTACTTCATATTTAACAAACCCTAAATGAAATGCATCCAACTGCAAGTCAGGACGTTAAGATCCACCATATTCCACTCGAGGCACACATCCTAATTGGCTGATCTGAACTCTCACTCTGAGAAGTGAACAAGGACACAAAGGAAATACACTTTCAGCGGTTTATTTTCAAGCTAAGCAATGCTAAACATCTAAAAATATACTATTTCCCTCATACATACTCTGGAGATAAGTCTCTAATTATTGTACTCATAAGTCTATACATAGTAAACTGAAACAAGTTAAGTCTGTATAATTATTGTATGCATAAGCCTGTATATGTAGTAAAACTGAAACACATGTTAAGATTAAAAGCAAAAACAAAGTTAACACTATCACACAAACAAGCAATAACACCTTTCACTTTGTAATCTCTATCTATAATGCAAAAGAATCAGAGCAGAGACTATTCTACTATCTTGTTCATCATTCACATACCTATTTTTGACGCCCAAATATTTAACTGAAGGTCGTAAAAGATGAAACTGGAAACCTTTCTTTCAGAGGTAAGTTGCTAGTAAGTGTTCTTAAACAATGTTGCTGGAAGGATAATGCCATTCAGGAAGGAAAGGTGAATTAAAAACAATCTAGCCAAGTGTAAAACAATGACAGCAAAATAGAGTACACAATGGTATATGGACTTCCATGTTTACTGTTTATGTATTCTTAAATATTCTCAATATTTGTATTTTCAACAATGTATTCTCAAGTACATGTATTCCCAACTATTCCTCTACCTCCCCCCTTCCTAACATTCTAGAACATAAGTAATTTTTCATGGCTTTTAGATTAGATTGACTCGTGACTACAAATGTAAGAAAATATATTAACTACAAATCATAACACGGTACACATATATGCAGAGGTTACTAGTGAAGTAATGAGGTGCCATGCGTATGAAAGACAGTTGTGAAACACTGTTTCCATGTATAGGTTTATATTAAACGTATGTAACAGAATAAAAGCTTACAATTTATATGTCAAGTCTGCTTAAACAAGCTTGATTTCACAGGCAATGTCCCTCAAAAATCATACTCTGCAGAATGATTTTTAAACCATAAAGGTGTTTTTAAGGGCACTTAAGCCTCTGACTCTTGATTTCAGTTCAGGTCACGATCTCACGGTTCGTGAGATTGAGCCCTGCATCCAGCTCCGTGCAGACAGTGTAGAGCCTGCATGGGATTCTCTCACTCCCATTCTCTCTCTCTCTCTCCCTGCCTCTTCCCTGCACACATGCAAGTGCACATGCTCTCTCTCAAAATAAATAATTAATAAAGTGTTTTCATCGTATGAAGTATATGTAAATGATTAATATTGGGAGAAAGATAGGGGCAACTGGGTGGCTCAGCCAGTTAAGCATCAGACTCCAGGTCAGACCATGATCTCATGGTTCATGAGTTCAAGCCCCATGTTGGGCTCTGTGCTGACACATCAGAGCCTGGAGCCTGCTTTGGATTCTGTGTCTCCCTCTCTTTGTCTCTGCCCCTCCACCGCTTGCACTCTGTCTCTCTCCCTCAAAAATAAATAAACATTAAAAAAATATTGGGGAAAGGTATTAGAGTAACACAACAGAAGTACTGAGGAGCAAATAAAACATAAACGAGGCACCAAGTACAAGGCTTGAAGTTACACCTTATGTCTTATGTATTCTTACTGTTAGCATTTCAAAAATTAGGATACAGAGTAACAAATTTAAATCACTGTCACAGTATCAAACATTATAACCTTAAACAAAATACTTGGACAAACTCTTTGTCTTTTCTTAAACTGCAGGGCAAAAACCAAACCAATAAAACTCTTCAAATGCTGGAGTTATATATAGCACACGCTTCCACAGGCAGAAATAGGGGAGAAAAGTGATGTAAATTCAAGGTCACCCGTGGAGGCTCCACAGGATACAGCCCAAAACACCCTTCTGTGGACGTGGAGTACTCTTTCTCTATCACTCACCTAGACCCTCAGGATAGCATCTTATTTCTGATATGATTCAACTCAGGGCACTTCTGTCTTCTATCCACATCTAGTCCCACCCATGAGAGCAAGGAAGGGGTCAGCTTCTGGGCGGCCCTGAAAAGGACCCAGCAAACCGCTTTTTATTAGCAGTAGGCATCGAGTATAATGTGAGGGAGGAAAAAAATAGTCATTTTAATTAAACACTGTTTTGGATCATCTAAGCCACCACTTCCTTTAAACACTAGAAATACTCTAGTTTCATATACCTCTACAACAGATTCTCCGTGACCTAGATAAATTAACATCAGCAGAGCCTAAGACTAATCAGACAAACGCCTTTTTCAAGTACCACCATGAAAAGATTTTTTAATTGAAATATACAGCTTTAAAATTGTGCTACACACACACACACACACACACACACACTCTTCATGCTATTAACTGTGGTACTACTATGATATTACTAACATCACAATATAAACACAGTGGTTATTAGTTCTTACTTCTTACGGAGAGAGGGTAATTTGGTTAAACTGCTCTGCTCTTAAAAACTTTGGAATCTGGTGCCTCAGATGTCTGCAGTAGGACTACCTGGGGAAGAAAGCAGGCCTGGAAGGCAAGAGGCTTTGCAACAGCTTAGTTACTAGATCTTACACTGAGAAGGGCGTTCCCAGGGTCTCATTCATACTCGTGTCTACCAGAGGCTTGCTTTGGCAAAGACAGACAAGGCAGGCTGCGGACATGCACGCAGAAACAAGCAAGCCGTCTGCAGGACTCAGCTGCCAGAGGAGCCAACTGCTTTCCTATGAGCATTCCACTCTCACCCCTGCAGCACTAGCCGAGTCCCACCAGTGCTGCAGGGGAGGACAGGGACCACATCAACCCTGTCCAATGTCAGTGCCCCTCACCTAGCACAATGCATGGCATTATGGTAGGCTCTTTTAAAAAAGTAAAAAATAGGGGCGCCTGAGTGGCTCAGTCGGTTAAGCATCTGACTTCGGCTCAGGTCATGATCTTGCAGTTTGTGGGTTCGAGCCCCACACTGGGCTCTGTGCTGACAGCTCGGAGCCTGGAGTCTGCTTCAGATTCTGTGTGCGTGTGTCTCTCTCTCTCAAAAATAAACAAACATTAAAAAATTTAAATAAATAAAATAAAAATAAAAAGAGGAAAAAATAACCAAGCCCACATTATGTATGCTGAGTATAATAAATGAACAGCAAGAAAATAAAAAAGTATTTTCACCCTCACCATCAGTGTCATATCAATCATTTACGATCCGACCTGAAGATATAGTTTTAAAATTATGTTAAATATAAAATAGGACACTAATTAAATTTCCCTAGAAGGCAATATTACACGTAAATCATTTAATATCATTTTTGACCAAATCTGAGCTTTACTTCTATACAAACAGTTGTAAGAATCTGAAGAAAATACAGTAGACTCTCCTGCGTTCTGGCAGCACATCAAAAAACCTGTCCCAACAGGCCTAATACTGCATGGTCAGCGAAGAGGAAAAGTGAAAGGAGTTTCTACTCCGTGGCTTCTCTGAAAAGGGAATCACATTAGGCCATTAAGCAGGCAGATACATTATTTTATTGCTCGCAAAACCCGTGGGTAATAAAGAAGGAGTACAAATGGCCACAGGCAGTTTTGGGGGCAAACAGAATGGCGCAAAAAACAAAGGCAGCGGCTCGGCTGCAGCAGCGGACAAGCGCATAAAGGCCCGTTGCGGTGGCTGTCGCTTCTCTGCTCCAGGAGAGCACTCGGCCATGTGTGACAAGGAACTCTCCAAGCACAGAAGTCTGCGGGATCTGGGTGTAAATGCACAAAAGCACAAGTAGGGGAGGCCGGAGAAGAACACGAGTGCAGCTTGTAGAAGCTACCTCAAGTCGGATTCAGTCACCCACGTACATTTCCACTCTCTTCTGAATAAGTGACACCCATGAGCAGCTACCGAGAAAAAGTATACACCCCTTGGAAACACTTGAGAAAAAAGGGAAGTACTTTTATTGCCAGGAACATCAATGTTTTTCAATGAAGATGCTTACACATGAAAATAAAGGAGGGTATTTCTTTAACATGGTCTGTTATCTAAGGTAACTACTTACTCTCTATGTAAAAAAAAAAAAGCAAACAAAACTTGTGTTCCATCCTGCACAGGTAAATAGCAAGAATAAGTGATTTATTTTCATGGGATTCAGAGAATAAAACTGGACTCACATCTTTAACCTCACCTGAAGGATGCTGTAAGAGGTCATATTTTCTTCTAAAGACCATCTGCTTTACTCTAACCTCTTTATTGTGCTATTTCAAAGTACTACATGAGAATTTTATTTTATACACTGCTATACTGGTAAAAAGAAAAGTATGAGAATCCTTTAACACTGTGGTTATAAACAATGTAAGAGCTTTCCTTTCAATTACATATAGAATCTCATTACAAAATCATGTAAGAGTTTTATCTGTAACAAAATACAGAAGACTCCTACTTAGGAACTTTTAACTTTGTTTTCATCATGAAGAAAAACCTCTAGAGCAAAAGAATCAACTCTACCAGCTACCAACAGATGGCACTGGTGGTCACATGCAGCTACTCCAGTACCTGCCAGCTCATCCTCTACAGTGGGCCAAGTTCATGCTTAGTTTTAAAATTTTTTGAAGTCTTTATTACTTATTTCTGAGAGAGAGAGAGAGAGAGAGAGAGAGAGCGAGCAGGGGAGGGGCAGAGAGAGAGGGAGACACAGAATCCAAAGCGGGCTCCAGGCTCCGAGCTGGTAGCACAGAGCCCAATGAGGGGCTCGAACCCACAAACCGTGAGATCGTGACCTGAGCCGAAGTCGGAAGCTCAGCCGACTGGGCCACCCAGGCGCCCCTATTCATGCTTAGTTTTAATGAGACGACTGACCTTATCATGTTTAACAAACACAAAAGCCATGCAAGTAACAAATTTATGATCAACATAAATAAAAACAGATCACCTTAACAACTGAAAGTGATGAGAAAAAGAATGCAGTGGGAATAACTGTGGAGTACAAGTCAACCTTGCAATATTGGAAACAATCAACAAGAGATGAAGAAAAGTTGAAGATGGGAAAACATTACAGTGTGAAGATCAGCCTCAATCAGTGTTTGAATGCTTACTGGCCTACTATTAATTCAGGAGAATTGAGAAGATAAACAGGTACAAAATGTTACACAGAATGACTTCAATGAATGGTTTTAAGGCCAAATGAAATCTGCACAACACTGAAATTAGTATGCAACACAGCTCTCTATAACACTTTTACTGATCATCAGCTGGGACTGTACCTGCCTCAACAGGTCTGATACGGTCCACAATGTTACGCCTTGGGGAAAGGCACTCGATGGCACTTGAATCAGCAAAAGTACACTTGGTAATACACGTGATGGGAGATCAAAGAATTCCAAGCGGGGGGATGAAATTCGAAAAAACATTTTGGTTACACACTATCATAAATGAACACACATCCTCAATATATATCTCCTTGTTTATTTTTCTAATTTTCTACATGTACTTCTATATTTCACTGAATCTAAGAAATCATCAGTTATAGACACTGTCATTTTATTGACCACTAAGCAAGGAAAAAACCACAATTACTATTCTAATGTAAGAAACCCCACAATCTAAGATGTTAAAATGTGGGGAGTAAAATATATCTTAAGAGCCAGTGAAGTCGGTACTTTTCTTCTTTGAGAGAGAGAGACAGAGAGAGAGAGGAAGGGAGAGAGAAAGCACACGCATGTGCAGGGGAGAGGGGCAGAGGGACAGAGAGAATCCCAAGCTGGCTCCACACTCAGCACAGAGCGTGATACAGAGCTCTTCCCATGACCCTGGGATCATGACCTGAGCCGAAATCAAGATTCGGACACTCAACTGACTTAAGCCACTCCAGCACCCCCGAAGTTAGTACACAAGTAATACTAATGTATTTTACATGTTCTACAGCATATACACCAAGTTATCTTCAATGGGATAAGAGAAGTGGTACATGACGACATCAGATCCAAATAAATGCTTAGCTTGACCTCCTCTATTAGACTTACTACACATCACATGAACATGATCCATGAGGAACCCAATGAGAAAAAGAGACAATGACTATTTCTCACAAATATCTCCCCCAAGTTCTTTGTGACAATAATAAAACTGTAGGGATAAAAGGCACAGATTTTAGAGCAGACCAACTTTGAATCTGTAGCATGACTATCTCTGTCACTCACTGTGGGCATGTCAATGTCCTCATCGATAAAATGAAGACACCAGTTATTATGTCACAGGATTAAAACAGGGGATTGAGTAAATGTACATAAAGCTTTTAGTAAATGCTCAGAACACAGCAAGACTCCATAAATGGCAACAAAGTATCATTCACAGGAGTTCATTTCATCTGTTAAATCACTTTAGATTATCTGAGGTGTTAGACAGAAAGATGATACTTGAAAGTATAGGACTTAAAAACCTGTCTTATTCACCAAGGCTACTTTTAGATGTCACCATCATTTACAAATGGGATAAACCCTCAGATCAAAATCCATTTTGCCCATAAATCTGAGTGAAGATCAAGTAAGGGAATTGTGCCAAAAACGGCCTACTGCTCTCTTTGACATCAGGTTTAGGGTGGTGGGGTGCTTTGTGAATCTAAAACCGGGGAGTTCTCTGAGCCTCAGATGCATCTGACAGCTGACAATACTAAGGGGGCTACAGAACACACTGTTGACCACACAAAGCCGAAATAATCTCCAAAATCGGAAGGCTCGTTTGAAGAGGACACAGTTTTCTTCCTAAGTGTTTTTAAAATGGATATCAATTTAAATTAAGATTTATTGATAATTGATTCTGTAAGACTGTATTATACAGATTATGACTTTTCGAACACTAAGATTTTTCACTATTTTTCAAATACAAACACTCCTGATGTATTGTTTAGAACTTTCGAAATGAACAACTCAAGAATTCCACCTTGGCATAAACCCAAACGTAGATGGCAAAACAGTAACAATGTTTGTGGTAAACAGGACAGCAGAATCACTGGCCTAATAAATTTGTTTCCTGACCCCTGCTGCCTCTGTTTATTGCTTTAGGATTGACTACAGCTATTCTCAGAATAAGAAATCTGAATTCTATCTGCTACCTTGAATTGACTTTCCTCTATGCTTTTCAGGATGTCATAGTTTTGGATATGAACTCTTCATTTACATTTTAAGGCCTCTCAGTCTCTCCCTGGAGCTGTTAAGAGTCTAACCTGAAATAATACCTATTACTGTTACGCACAATCATATGCTAGCACTCGCATCACCCTTTATGTATTCATGATGGCCCACATTAAAAGAGCATAGGTTTCCAAGATATACAAAGCTAAGGAGGCTGAAGGAGGCAAGGCCTCAGTTTGAGGTTCACAGACAGAGAGCTCTGACTGTAGTAACCTGGGGAATGCCCTGGACATAAGAACCGAGGTACTCAAGAGAACACAGCACAGATGTCATGACCTAGTCCATAAGAATGACAAACGTGCTGCCTCCCAAAAGTGACTGAGAAAAACTCAAGGTCCAAGGAATACAGAGGCTCTATCCCATTTGACTTCGATATCTTCTCCTGCAACAGTCCATAAGCTAAATAAATGCTTATAAGACTGCAACTCAGCAGTAGAATCGAACAGCTCTATTAAAAGTGATACTTGAGACCAAGACTTGTTGGCCTAACTCTTCCCTCATTCAGAACAATCCCAGCTTTTGTTTTGTCCCCTAAAAGATGCTGCCTAGCCTAGCTTCCTTTATTCTTCACGTTCTCTGAGTTCAGACGAGGTTTTTCAATTGGCTTGGGTTCCCCACCGCAAACCAGCATGTGAACTGCCTGGTCTAGTGGCAAAATTCCACCTGACCCACATTCTTGCCCAGGCTACCCAGTGGTAATGCACGCCCCACCCTCCCACCCCCATCCCTCCAAGTCCAGGGCAATGAGGCAGAGTGGTAGGTATGAGGGCAGGCTCTGGAGCCACACTGCCAGGCCCCCTCTATCTAACCTGCTGGTGGTTTAACTTTGGGTAAGTTCCTTAACATCTCTGCATCTTAGGTTTTACATCCATAAACTGAGGATAACTATTACCTAACATTAGGGACTATTATCCGGATTAAATAATCCATGAAAAACACTTAGAAAAGCAGTACACAGTAAGTGCTCAATAAGTGTTAAGATATTAGTTCATTTATATAGTTTTCTAATAGGAACAAGAGGCCTACTGGAAAAGAAAAATTGCAAGAATATCATTTGTTCCTTATTTAACCAGCTTTTCAAATATATCTCAATAAAACTTAAAAAAAAAAAAAAAAAAAAGTCTAGAGAAATAAATAAAAGTGATCACAGGACCAGGCATTAATTCATCTATCTGCCTACCCTCCGCTGGCTTATTAAGATCCTACACAAAAGACCGGGCACTATGCTGAACAGTCGATAATCTGATGAGGGGGCCAGAGGAGGGCGGGAGTTAAGGAGCACCTCCGGGGCTACAAAATGTAATTACAAAATTCTAACACCTCTTGTGATCTGTGGTTCACAGACTTCAGAGATTCAGTGTCAAGGATCATTTTGCCCCACACCTTCATTTTGCAGATAAGAAAGTACTACCTAGAAAGATTTGTGAGCAAACATTTATCAGGATTCATAAATCATTTTATATTAATGCAATAAGCATCATGTGCATTTGGTACTCAGAAGCGTATTTTAGATATTAAGAAATCTGAATAATGAAAACATAACTCTATGTTTGAACAAACATCTTTGCTTAGCTATTGAAAATTGGAAGGGGTTCCAGTTATTGGCTAATTACAAATAATACAACTAGAAACACCTTGGAAGAAAAAGGTTTTTCCGTAATACCATTTGTCAAAAATGGACACCTTTCACTAGGTGAAAGAATGACATGAATTTTACAGTTTTCATTTTGTGGTACCATATCACTGCTGAGCAAGACTGGGCTTACTGACATTTCCACAGTAGCAATGGATAAATTTATAGGTTACCCTTAAGTGTCACCAATCTCTGGCTTTGTCATTTTATTTATTTTTGCTTCAGTAACAGATGTGCATTTTGTACTTCCCATTTGTTTTCCTCTGCAGTTTTTAAGTAATAGGATGGGTGAACAAAATACTTTTTTTTGTAAAGCTTCTTATAAAGATAGACTGAAACGGAGTCTTTGCTTCATATATATTGACTGTTTTATTGATCAACGAGGGATGGGTGTCATTAATGTGTTTAATTTTAATATTTTCTGGATATTATACTTGATAGATTTATCACGATCAGTTTGTTGCTCTTTTTGTAGGTACTGCTGGTTTTCAAATACTTTTTGTATTTGATACAGATAATTACGGCTTCAATAATTTTTTAAGCTTCATAATAACACTGCAAAGATAAATAAACTATTCTGATATATGTTTTTAATATCTTAGAAACAGGTTAAGGCAGTCCCACATATATCCTCTTTACCCATTATAATCATGTCTGAATATTTTTCTACACACACTTGACTATATATCGAGTTTGGTAAAGCATAAAACCCTACTCATTCTTGACATGATCCATTAAGGACTAGATTCGATTCGATAAAATAACAGTCAGGGGATATGTCCAAGTCCAAAGGCGATTATAAGATAGGCACTTACAATCTCAGCACACATTTTAGAGTCTGACAGCCCAGAATTTAAATCCCAGATCCACATCACGAGCTGTGTGATCTTAAACAAATTACATAATCTCTCTGAGCTTTACACTTTGAACATCTGTAAAATGTGCACGCTACCCTCCCTCTCTAAAGATTATTATGAGGATTAAATGAGAAGCTCATTTGATGAAAAAACAAACACAAGGTGTGTCAGGTACTCTTTCAAGCACTTTGTAAACATCACCTTACTCAGTTCTCATAGTAATCCTATGAAGTAGGGACGATATTACCTCTCTTTTAGAGATAAATGAAACAAAGAGGTTAAATAACTTTTACTTGCCCAAGGCCACACCTCTAGTTACTGGCAAAGCCAGGACTGGAATCCAGGCAGTCTGACCACCTCAAAATCCCTAAAGCACTTGCCTGGTATCATGCATCATAAGGATCAGGATAAACCACACAATGCCAGCCAGGCACAGGAGCATGAGACACTCTACAGGGTCCAAAAGTGGTTGGGGGCCACAATGTTAATTAAGATTAACAAAAATACTTAAGTACTTCTAGGTTAAACTTATTACAGTACAGAAATCTCTAAAGATACAAATTAATACTACTGCTTTAGGAATTTAAAATGAGATCACTCTCCCAGCACTGAGAGCCTTAACACTGTTAAATCAATCTTACAAATAAGTAGCAGTTAATATTATGGTCCTATTAACATTTAGCACTCAGTTTCAAAGCAGAGGTTCTAATTCTTAAGAGAAAGTACTCAAACATACTTTAAAGTTTATTTATTTAAGGAGTCTCTACACCCAACATGGGGCTTGAACTCAGGACCCTGAGCTAAAGTTGTTCTCCCAAATGAGCCAGTCAGGTATTCCTCAAGTGTACTTGAACATAAAGATTCAGAAGAAAATTAAGTATTATTTTATGTTTACTTAAAAAAAAAAAAAAAAAAAAAGGATGCGGGCGCCTGAGTGGCTCAGTTGGTTAAGCGGCTGACTTCAGTCAGGTCATGATCTCGCGCTCCATGAGCTACAGCCCACATCGGGGATCCGGTGCAGACAGCTCAGAGCCTGGAGGCTGCTTCGGATTCTGTGTCTCCCTCTCTCTCTGCCCCTCCCCCACTCTTGTTTTCTCTCTCTCTCTCTCTCTCTCTCTCTCTCAAAAATAAACCTTTTTAAAAAAGGACAGTATTATTTTTTCTGATTGACGGTATAATACATGTTTATTATAGAAAACTGAAAACTATAGGATTACAGAAAAAAAGTCACCAGTAATTCAATAATACCTTTACTTTTCACTACAGTTTGAAACATTTAATTTTCAGATGCAGACAGCTTCTTTCCTTCAATGCTAAAAACATGAACCAAAGTAATTATTGTCAAGATGCATCAAGAAAGAAATGTTCTTTAAATAAGTGAGAAATATAAATTCCACTTACGATTGTTTTAAATAATGAATGCTTTTTCCACTTCTTATGCTTAATGTAAACTAAGTTCAGTCAACAGAAATGACAGGCTGAATTCAACAAAATTTGTTTTTAAAACAATGTAAGCAAATTTTACTAAAATGAGACTCATACGTTTAGAAATGGATCACTAATTAATAACAAATGTTGGAACTAAAATTCATTCTCTTCCACAGTACGCATAACACCCAATCACTCAACTGGTATCACTCAAGCATAATGTGTTGCAGCTTGGTTCCACATAGGCTAACAAATTGGAACAGAAAAGTAACTTGTTTCTCTAGGTACCACTGTCCTGTGAAAATGAACTTTCAGGCAAAATCAGTAGTATTTACTTAGAAAAATACCCGTTTGAGAGGCATTTATACTTTCAGCATATTTACATCAACAGCTGACCTCGAAATCTAAGTCCTGTATCAGCCAATAAAAGGCAAGGAAAATAATGGTAAAAAGTAGTCATGTAGGGGCAGCTGGGTGGCTCAGTTAAGCATCCAACTCTAGATTTCGGCTCAGGTTGTGATCTCATGGTTCGTGTGGGGTTAGGCCCTGCATCGGGCTCTGTGCTAACAGCAAAACCTGCTTGGGATTCTCTCTCTCCCTCACTCTCTGACCCTCCTCCATTCTCATCCTCATCCTCCCCCCCTCCCTCCGTTCCTCCCTCTCTCTCTCACACACTCTCTCAAAATAAATAAATAAACATAAAAAAAAAAAAAAACACAAAAAAAAAAACCAACAGTCATGTAAACTGCCCCCTTGCCTTCTTCCCTCACCCTGACAGTCTCATGGAATCTCTCGGGGTTTTCTACCATAAAACCTAAAGTGTTATTTGATGATTTTATTTTACTCTAATTTACAGGGCAGGTAAGATGTTTTAAGCACTTCATATGTTCTAGACTAGCAACAATACTTAATGGTTAAAATGATGCTTTTAACTTCTTTTCAGTTGTTTTGAATCTGTTAATCAAATCAGTGGGCTCAAACAAATCAGATCAGTAAAAGCACTCTGATACTGAGGTGATTCAATATTCACATCAGTTTTGGGAACGACTCCTTACATGTCAGGAAATGTAACTTGCAAACAAGCTTTCGGCTTCCACACCTTATTTGATTTCATGTTCATCAAGCTAGCACTGGTTTTTTATCATATGCTCAAATGGACTTCTAAGCAAATTGCTGATATGCTCTTCGAAGAACAACTAGCCTTGTTATTCTGCAGATACTCCTGTTAATGATCCTTTATGTTCATTTTTCACCACAGTATTTAAACACAGGGAATATTTTCATCCTATTTCCTGAGGAGTGTTGAAATAAAGCCAAGAATTCTTTAGACGAATTTTATAACATTTCACAGGCCACGCAAATTTTCACAAATCTCTACGTACCTGTGGCTGATGACATATACACTGTGCGTCAATGTGCTGGGTGTGTAAGTTCCTGCCTCTAGGCCAGGAAACGTTATTTTACGTGAGCCATACTCTATCTCCCTCACACTACACCAGCACCTCCACTCAAATTCCAGCCAACTTTTTACCCCAAACTTCATACTCCCATTTCTAGCCATTCCCTCACTGAAATGAGAGGCACCGCCTTATAAACGAGCTCACTCAAGTATGTGGAACAGAGCTGCGATCTGTTCTGAAATGTGTGGGATTCCCTTTGTATTCACAATGGATGTTGCCTAACCAATCCCGGTTCCATTTTGGAACTTTCCATATTTGTAAAATTTCCCTTTCACTGGAACAAGCAACTGAAGGAACAGGATTCACAGAACACGGTGGGGGGGGTGGTGGGCGGGGCAGGCAGCTGAGTGCACCAAACCCCTCGGGGCACCAGCGGACCGGGCCTGCTGGGAAATGGACTGAGGACCAGCCACTGAACAAAACTGCTTCCGAGGGTAAGGAAAACAGCTGGCTTCCCCGAGGACACAATGACTCAAATCATGGACATTTATTGTGAAAAGTCTGTAAAGCTGATCTGGTCCCAGCCCTTCAATTACTTAACAAACTGTGGTAAAGAATTAGTTTAAGTTATTTCAGTCCAAACATTCAAGTTTCTGTTATGTGTTGGGTCTTAGTTCCTGGATTAGATTTTATAAAGAGGTTCCTTTAATACACACATGAAACATGCCTGTTTATGACACACAGCTCACTTTTGAGCCTATAAAATGAACTCAAAGACAGTATGGATTAGTAGGAAGAACAGAAACCCTGAAAGCACTCAGTGGAATTAAATACTGTGGAGCTCTATGCAAGTCACTAACCACTCATTTAAAAAGCAAAGAGACTAAAGAATCTACTCCTGAAATCATTGTTGCACTATATGCTAACTAATTTGGATGGAAATTAAAAAAAAAAAAAAAAAAAAAAAGCTAAGGGACTAACAACTAACTATCCTATCGCACAGGGCCCTCTAACTCTAGTAACAGAACAAATCGGATCCCTTTGTTAAAAAGTGGCACTAGGTAATTTTAAAGTTGTTACCTGGAAACTAAGAAATTGGATTAAAATGGAAAGTATTTAATTTTCCTTAATTTTACGGTAGATTAAAGGAAAATTACTAATGCATGGACATAATATTAGAATCTTTTGAATAAAATTTCTGGCACAACACATAAGAAACATTCATGGTGAGTATCTCTTGCGAGTGGAACAAGAGGGAACAAAAGAAGTAAAGAGGAGATTTTCGTTGCCTTTGAAACTGCATAATTTTTTCACGGGCATGCTTTTATAATTTTTTAAAATGCCGATTTTTAAAAAGCTTGCAGGCACTTAAATCATAGAAGACAATGTATGTAGCTGAAAGTATAACGAACTAGAAAAGGAGAGGAAAATGTTGTGGTCTGGCTCTGTCCAGCTCTGTGACCTTGGGAAGTATATTTGAGTTGGAAGGTCCTAGCTTTCCTAGGAAAACAAGAATGAGACAGCTCACTGTGTCACCATCCAGTTGGACTCAATTTTATATTAACTGCTCTTAGATTACTCTTCTCTCATTCAGCCACTCGCTGCATCCATCAAACACTGAAAAGAACAGCAGGAACTAAACAAAAGAGAGTGCAAATTCATTTCCCTATAATGAAAATAATTAACAGCCAAAAAAAATCTATCAAGAGTTCAGAAATGTTTAGCCTGCTGCAGAAAAGGGGATAAAAGATTAACTTGATGAAAACCCAAAATCTATTACTAACAAAGGTAAATAAATATATATTCAGACCGTGACCTCGTTTATTAGAACGCTTTCCAAATGTGTGTCAGTAATTAAAAAAATTATTCTCAATCACATAAATTACAACTCTGCTGGGGTCAGGATATTGTCTTCTGTTTCCTAATTGATTGATGGATCACACTTTCTGTCTCTAAATACTAATTCAATTATTGATCTCCCTGATGATGGATCTGAATGCATGAAATTATTCTTTGTAGTCTAACAGTCATCCTCTATCAGAGGAAAATAATTTTTCTTCCTAGCTTTATGTGACCAATAACAGGGTCATGAGGTTCTCAAAGCAGCTCGCTCATAATTTATTATTAAAAGGTAACACTCTGTTGTAGTTTTCTCCCGTTTCACATCTCTTGAATAAAATACATGGTTAAATATTAAAACTGGTAGCCTTCTTAAGCATTTAAGACATGCCCAGTTTTTGAGCTTTATCTTATACTTCACCCTAATGAATAAAATGAATAAAATGAAAGAAAGAGGGGAAAATAACATTTTTTCCCTCCATAATTCCCAGTTTGGCTAAATGCCACAAATAAACTGGAGCTGTTTTGCGTAATAAAGCACACAACAGTCACTGAATATTTAGGCAAACCTTCGAGAGGGAGGCAGACTACTCGCATTGCTCTGTACCCCTGTTCTCTACTCATCTGGCCCAAAGATTTGAACTGATTTCAGATACCTGACTACACTGAAGATTTCCAGCCCAACAGCTCTAGAGGAAGATGCGGGTCACGTGACCACCACCAGGGAGCCCTTGACAGGGCACTGTCCAGCTTAGCCCCTAACTTAGCCCCTTAGGGCAAGTGCCTGATCACCACCAATTAATTGAGAGACTGAGCAAGGATGGGAACCTCTTTCTTCCTTCTCAATATGCATTTAAATACCCTACTTGGGGCTTCATTGTGCAAGCACATTTCACAAAAGAAAAGCATAATCAGGAGCCTCCTTCAAAGCCTGGAACACTGCACTCTTCTCTGTGTCTGGCCTTCACAGTTTCCCATTGTTGTAGTTACTTTCTAGCCCGGGTGCTCAAAAGTGAATCATCCTTTAAAATATATTATTTTATTTTCTTTCACACTTAATCAAGCCTCTACATTTTATCTTTCTCTTATTTTTTCATTTTCAGGAGGAAGACAGTACTTATTACTTATTTGCTAAGATTAAGGGCAAGAGCCTTGGAAGCCGATTTACCTAGCTCTGTCCTTAGTGGCAGTGTCACCTTGGGCAAGTTACTTATCTCTCTGGATCTCAATTCTTAACTACCTGGACTATCTATACTCCCACCTCTACTCTCACAGGGCAGCTGTGAAGAAAAAGACACAAAGTACCTAAGGAGCCCTATGCATAAAGGTCCTGCCCTGCTACTGGAAGATGTGCTCTTAGTTCTAGCACTTTCTAACAATCTGTTACCAGCATTCTAGAGGTCTCCATTTTCTCATCTGTAAAACCAAAGAAAATAACACAAAATTCCAGGTATGTTATGAAGACTGGAAGTAATTAATGTAAAGCATTTGGCACAGTATCTTAACAAATGTTATTCCTAACTTATAAATATAAGCTTCCTTTCCTTCCAGCTTGAAGTTGTGCTACTGAACATCCCCAATGCGACTGCTTTTTATTTATTCTACCATTTCCATTTGACTTTCAGTACAAATCCAAACCTATGTACTGTGGGCTTGTGCCCTCCCTGAAAGTTTGAAGATGCCAACTGATTAAACCCAAAAAAGGGAGGCTATATCGCCAACAGTGAGCACAATGAAGATTTTCAGGTTAATGTTATAATCGGGTTTAGGTGCCTCTCAATAGCAATAACGTGATAGACACTCTACCTTCAAAAAAATTAACATGAGACATAGGCGCCTGCACACTGCAAATGCTAAAATCCTTGGCAGGGGACAAAATAAGACCGTACCAAAGGCACTAACCAAAAACAGTCGCAGGCTAGGGTAATAAAATCTGCAGGAGCAAGGAGTCAAGAGCAACAGGGAGAAGTTATATGAACGGCCACTATTTAGTGGTAAGCGTGAACAGGGCCTTCAAAAGACAGCTTTATTTTCGGAGTTGGTTTTCTTTAAGCTTTCGAAAATCTTTAACTCTCAAGACAATACTTATCAGTGGCTTTGGAATTTTTCAATTCTTAACTTCTAGTGGCAACTACTGTAATTTTTAAATTGTTACCAGAACAATGTTATGCTTCTACCCTCATGAACAATCACAATTACTCTAAGCTTCATTTCTTTAAAACGTTACCATAGTTCTAAAATTGCAGTATTGATGCTACATGCTTTGGATTCCCAAAGATCACACTCTTTGCCACATTCATTCACCAAAACATCTGGACAAAACCCTCAATCCAGGGGCGCCTGGGTGGCTCAGGTGGAAGACTGTCCGACTTCGGCTCAGGTCATGATCTTGCGGTTTCTGAGTCTGAGACCCGCGTCGGGCTCGCCGCTATCAGCAAGGAGCCTGCTTCGGATCCTCTGTCCCCTTCTCTTTCTGCCTCTCCCCTGCTTGTGCGCTCGCTCTCTCTCTCGCTCTCTCTCAAAAATAAATAAAACATTAAAAAAAAAAGCCCTCCATCCATCACTGTGGCAAGGGCAGAATACCACCTGTGAGCAACCTTTACTGGTGGCCGCTCCCCACCACAAGTGAACATCTGGACAGTCTTCAGGTGACTCTTAGCACAAGCACAGGACATCAGTCACATACAGATCTTACGAACCACCTCGGTGTCTTTTACACACCTTGGGCCCACGCAAAGAGAAGTGGACATAAAAAATTTCATAAAACTCTGATCACGTGAGGGGTCCTCCTATTAGAGGTTCATTCTTCCCATCTTCTATCACTGCTAAGCACACCCTCTCCTCTCTACTCAACCAAACCTTTCCTTGAGACACCCTCATGCTATGTCTGCTGTTGCCTTTTCCTCTCCATGACTCTACCAAGACATCCAAACTTCCCACCTGTCAAAACCCATTTAACTTCATGAACGTTTCCTCTTCACTAGAGGAAAGGATCAGCATCTCCCAATTCTCACCTTTACTGCCTAGTTCACAACCCGAGACCATAACTGTATACAGTGACATATCCTTACTCCTTCAAGTGTTGTCTTGCTTCCCTGATAATACTACGTTAGCAGAATTTTGTCACGTTATTATATATGTAATTTTTTTAGTATTTATACTGGGAGAGGGGAAGAGGGGGAGAGGGAGGGGGAGGAGGGTGGAGGCGGGGGAGCACACAAGCAGGAGAGGGGCAGAGAGAGAGGGAGGGAGAGAATCCCAAGCAGGCTCCGCACTGTCAGCACAGAGCTGATGCGGGGCTTGAATTCACAAAACATGAGGTCATGACCTGAACCAAAATCAAGGGTCAGATGCTTAACTGACTGAGCCACCCAGGAGCCCCTGTCAAGTTACCTTATTCATGTCCACCAAATGCCAAAGCAAGACTTTTTTTTTTTAAACTACTAACAGAAAGCTACTCATAGAGTATAAGTAACAAAGAAAATAAATTAGTATTTCTGATTATTCTGAAATAACGAATAGTAAATCTGACTGAACAAATACTGAGAGTGAATATGAAGCATATTTTTGCTTTTAAACAGTTAATAGTCCTATATGCATATACTTGAACTGATCATCAACATATCGTTACGATCTGTTAACTACATCTAGTAAAATAGGGGCGCCTGGGTGGCTCAGTCGGTTAAACGTCTGACTTCGGCTCAGGTCACGATCTTGCGGTCCGTGAGTTCGAGCCCCGCGTCGGGCTCTGGGCTGATGGCTCAGAGCCTGGAGCCTGCTCCGATTCTGTGTCTCCCTCTCTCTCTGCCCCTCCCCCGTTCATGCTCTGTCTCTCTCTGTCTCAAAAATAAATAAAAACGTTAAAAAAAAAAAAATTAAAAAAAAAAAAAACATATCGTTACGATCTGTTAACTACATCTAGTAAAATAAAGCAACGGAACAATGGGTAGAGTCAGTGTACTGTCTGGCATAGTAGCTGTAGAGAAAAGGGAAACACATACATACACACTTGTGTAGCTCTGCATAAACTAATCTCTGGAAAGATCAAAAGACACTGGCAATAGGATTTAATTAAAAGAAGGAGAGAAACTGGCTGACTGGGGTAGTGTGAGTGGGAAGAGACTTACTTTGTTACCTACATCTTTTTGTGCTGTTTAAATTTTATATATGTATTTATCACTCCAAATAATAAGTTAAATAGGATAAAGAATTCCTTGAACACTTTGTCTGTTGAAAACATATTCAGATATGTACACCATAGTGAATTAACACAAGAATTAAAATGATCTGTGTGCATATGATTTATTATACTAAAGACTCATACCACTTCTTGGGTAAATAGGGAGACTCTAAATGCTAGCCCCTATACAAGTTTGTAGTTAAATGAATTTTTATCTTAAAAGTTTACTTTTAAACAATAGTCACTTGGCATTATATGTGTAACCATTAACCTTATTAGTGAAGACAGCACGAAGAACTGAGAGAAATAGCAGCTATAAAAAGAGAAGCGCCTGGATTTGAATCCTCCGCTGTCTAGCTGTGTAGCTCTCAGCTAATCACTTAACCTATCTGGACAGCAAGGTTAGGCCCAAAACCATTTCCATCCTCTCACTTTTTTTATTTTCAGCGAGAGTGAGTGTGTGTGAGCAGGGGAGGGGCAGAGATAGATAGAGGGAGACAGAGGATCTGAAGCAGGCTCTGAGCTGTCAGCACAGAGCCCGACACGGGGCTCCAACGCACAAACCACGAGATCATGATCTGAGCTGAAGTCGAACGCTTAACCGACTGAGACACCCAGGTGCCCCTGTCACCTGTTTTTTGTAAATAAAGTTTTATTGGAACAATCTATGCCCATTTCCTTACACACTATATACGTGGCTGCTTTCACAGGATAATGTCAGACTTGACTGGTTTTGACAGAGACCGTGTGCCCTGCAAAGCTGGAGATGTTTACTATCTGGCCCTTCTCAGAAAAAGTCTACCTGTCTCTGCCTAAGAATAAAATAAGAACAAACCACATCTACATTGAAGCTCCACTCCGAGCAGGCAGCAAGTCAAAACTATTTTCAGAAGAGCATAAAGACATTATTTATTTTTTTCACACTTATGTTCTCCAAGCACAATATGGAGTCTTCCAGAGGCTACAGGATGTCACAAGAGACTACATGCAGAAGCAGACACAAGAATACATCTATTTACCCTTAAGCCAGACACAAAAGAGATTCACAAAAACAGTACCATTCTTCCGACCAAATATTTTTTCTTTTTAGAAAATTGTCATTTTGGTTAAAAAGGGGTTATTTATGTTAACATATAACGAATTCATTGTTTTTATAAGTCATAAATACTTTACCTTTTCTCAGTTTTACTTCTCTAGAATAAACATTGATAAGTATTACCCATATAAATAAAAGCTCTGTTGGGTGCTCAATGTTTATAGGTGTTTTGAGACTAAAAAGTTCGAGAATCTGCTATACTATAGCCCTGATGCATCACAGCGGCAAGATTAACTGGCCTACCAGAACAGTCTATGCACTGGGC
Source organism: Panthera leo (assembly GCF_018350215.1). NCBI lineage: Eukaryota > Metazoa > Chordata > Mammalia > Carnivora > Felidae > Panthera > Panthera leo. The sequence continues at coordinate 12,891,735 of NC_056690.1, forward strand.
AGGGTTGGATAAACCCAAAGTAGAGAGCCTACCCGGATAATCAATGATACCACCACCAGCCGGCAGGCAGAGAAATTTGACAATTCTAATTAGAAGCTCCCCAGGGTACTTCAGAAATTTCATTCAAAACTTGGACATAAGGCCAAGGGAAAACAGCCTGTCCTTTCAACATCGTATACAAGAAATGACCATCAAAGGATTACCTAGTGCTATGGTGCCCCAACTGTGTAGAAAGCACACCAGACAGAACACTAGCAAAGTCACAAGGGTGTGGCAAGATACTTTTAAATTGGCAGGGAGGAAACAAACCAACATCTGTCAGAGCCTATGCAAACTCCTAGATCAAGGTGGTCCACAGTTTCAACAGCAGACTGTACTGCATTCCCTACAATAAAGTCAGATCTTAGTGAAAGTGCTTTTTCAGTGGTGACTGCAATATAAAGTAAAATCAGTAGTGGTGTCCAATCCATTGCAAGATTTGAAGTTATTCAGTGTCCAAAAGGCATACACATCCTATTAATAAGCAGTTGTGGTTATTTAAGGATAAACTTTCTTCTTTTCACTTATGTGCATTATTTGGTCAGAAAGGTACTAAGTTGTAGTTACAGAAATACTTATTAATTTTCTATAAAAACCTAGCTACTCAAATGCTCTTTGAACCGGTTTAACATCTTATGTGTTCCTTCACTAACATGTTGATTAAAATGTTTGGCATTTGTTCATTTTATATTTGCATTAGAGTCCCAATTTTACCTTTTTGTAAATTTTATTTTAGTATGCTGAAGTTGTCTTTTCCCAGCATCTCTAGAAATAGCTCTATTTTTAAAAAGCTAAATTTTAAAGGCTTTAATAACTAGTCATCAAGTACTATGGAAGGATGTTTCTATAGGAATACGTAAAGTATCAAAAAAGCCTCTATACGTAGACTCTCATATTCAAATAAAGGACATACCTATGTGTTCAAATACAATTTAACTGTCTTAAAATCCGATGTGGTTTTCTGCATCTCCCAATTTTTAATAAATACATTTAATCCTTTTGAAAGCAGTAAAATATACAAGAGGGTTTTTTTTTTAATGTTTGGGATGATTTATGAGCACATTCTTCAAAAAGGCAGTATTAATGAAAGTTTAAAAAGTGAATGAGTAAGATGGAATTAAGTTCCCTCCAAGGAAACATTTTAGTATTATTCATTAAATAGAGGGCTAAGGACAAAAGAACAGATGACCACAACTGTCTTATTAGTTAACTTTTAGTGCCAGACTACGCCAGTAAAGTAAAAATACAGATAACAATTTATTTTACCCTCAACCTCCCACTTATTTTTTTCTATTATTTTTCACTCCATGTCAAATGTTTTTATCTAGATCCCTGTTTTCACTTCAAGCTACAGAAGTGATCAATGTGTTTAAAAAGGAAAAAATAGGGAAAACTCCCTCCCGTCTCCCGCCCGCCTTTTTGGAACCTTTATGAGGAAAGGTAGGAAAAAAAGCAAAGTAAAAAGCAAATGCATCAATAGATGTGTTGAAAGATGCCAAATGAGAAGATCCAAATGAGAAGAAGCTTCTGGAAGTATTGGTGGTTTGTAAGGAGCCTCCTTCTTTCCTCATCCAATAATTGTGACTGCTGGATCCATTTCTCTCCGTGTCGCTTTTCATCTCTGCTACCTCCTTCTTCTCCTCAAAGTTATCTCATCTTAATACTGAAGACAACTGGTTTAACTACTCCCATTTATATGTAAAATACCAAAAATAAACTACCATGCTTATAGTCAAGCTTAACAGTCTAAGGACTACACGTGCACCTGAGACCAAAACCAAACCTATGAAAATACTGGATGGAAATGGGGTGAATTTTAAGGAAGTTCAATCATGCACTTTTAATCCATGTTTTATTTAAAATATCAACTTTACTGTTTGTAAACAATGTCACATGATGTGAAAGAGGAAAAATAAAATAATACACAATGCTATTCCTGAATTAGAATCATTTAATTTTGAAAAATTGATCAGTTTCATATATAATACAATAAATAGCATATGAAGTGCCATGATAAGCTAGGAAGAAATTTACAGAACAGGCTTTAATGATTTCTTTGTCTAGTTATTCATTCCACTACTTACACTATTTCTCCTTCAATCCTCAAAACAACCCGTATTAAGAAGATATCATTGTTATTACCTTTATTCTTACTCTTCTCAGAGTTTAGAAACAAAACACAGATAATGAGTGGACCATTCTGACTGTGTACATTAAGAGCACGATTAGAATGGGAGTAATAATAAAGGCCTAAATTTCTGTCATTTATTTCCAAAGGAGCAGTGTACTGGGTGAGAGATTCAGTTCCATCAGTTACACTTGTAATAACGTGTATGTGCATTACTTTCTTGAAACAATCACATGTCCAAAAAATTCTAATTCCTGAGCTCAAGATTTACAATGCTTCACACGTACACTGCAGGTAAGAACAACAGGCCCCTGCTCGTCCGCCTCACGCTATCTACTGTTACCCCAGCCTCAGCTCCAGCTTGATGCCTCCACAACTTTGGCTGGTTCTGAAAATCTCTGACTTGTTCAAAGGAGTTACTGTGTTCACCCTCAAAGAGGTAAGCTACACAAGGTACCGACAACCCAACTGAAGGCTTCTTCATGGTGTACTTGGAAGAATCAAAAGACCTTTGAATTTTGGAAAGTTTAGTTTACAGAAAATCAAAGCACAAATACACAATTCTCTGTAATACAACATCTACAGAACATGCCCTGTACTGCACTTCATACACTGAGCAGCAAAGGTACCAGCAGTATCCTCCAATGGAAGAATCCTCTGGTTTGAAATGTACTCAACAAGTATTTTATTGAGTCATTTCTAGGTACTTTTAGCACCATGTGTTTCTAAGGAATGGGGAAAAGAGGAGGCCTCGCGACTATTACAGAAATGTGCTTTAGTAACTTATCTTTCTGAACACACAAAACATGCTTAAAATGATCAAGGAATAACGTAAGATAGTACGTATTCAATTAAATACATGATCATAATCAGGGTTCCAAGCCAGTATTTTAAGTTTTTAAGAGCCTGGGTAAACAGAGGGCTGAGGAGTTAAAGTGGAAAAATAAAAGCACATAATTCCAATTTTTCTGTTTTCACATAGTGGATGTTTAAGGGATACCACAATATCTTACTCTTTCTGTAAGGAACTCCAAATGAGGGTAACGTTTCTTTTCATTAATGAAATTAATGCCTAGAAAGGTTACTTATTCAAGGACACAACAAATCGTCAGCAAAAGAAAGTTGTATTTATTTCAGAGATTTGAACCATAATCTGATATAAAGCTTAAATTCTGGATTATAAAATTATAAATAAGAAATAAAGGATGGGGGCATCTGGGTGGCTCAGTTGGTTGAGCATCCGACTTCGGCTCAGGTCATGATCTTGCGGTTCATGGGTTCGAGACCCACGTCGGGCTCTGTGCTGACAGTTCAGAGCCTGGATGGAGCCTGTTTCGGATTCTGTCTCCCTTCCTCTCTGCCCCTCCCCTACTCATGCTTTGTGTGTCTGTCTCTCTCTCAAAAAGAAATAAGACAAACAAAAGAAACAAAAGATGGGAGGTGGCAGGCTACGTTAAAACTGATGGAGTGCTTTTAAGGCCACTGAAACAAAGCTTAAAATTCTGCTAATATTACAATTTTCTCTCAGTGAAACTTACTTTCTACAGTCTTTTTTTTTTCTTTTTTTTTTAAATCTCAGTGACAGAAAACTTTAACCAACTGTCTTCAATTATACATAGTAATGTGTTTCTTTGCTTTCTTACATGCTAGGTACCAGGTAACACTCTATAAATTATACTGGTCAATTTCAGTAGTACGTAAAAGTACTTCAAATGTTGCCCACAATGTTCCTTCTAGGCTCTTCTGTGTACAACCAATTAGAAAGGTGTCCGCCTTTCTATGAGGCATGTTAAAATCTCAAGATGTGTTAAAGCTGCTTCTACTAATAAAAACTGAAATTCATAAAGCACCAATGGAGGACAATATCCAACAGAGTAACACAAGCTTTTCACGAGGAAATACCTGAACTGAAACAACCATCATGAACAGCCCAAATGTTCGAACTTGAAATTTGAGCAAACTATTCAATAATAAATAATACTGAGGAAAAACTCACATAAAACCAATTATTATAAGAACATTTATAAAAACACAATATTTTAAACAATCATCTCTTAAGAATGGTAAAGAAAATCTTTTTGCTTTAATGACATAACCCAACATTTTATGTTAGATGACTTTTAAGACCTCATTTTCCACTTTGATCCTAGGGCAAAATAAACAGATTTACAACAAAAGAAGTATGTTCCATTCAGTTCAACCAAACCTGTAATACTCTTTGTACTAGAAATTGTAATAGATGTGGAGTAGAATAAAAGAGGGAGAACGATGAATACTAGACACCAAAATAAGTATGATTCTGTTCTAAAAAGTCAAGGATGGAATGATGCGGGAATGGAAAAAGAAAAAAATGCAGACTAAATTCTCATCTTCCTTAGAACAAATTCAAGACAGGAATAAAGTTTTTAAAATAAACAACAAAAGTAAGTAAGAAGTAAAACCATACTCTTGATAAATTTACAGGTCAAATGCCAAGGGGGGGGGGGCGGGGGGTAGGGAACAGCTAGGAAAGTTGCCTCAGGGGAGCAGCTCAAAGAGCTAGGAAAGTTGCCTCAGGGGAGCAGCTCAAAGAAGAAAGATCAAAGTTAATGTTGAGATGCCAGGAGAGCCGGAAAGGTTGGGGAAAAAAAAGAACCTGCACAAAGAGAAAAGGAGTTTAGACAATGGTAGAGATTGTGAAAGGCAACCCTGGCTGGACAGAAAGGCTTCTATTGGAGAGCAGGGATGCCAGATAAAGTGTGGGTAACATCCAAAACACAGCTGACACCACATGGTGCTCTTATGGGGGAGAGCACTTCACCCACCAAGAGCAGTCTTAACAGAAGTGATGGGAACCAGGAGAAAGTCAGAAGACTGTGACAGACCAAACATCACGACAGGAAGGAGGCTCCACAGGATGTAAGTTGGTCCTGCATCTCAGCACCCAGAGCTTTCCAAACTCTTTAGTCTTAAATATTAAGCTATAATACTTCAACGTTACACAACTTTTTTTTTAAATGTTTATTCATTTTTGAGAGACAGAGCGTGAGCGGGGGAGGAGCAGAGAGAGAGGGAGACACAGAATCTGAAGCGGGCTTCAGGATCTGAGCTGTCAGCACAGAGCCTGACGTGGGGCTCAAACCCACAGACCACGAGATCATGACCTGAGCTGAAGTCAGAGGCTCAACCAACTGAGCCACCCAGGCACCCCTAGCCTTACACAACTATTAATAAAACCCTAAATGAAGTATATATCATCACATTCGACTGATGGGTTCTTAGATACACATTTAATACTTTCTAAGAACCACACTTAATAAAAGCTTTGTTTTTATAATATTCTTGAACACTCCAAATATACCAGAGGTAAGCCAAAGGGCTATAAAATACATTATATACTCTCCATTTTTTCCCTTTGATTCCTTCATATAAAAGATTGGCAAGAGAACTACAATGCAAATAAGTATATTTCAAAACTCATACCAGAATGAAGATGATTTCAATCAGATCTTAAAATATGCAGTAAAAAAAGTTCTTTAAAAACAGAAAATAGCTCCTATCAATATTTTAGGGGTAGAATCAATATACAATATGCCATTTCTTATAGAGCATATGGCCATTATATAAAAAGATTTATAGTAGGAATACTTAATTCATTTAATGCAAATCACCTATATAAAAAATATTTGGGTGGCTCATCCAGTGAAGCTTCTGACTTGGGCTCAGGTCATGATCTTGCAGTTTGTAAATTAGAGCCTGGCATCGGGCTCCATACTGACAATGCAGAGCCTGCTTGGAATTCATATTCATTCTCTCTCTCTCTCTCTCTCTCTCTCTCTCTCTCTCTCTCTCACACACACACACACACACACACACACACACACACACACACACACACTGTCTCTGCCCCTCCCCCACTTGCATTCTCTTTCAAAATAAACTTAAAAAAATTTTTTTAAAGAATATTTGGATAGCAATCTTCTGCTAGTACAAGAAACTACCAGAAACATAAAAACTTGTAATTATCCTTAGTTTTTTTCTAAGTAATTACTCCCACCCCTTCCACCATGAGTGGCGGCCAACCACCATTACAACAGCAGCCACAAGTCAGGTTCTTGACAGCCACTTCATGTTACTTTACTCAGCCCTAAACCATCTTACGCACAATCTCCATTCTACCAAAACAAAACAAACAAAACTGGGGTGTGTGTGTGTGTGTGTGTGTGCACGCGCACGTGCAAACCTAGGCCCAGTCACTTTAAGGAGAGTGAAATTTGTTTATATAATCTTCATTAACATTTTTAGTTACATTTCATTGAACTGATGAAGGGAAAATGTTAGGAAGAAAATTACATAAAATCAATCAAAAGCAACATTTTCAAGCAGTATTCTTAACCTTCTTTGAAGAAGTGAACATTCTTGTCTAAAAGTGGAGAGACGTCCGTAATCCAACTTTAATCTGTGATGCTTTTTCCCCTTGCTGCCAACATATTGCACATATGTCATTGTCACAACATTTTACTGAGAACCCTCAGCTCACCTTTCAAAGAAAAGACACATTTGGACTTTCTTTAATCTGGTAATTTCCTGATCCTTTCCTCCTCTTACTTTCCTGTCTCATCTCATCCTACCTCATTCCCTAAAGGAAATTAACAAGGACAGTTTAGGAACATTTCTGTAAAGTTTTTTTTTTTTTTAAGTTTATGTATTTATTTTGAGAGAGAGAGAGAGAGAGAGAGAGAGAGAAAGTGTGCATGTGAAGACGGAGAAGGGCAGAGAGAGAGAGGGAGAGAATCCCAAGCAGGCTGCACGCTATCAGTGCAGAGCCCAAAGTCGGGCTCGATCTCATCAACTGTGGGATCATGACCTGAGCCAAAATCAAGAGTTGGATGCTTAACTGACTGAGCCACCCGGGCACCCCATTTCTGTCAAGTTTTAAAACTGATTTTGGACAAGGCTTCAACATAAATGTCAACTGAGAAAAGAAATAATAAAGACCTTTCATGCCTTTACATTTTTAAGAAGATGTTCAGTGTTTATAAATTTGAGGGAAGAGACTACAAACATTAGTACTTTTAAAACAGTATAAAACACAAAGCCATTAATTAATAAATTGGGAACAATTTACAACACACAAACATTGGAATCACTGAGAAAATAGGTGACATTTCATTAGTCAATTAAGTAACATATTAAAATCAACGTCTCCCACAAAGTGATTTAGCACCAGATGCTAAGCCATCCAATTTTAATAGACAGACAATGCAAACCTAAGTCAAGCACAACAAATAAGAGCCGGGTGACAAAAGATGGTAAAGTTTTATGCCCTAAATACTCATTAGGTTCCACTCTGGGCAGTAACAAAGCTCCTCCCAAACCAACACATCTCTCCATCCAAAAACTAACAACCAGAATTATGAAGAAAATATTAAAATCTGCTAAAAATAAATGTTACTAGATAAAAAAAAGCTACTAAATGGAGCTAAGAACTTAGAGAGGGGGCAAGAGTCTACACTTGACAAGAAGGAATGGTAGCAAGTGACTTTCCCCTTTCGGCAGACTGAACCACATGGAGTGGCTAACACTGTCTACAAACTCCACTTCCAGTCTTACTGGCTTGAAGAACCAGAGGACTGAGTTCAAAGAGACCCGAGCAGCTAGAAAATGAGAAAGGAAATCCTGGGAAGAAGACAGAGTCAAAACTCTGACCGAATCTCTGGTGGACCCCCTGAATTAGGTGCACAGGTCAGACTTTGCCTAGCTAACACCAGAACAGTGGCTTCTCAATTGGGGCAATTAGGCCTCTTGGGAGACAGCTGGCCATTTATCTGGTGGCATCTTCCTCTGGAGGAGGAAGGCACTATGGGCATTGTACAGGTAGAGGCAAGGGATACTGCTGGGCGTCCTACCAGGCACCGAACAGTATCCACAACAATCGTCCAGCCCAGAATGTCAGCAATGCAGAAGTGAGAAACCCTACACTGAAAGAAGTAAAAAGATTTCAACTGCTACCCACCAAAGGTGAGACAAGAGATTGGAGTCTGAGTTGAGCTAAAGTTTACTGTTTTAAAACAAAATAGTAAACAAAATGAACATTCTTTAGAGAAAGAAAACAGAATCCAGAATCTCTACATTACTTACAATGCCCAAAATATAATTCAAAATTATTCAAGAGATGAAGAAACAGCAAAATCTAACCCATAATGAATAGATAAAACCGATGGAGATAATCTAGATATTTTATTTAGTACCAAAGATTTTAAAGCAATTATTGTAATTATGCTTAGGGACATAAAGGGAAATGTACTCACAGTGAATTTAAAATATAGGAAATCTCAGCTGAAAAATGGAAATAAAACAGAGCCGAATGAAATTGAAGGACTGAAAATTACCATACCAAAAATAAAATATACATTAGCCAATTATTTTTACTCTTAGGGCTTCTTTCAGAATCTGTCTTGTGCCCATGATGCAACGATTTTCACTAAATCTTGACTATAATTATATTAAAAACTAAATGGAGGTAAAAAGCATGATATCTTCTAAATAATTTGACATTAGAAAAACCAATGGTTATTATACCTTTTAGAATAATATACGTAGCAGAGATATATGGTAGACTGTAACAAGAAATTATAAATAATCATTGGGATGCTCATATTTTTGAGCCATTCTATAGAACTAATTTATACTTGGTGTGGCTGAAATTTTCCAACTTAAAATTAAGAAACATCCCCCCACGTCCTTCATAGACAGCCTAAAAGTCCCATTTCATAAATAAAAACATATATAGATGTGTACATTTTTAAAAATAGTAATATAATAAAACAAGAGCAGCCATTTCCCTTAGACATGTCTGTTTTTAACTTGCCATAAAAGTTTCCCACATGCTATCAATACGCTATGAGAAATTAATTATGAGTGGAAATGACCTCCCAGGCACATACATTTTACATTTTTTCTAAACTCTAAGAAACTTCAGCAAAAGTAACCTAGGGTTGGGGCGCCTGGGTGGCTCAGTCGGTTGAGCGTCCGACTTCGGCTCAGGTCACGATCTCGCGGTCCGTGAGTTCGAGCCCCGCGTCAGGCTCTGGGCTGATGGCTCTGAGCCTGGAGCCTGCTTCCGATTCTGTGTCTCCCTCTCTCTCTGCCCCTCCCCCGTTCATGCTCTGTCTCTCTCTGTCTCAAAAATAAATAAATGTTAAAAAAAAGAATTAAAAAAAAAAAAGTAACCTAGGGTATTTTACAAAGCAGGAGATACATAAGCATTCATCTTAAAATGCAGCCTATTTCCAAAATAGTCACTTTAATCTCGGGGAATTAGCTATTTGATGTACCACAATATACTTCCATAATGCTTAGATTCGCTGAAGCTGACATGAAGAAACTTAATATAAATATCCTAAACGAAACCAGAGATATGAGTACATTAAGCATACATCCTTCATGCTACCAAAAGGGTAATCATTTGAACCTCCATTCATTTATGTCCTGACCCCTCAGTTGACTTTTTTTCCAACAAAGCAAGTGGCATTTAGCTAGGACATCTTAAGCAAAGGCAAAAGAGGTGGTCAGCTGTATGATAAAACAAAAAAAAAAAACTCAAATTAACTCCCACTTGGTACTGAAAATTTCTTCTCCCCTCTTCCTAATCTGATTTTGAACATCATTACTGAAGTTAACAAAAACCCTCCCTCCAAAACACATCCTTTAAAACTTGCAGACACATTGAAAGAGTAATATCAAATCCCTTGGGTTGGTAAATAAAGGAGTCACTGAAACCAAGCACATCCAGGAAAGGAAGAAGGAAAGATAAATACATATACACAGGTACATACACACATATACATGCACATATACACACAGGGAAAGAAAGAAGGAAAGACAGATATGTAGCTAGATAGGCAGGCAACATAAACAAACTGACTGATCCGGGGCATGCCTAGATTCTACAGTTTTCCTAAAATCAGAGAATCTGAAAACTGAAAGACATTTTGGAAAAAAAACAATGCTGAAAATAAGTCCTGCAAGGACAAATAATTAATGGAAGATCATCCTTATTTCTGGATGGCCTACTAAACAAAGAGAGCTTTGTTTCCAGCTTAGTTTCAATCCACTGGCAGGAATTAAAAAGGGAATTATAGCAATGATATTATTCCAACCTCTCTAGTACATTAAAAAACAAGGTACATATAAAATCTTCTTTCTTGAAAGTACGTATTGAAACTTCTTTTTTAAACTATGACAATTACTGATGTTGAAAATGTAAGTTTTTTACTGTAGTCTTTTTAGAACACCAATAAAACAAATAAAAAATTAGAAGTGGTGGTAACTCTGTTTTGGTTATGAAGGAAAACGGAAAGAGAGGGAAAAAAAGTGAAAGAGCTACCTAGACAGTATATAGTTAACTATCGTCACCTCTGGTTGAACTGGTCTTTCGATTTCACATTCCTCTGTGCATAATGCTTGTGAACAAAACCAAGTGCAGTGGTACATGAGACACTTGTTAAAACCACAGACAGCACAACGCAGTTTTATCACAGGCCCTCTTTAAATGCTTCTCTCTTCCCTTCCTAGGTGCAGGAGTTTTTCCTTTGCAATGACTTGTAACAAATGTAGCAAGAACCCTACATTCGGGGTCTTCATTTCAACCCCCATTTATACCTCAAGCTACTGCAACCTCAAATCCCCCCCACCGCTGAAAGCCAAATCTAATAGTCCTCTTAGAATGTATTTTACATGGCCTGTGTGGCAGACACAGCTGACTGATTCATCATGAAACTTTAAAAATCCATGGTTTTGGTGACACCAACCATCCTGGCTCCCACTTCTCATTTATCTTTCTTAGTCTCCATACACACATTCTTCCTTCTCTAGCCACCCACGAACGCCTACGCTCAAGACTCTAACCACATCCCTCTTCTCACCTTGCATACAATTCTCAAATACATTCAAATGACAAAATACACAGTATCTTCTGCTATCTCCCCCATCAGATAAAACCAACAGAAAATGACTACATATTTTATGGGTCAAAAAAAGGCTGCAAAACTATTATACATGTTTAGATAAGTCCAAACTGTTTCATTAATATGCTTTTACGGGTTTCCCATCAGACAGCCCTCATTATCAAGACACGTGGCAAAAGGCACCACCTAAAGTTATGAGAAAAATCGAAAAAAATCATCACCAATGATCATATTTTTCGGGACACTAGGAAGAGATTCCCTTTATCTTTCACATTGTAAGCACTTGTTCACACGTCTGTTTATCCTCTACATGAGGGATTCCTTTCCCTGCCTTTTCGTCTGTTTGTCTCTAGATGGAAACATCACAAGGAAAGTACAGGAAAGAGGAGGTCTGGAAGAGCCAGGAGAAGTGAAAAGAGGGCAGGGGAGGGGGTGATGTTGAGGAAAGAGGGGGCAGGGAAGTTTTAAAGTGCTAAAACATATTCTCCTGCATCAAAGTATTTCATCTTATTATACAAAATCTATTTTTTTGCTATTAAAATCAAAAGGTAAGGGCATTTCTTGAAAAATAGGTGAGTGGTATAAGAACATTAAAAAAAAGAAAGAAAGAAAGAAAGAATCTCTGGCTTAAAAGTAGAAAAAAAAAAATCCAGACAAAACAACACAAAAGCGGTCAAAATAATATACTTCCCAATGTGTGAGTGCCCACACATGGATATCTGCTAACAGCACATACAAAAGTAATCAGAATATTTAAAAGTATTTGAGGCTTGTTGGAGTATCGTTCAAGGTAGGCTTGCCCATGAGGAAGAGACAGCTGATTAATTCAGAAAATGCACTAGCAAATATGTTTCTGTTAACTACTATATACCTGATATCAGAAAAAAATTCAAGGTCCAAACGGTTACTGGGAGCGATCAATTATTTCGCTAAAACTAGCATTCAAAAAATAAAGTGCATAAACTTCAAATTCTGTAGTAATCAAATGTAGGCTGAAACTGAATAGAATCTCCATGAATAATTTCTAAATTATTTGAAAGGAATACATTTTTCACTGGTTTGTTTTTCAGCATATCCTGGAAGGAAAAGTTTTTTCAAGTTCAACATACTTCAGGAACCCAGAAATTTTTTATGTTTGATGTTATTTGCCACAACTCTTTAGGACAAAGCCAAAGTTTTCTGTCTTACTTATTATATTCCTAAGGCTATGAGCAACAGAAGATGTGCCACCACAAAGAAAAAAACAATGTGAATAAATTTCTTTTACCTTCTTGGACCTGCCTGTTTAAATACATACATACATACATACATACATATATAATATATAATATATAATTTGTCTAAGTTTATCCTATCATCTCATAGCAAACATTAAGAACTCTTTTCGAGTCCACCAAGCAAATGATTTAGTTTTGCTATCACTACAGAAAATAATCATAGCTCAAGAAATCATATGCTGTTAATCGAACAGGTGAAATCTATTCATCAATAGATTCATTTGTCTTCACTATTAAAATCGTTTTAGCTATGTAAAATACGCAGTGTTAAATCATCTTTTAATCTCTTGAAAAAAAGTACGCTATAATTACTTAACTTTATACTTAAAATGTCATTCTTTAAAATATATTTCTCTCATGTGTATCTCTTAGCATCAAATAAGAGCTTTCCCAAAAATATCAATTTGTGCATAAAACTTGTTTAGCACCGGGCAGCAAATTTTCCTCTCATCGGTCACTAAACTGAAAATGTGTGCACACCCACACAAAATTAAGCCTAAAAATTTTCACTTATTTTTGCTTTTTCTCAACTACAAACCAGTCACATCAATGATCTCATTTAGTCTTTACAATAACCCTGTAAGGTAGTAACTAAACTATTATCACCAACTCTGTTACAGCAAAACACAAAGTTCGGTTCAGAAAACCTAAACAACTTCTCTAAAAGCGAAGAACTTTTGAAGAGAGGCATGGGACGTGATCCCAAATCTATTAAATCCAAATGCCCTCATCCACAGACAGCATCAGTCTGTCCATCCAAAATGACCTGAACACTAAGATCCTGTTTCAGCATCAAACAAGAGGCTCTATTTTCCATTCAGAGAATAAAAGTGGAAAAGTCATTATACCTAACAAAGTTCTATTACAGCAAATGCCAACTTTTAAAACAACGTTTGGTTTAAAATTTTTCCAATTGTTAACGCCTCCTAAAATAGTTTTTCAAAATCATTAACATTTCTATACTACAATAAAATGAAGTTTGAAGTTCAGCCTTCAACCATGAGAATGAAATCTAAAACTAATAAAATAATTCAATTACATTGCTCAGAAATCGAAAGCCTGCCGGGTACACAAAAATCAAATATCTAAATATATTACAAGTATTATTCACATCTGGTTTGCTAAAGTCAGGAAGACTTCTGGGATGTAAATGAAGTGCAAAGACATACAGATGTTATGTAAAATAGATTGGTAACTATATTCGACTTCAAACATTAGTGTTTATTATTAAAGTACTAATTACTGCTCTTTCAATCCCCATTTTATTTCCGCACTTCCCCTTCATCCCCCAATTCCTATGAAATCATCATACAAACACCTATAGCTACTGATGAAAAATTTTAGGACTGGCTCTGTCCGAGACCGCACACTGAGCATGGAGAGGCACATAGGAATGAATGGTAAAGATCATCGTGCCAAAGCAACTCATCACTCATCAACAGAAAAACCAAACCTTTAACCCATCCTCTGTAAACTTAACTAAACAGTGAGATTAAATATGCCCATGGAGCAAATGCTTTAGTTAGAGCAAATCAATATAAATAAAGGAAAAAAAATTCCTCACCGTCAAAGAATCTGTAAACAAAACCATATTTTTACATACCCATACATACTGACACCATTCTAAATGTAGAATTATCCTTTTCAGGCAAACTTTGATATACATAATACCTACTTTCTAGTTAAATATATATATCTTTAAATCCTAAAGGATTTGAAATGTACTAAAAAAGGGAAAATATTTTTTAAAAATCCATGGTGATTTGACCAAAAAAAAAAAAAAAAAAAAAAAAAAAAAAATTACATGCCAGTCCCTAATTTATCTGATTTGAAAAAAGAAATCCTAATTCTCATAAATTAAGTTTGGTTAATGAGATCCACAACCACGTCATCAAAGCTTTAAGACATACAGGTTGGAGAGGAAGCTGCTAGTGCGAATTAAGTCACAGGGAGGAACAATGAAGTTAAGAAGGTAAAGGTTCCAGAACAGGCAAGAGCTGCCAGCCAAACTTGTGGCAACTACCTAAAAAAGAGCTAACCTTACAGCTTAACATCTAAGGTTTCAATAGCTCTTATCTGCAGCCAGGAGCTGGAACCCTTAGCTCCGGGCAACTTCATGGACAGTAAAATAGAATTGGGATTGTGTGCCCTGCTCTTCCGATAGGAAACAATCACCCATCAGCTTATGATTCCAATTCATCAACTTATGATTCCAATTAAGTCTGTGCTATGTCCAGAGATAAATGAAGTAAATATTTGCCTTTCAAGGTTTTAGTTTTTGATCCTGGTTTGATTGATATAAAGTCCACGCTTGTTTGGCATTCAATAAATGATAGTCAAAAGTTTAGGACTGGTTAGAAAAGTGCTTCACAGTCCTGGTTTAAGATTTTCAAGGATGTATTCACAGACATTTAAGGGGCATCAATCAATTCTATAAAAATTATCACCATTTGAATTCAGCTCACTGTTTTTAAAGTTATGCATATAACACTTTAAATAAGAAAGATAGGGGTGCCTGGGTGGCTCAGTCGCTTGAGCATCTGACTTTGGCTCAGGTCATGATCTCAAGGTTCAAGAGTTCAAGCCCTGCACTGGGCTCTGTGCTAACAGCTCAGAGCCTGGAGCGTGCTTCGGATTCTCTGTCTCCCTCTCTCTGCCCCTAACCCACTCACATTCTGTCTCTGTCTCTCTCAAAAATAAACAAACATTTAAAAAAATTTAAGAAAGATAAAAAAGGATAATGAAAGTAACAAAACAGAATATTTTAATTCCACATAGTGTGGTAAGAAGGGGCTTAGATATAGGTTACTGATTATCTTTCTAGTCCCATATTCCACAAAAATTTAATAATACACTATTCAAAAAAATGTGTAATACACCAATTAACAACATTTTATGTAATAAAATCTATTTTAGTACATCTAAACAAAGACTGTTAGAAAATAAATAAATAAGCTGCTTCCCCCATCCATCTCTTGCCAAAACATAGCTATGGTCAAGCAAAAGAAACGAAAAACCTGAAGGTTCATAAGACTCACCTTTTGTTGACTGGTTTTTCATCCTTTTCATACGGTCGGACAAACCACTTCCCAATCCTAACGAAGTTCTTATCCATTAGGCACCTGCAATAATCACACCAAGAATTATATTTACAGTCTCAATAACAAATTAGCAAGTCACTGAATCAAATAATCGCAGATGAGATATACTATGGCAAATAAAAACATCACCAATTAAACTGTCAAAATGTTTTCTTATCACTTAAAATTTTTATATTATAGAGATGCTGAAAGAACTTTCTGACTTTGAGCATAAATTTTTATTATGAATTATTCTTGCACATGTAAAAAATTATGCAAAATTAATTGGCTGAGGTATTCCTGAAACGTCTTAAACTTGTGAATTACTTCAAATCCAAACACACTTTTGCATTATTTCAATTCTTGTGTCATCAAGAATGTTGGGAATACAGGCAGCATTCCTTACGAGTACCTCAGAGGTATTCTTCTAAGCCAGGGATGCTCATTTTGCAAGGTGTAATGCTGGCTTTCTTGCTTGGCATGTGATATGCAATCCTTTAGCAGAGATCTCAGAAACACAAGCACTGCAGAGTCTCTTGTACTTAGGTGTTTTTCTTCTGTAAGTATGGTGAAGCACTTGGTTATGGCTTGGCAAGAAAACAAAGAACCACAGCCATTTCTTCCATGGTGATTATCTGCTTTCCTCCTATCCAAGTTGTGCCCCACTTCTGTTTCCATGTTGTTTTGTGTACATTGTGTTTCAGTGTCAAATTACAGGGTAATCCTTCTGCAGACATGTTAAATGGCAATTGAACTCAACTCATGTAATACCAAAAATGCACACAATTCAACTGAAGTGACAAGAATACAGACAGCTATGACCAAGTTCACTCATGTGCAAGCATATGACAACTGTATCATACCTGCCATCTGGCCAATTCTGAGATGCCATCATTTGTAAGGAATATCCCTGATTTTAAAAATATAAAAATGTGGGAGAAAATGCACATTTTGAAATTGACAAAATACAGTAATCTCTAACATTATTCAACGAAATGACACATATTTTGTAAGAAAACCTGTCAGAAAGTTGGATGTAATTCTTCTACAAAGGTTCTACCTACCAGTAAAAGAGCTACATAGCAATTCTTTATTCAATATTCAGGCAATTCTGCAAGTGGCTTGCTTTTGCCTCTGTAATTTCCATACCATCAAGGAGGACGGAAACAATTCAAGCCTTCACCCAACTCATTACAGGTTAGATGGGTTAGTAAATGGCAATAGTTTCTGCTGGCCACAATGTAACTCCCTGTGGGCAGAGTCAATCTGGAGCGTTGTTGCATCAAAAAAAAAAAAAAAAAAAAAAATCACCGGCTTCAACTGCTTTTATTTTGAAAGTGAATTTCCACAACAATCTTCCTTGTTCACAATGCAGAAAATCATTTTCAAAGCAACCCAATCTGTTTCCCTAAGATTATAAATGAAGTTGCCTTTAGGGTTAAAGACTACATGAGTCCATTAAAATTAGGAAATAGGGAATATCCAACAAGGTGAAAGGACTCAAGAAGCAAAACTCAGAAAGTTATGTCCACAGTTTATTCCCCAGCACACAGGCTTAATTGTATTCTTCAGGCAGAATAGACAGACAGACAGACAGATAGATAATTTCCACTGAAAAACTCTAGTGTTTGCCAACAGCAATAGTACCAGTAACCACGACTAGAATCACTACCACCACCACCACATGTGAATACCACATGTAGTATATCATTTAATTATTGTAATATTTGCATGAGACAGATGGTACATGCCAACTTTTATACATGAAGAAGCTGAGGCACAATGAAAATGTCACCTACAGAAGGTCACACAAGCAATCGAGAGCAGAGCTGGGATTAAGCCTAGGTATATCTGATCACAAGGCCAGAACATTTAACTATTACCATATTTTGACTCACATGCTGTCACATTTCCTCAGTTCTTTCCTCAATTTCAAAGTCCAGATGCAAGCTGTAATTGATGGGTCTATTTAATGTTTCTTTATCCTCTAAGAGCTGTTATTAAGTTGAAGGTGTTCTTAGACTCGGTAATGCATAGAATGAAAGCAATGGAGCAGGTAACAGGTACAGGATCACATCAAACACTGTATGTGGTCTTCTACTGACACACATCCTCACTTAATAAATAACCACTTAAAAAAAATAAATATCACTTTAAATATATTCACACCCTTACATACGTCTTGAAGGTCAGAATTCAAAAGAATAATTTATTCAATAACACACACGCAAAACGAATTTACAGTTAATGAACAGATAAAAACCAAGGCTTTAGATAGTAGAATATGAAAGACAAACAGATAAAATATCTCTGACTAAGGGGGACAGAGTGTAAAGTCTGCTTCAAAACCCTTGCCCTTCTCTGAAGTAAAAGCCACAAATTCTAATGCTGACTTCATTCCAGCACAAGCAAACAAGGAGTTAGGGGGTAAAGGAGAAGCAGCACATAGGCAAGACCACTCAGGTACAAAGGCAAAAGGCAAAAAGCTAATGAATCCTGAGAGTCTAACTCTGTGTTAACCCATCTCCTGGAGTTCCCACTACAGATCATATTTCTTTGTCAGGCAATGTCAACAAAAGGTTATTATCACTAATACAAAAATCAGCCATGGAAACTACTGATCCTTGCTTCTGTAACTATCTAGTTCCAAATGATAGTCATAAATGACTTAGTGATTTTCGACTGCTAATCAGTTTCTATGTGATCAGTGATTTCCTACGCACTGAAAGAAAAACATGAGAACAAAATCGCTATGGATGAAGTACAGCTGACCCTGAATAATGATGCAAGGGTCAGGGGCTCCCCCTCCCCGCCCCATGTAGTTGAAAATCCATGTATGACTCTGACCCCCCCCCCAAAACTTAAGTACCAATAGCTCACTGTTGACCAGAAGCCTTACCAATAACACGAACAGTCAATTAACATATTTTGTATGTTTTGTGTATTATGTACCATATTCTTACAATAAAGTGAGAGAGAAGAAAATGTTAAGAATATCATAAGAGAAAACACATTTACATTACTGTATTTATAAAATGTTAATAATAATCAATAATCATAATACTACAGGTCAAAGTGGAATGCAGAGTTCCAACCAGTGTTGCTCAAGGGTCAACTGCTGTATTTTTACACAGTGGCGTAAGTACTGGATTTGTAACCAACTTACCTCTGTAGGAGGGAGCTGTCTCAAATGTCATGCTCAGCAGTGACATAGCAGAGAGTTAGCAAAGTTATACCAAGTACCTCAGAGAAGGCTGGGACCAAATTAGTGAAGTCACTGAGTACCGTGCCCTGACCCCGAAAGAGTACAGAAATTAGTTGTTAATACGGGTAAGTATGAGAACAAAGTTTCTTTTCACTCAAGAGACAGGTGGAAAGGACTCAGCAACTGTCACTATCAACTTTCACGCTCTTCCATCTCCCTGATCTCAACTACAACTAATCCAAAAAACAAACCTCACTTTCTCTCTCACACACACAAGCACAGAGAGAGACAGAGACGGAGACACAGAGCCTCCAAGACTAAGACGGAAAGGACTTCCATCTGGTGTTTTGTACTGTAGGCTGTGGGAGGAAATCAGACCTTTTGCTGAGGAAGGTTCTTCCACCGCCTGACACACACCTGGGACGACGAGGGTGGGAGAGCCGGGTATACTGCGGGACTATGTCCCTGGTTCTCCATCATTTCGGGGTCACCAATCCATAGCATAAATAAATCTAATGAAAGTTATTATAGCCTCTTTCTCTTAAGAACTTCCATACACAATACTAACATGAATCACTACTAACTGTGCTTTGGCCTGGAATCCCTCCCTCATCCCACTCTATCCTGTCCTCCTCTGATTTAGTTCTGTCCATCTTTGGTGTCCCAGATCAGCCCACACAGCACTCTAACACCTACATATTGGCCCTTGCATCACCAAGTTGTAATGATTCTTTCCATGGTTCTTTTTTTCCCCAAGAATCTATGAGAAATCTGGGGAAAGACACGGTAGCTATCTTATTTACTGGCCATAGTCAACAAACGTTTAAATGCCTGCTCTGTAATATGCTTTATATTCTGTTCCAAACTAGTAAGTGCTCAATAAATACCTGAGAAATGAATGCAATATACTAAGAAGCATTTTCCTATCATAATCTAACAGTGTTATTCTTCATGTTTGCAACCATTAATCATGGGGAGCCCCAAACTATTACTTGAATTTTCTTGTGTGCATATGTTCCTGCTAGTGAGACACTCAATGTTGGAGGAGGGGGAAATCCACACATTTCACTTTGTTTCATAGCCCACCAGCCTCACTCCAGACTAAAATCACAGGAGATACTCAACATGTAAGGAATCACATAGATGATTTTAAAACAGTTTAGGAAGACTAGCACAGCTGCCCATATGCTATAGTTATACTTGAAGAACAGAATTAAGTCTTTTTGAGAGAAATTCTAAAATACAAAAACTAAAGAATATCAGAAATATAATTTCCCCTTTTTATATTCTAGCAACATTTTTTGAATTATATTTGAGGGACAAAAAAATTTACACTTAACTTGACAAATAAACCTTCACACACACAAGAATGTCAGTTAACCCTAGCTGTTCACTCAGTAACCCCAGTCATTATTACTGAGATTTTCAAAATTCTCTTACTGTTAAGATAGGACCTAATTCAGTCAAGTATCATAATATTATCTTTCAAGGTCACAATGTGATGCCAGATTCATAAAATGTTCTTTAAGCAATTCTAGGAAAGTATTCCTCTTTATTTTTTTTTTTAACTTTATTTATTTTGAGAGAGAGCAAGCAAGCAGGAGTGGGAGAGGGGCAGAGAGAGAAAGGAACAGACGATCCCAAAGCAAGCTCTGTGCTGACAGCAGAAAGCCCAGTGCAGGGCTCGAACTCACAAGCCGTGACGTCCTGACCTGGGCACCAAAGTCAGACGTTTAACCAATGGAGCCACCCTGAAGCCCCGAAAGTACTTCTCTTTAGAAAGTAATTCCCAGCCCCCTACTATTTACCAAAAATCAATGTTTCCAGAAGAAACAGCTACTAAAAAATGAAAATGAAATCACGTTGTGTTTGTATGTGTGCATATGTGTCCATGTGTATGTGCGTGCACACACACTTCTGTGCTATGCCACATGGCTCTAAGTAATAAAGTACAGAGACTAACTGGACTCCAAAGTTGGCAAGACCCAATTTCTTTTTTTTTTTTTTTAATTTTTTTTAACATTTATTTATTACTGAGAGACAGAGAAAGAGCATGAGCAGGGGAAGGGCCGAGAGATGGGGAGACACAGAATCCGAAGCAGGCTCCAGGCTCCAAGCTGTCAGCACAGAGCCCGACGTGGGGCTTGAACTCACAAACCACAAGATCATGACCTGAGTCGAAGTCGGACGCTTAACCAACAGACCCACCCAGGCACCCCAAGACCCAATTTCTAATCGCAAAACCATGGCAGACCTGAAATAAGATTATAAGAGCCACAGCAGCAGCAGCCACAGCCTAACTCAGCAAACTATTTCCCAAATGGAACTGTTGGAAGGTTTAGAAGGGAGCCCCCACTGGCTCTGGCTCCTTCAGCACGCCTCAAACTATGCAGGAGCCACAGTTTTCAAAGATTAAAAAGTTCAAGGATGGGGTGCCTGGGTAGCTCAGTCCATGAAGCATCCAACTCTTAATTTCAGCTCAGGTCTTGATCTCAGGGTCATGAGTTCAAGCCCCACATTGGGCTCTGCGCTGGGCACAGAGCTTACTTTAAAAACAAAAAAAGTTCAAGGATAGTGTTTCTCTACCACACCCGGAATCAAAGTGCACTTTAGTGCTATCATCTAGTTATACAGCTGCTCAGATAGACTAAATTTTATATAATTTGATAAAAGAAATTCCTTACCAGCATCAAAGCCTTTATTTACTTCACCACTCCAATCTATATCAAACATATATGCAAAAAAGTCCCCTTCCTAGCAACTAGTCTCCTTCCTAGAAATTGCTCCCAGTTCCCAACCAAATAAAAGAAATTCACATAATTTAGAAGCTGAAGAAATCTTTTTCAACTGATCCCTTCTATCTTCATTATTTCAGGTTCCTACTGTGTCCTAGTGGGTGGCTGCCTCCTCTGGCCAAGCACACCCTATCTTTCCCATCCTCTCCAAAATCTCTGTAAAAGTTAGGCATTTCATAGGCCTAGCCCCACCTGAAATAATTTTTTAAAAAGTCTTAATCCATTCTCTGTCCTAAAAGTATTAAATAGATCAACTGATTGGTCTCAGGGTGAATGTGTTTCTCTCTAGACATTTACAAACAGATACATGCTTTTACTCACTTGTGTCTGTCACGTCTATAGCAATTCTTCCTTTAAAAGCATATGGCCCTTAGATCTAAAGACTCCTTTTCCTACTTCCTTTAGAGAACTGCACACTGCCACAACTCAATAAAATAGGAATTTATTGATTACTCATTTCCTGCTCTGTTACCACACTTTACCCAAGGACTCTCAATATTGCAAATTCTATCACCATTTCTTCATCTAGGCCTGTACCCAACACCATGCTCCAGTGAATATATTTATTATGTTGAAACCTTAGAATCAGCATATCCAAGGACAGTGCTCATGTACCCTCTGATAATTACCTCTACTAAATCACAATACCACAGGACACTGAAAGCTAGTAATATACAAATATAATGCTATTGCTATCACAATTAGAATCCAACTTCCTTCACGTTATTTTTACTGTACTCTTCTAAATGACTATCTTCACTCTAAACACCAACTCCTGGTAAACCAAAAAGCCTGGGTCAAAGGCAATTCTAGAAGGTAGTTATAAACTACCTTGGGGTGACTATGGTGGCAATCCATTAGGAAAACAGCACCAGTGGACTACTCTGAAGGGACATTAGGTCTTACAAATGTCAAATAAGTCTCCCTAAGTAAGTATGGACAGGATAGAGCTTAACAGCCTCAAAAGACCCATGTGATCTATTGTGTGCAAAGCAATGATTTATTTGCACTTTAGAGAAAAAAAGTACCTTTCCATCAAAATCAGCTTATGAGTTTGATTCTAAAAACTTAAGACAATTAAAATTAAAATATACTACCACATTTGATAGCATTATGCCAGACATTTTAAGCATTTCTAGAAGCTACAAAAGTAAGATTTTTTTAAGTCTCATATATGATGCAAATCACTAAGTACTGAACTGGGTAAACAGTACTAAAACTGGGTGAGATGAATGGCACACATTTCCCGGCTTTTTTTTTAACAGCTCTTCAACCCAATGTTTGCCTTCATTCAGATAGCGTCAGGTAAGATGGACGTACCGTACTATGAAAGCTATACCAATTACAATAACATAAGAGTAACAGCCACTAAATCTGCAATATTAAAAATGCCAAATGAAGAAACTACTGGAAAAGATTGCAGGTCCTAGTTTTCCATAATCTCTTCGCAGTCAACGTCTTTCTCCATAAGTGAGGAGTGTGAAGCAGCCTAAACTTGAAATACAAAATGTAACCTTTGAGAAGTTCATTGTCTGTACATAATAAAATCTCACTAAACTCCAAAGACCGATGAAAAACAATCTGAACAAGGACATTATCAAAAAGGACAGAAAATCAGCACAGATTCTATATAAGTAAAAACAAAATTAATTCCAGGTATGTTGCCAAAAAGGGATAATTGATCATTAGGAAAACAATAAGCACACTTACTGTCTCAGAGGAGAGAAAAAAATATTCATGACCGGATCCTCTAAAACTATACGACCTCAAAGGCCCAACACTTTCAGATACTGAAATTTTGACTAAAAAAAATCACAACTGAAGAATATACCAAAAGAGGGCAATATGATTCAAAGTTTAACAAAATGTGTATAAATACACGCATAATTGCATTTTAGAAACATATCTGTATTTTAGTAATGGAACCGACGCCAGTTTGGAGGACAGATTACAAGAAAGGAAAAGACTTCAATTAATAGGTATGGTAGCTTGCTATGTTTTTCTGAAAAGATTGTATCCTTTTCCCAAATATGCACTGTCCCATTAACATCAAGCTTGGCCATATGACTGGGATACGTCCTACAGATGGATAATAAATACTTTCTCATTCATTTGACTTTCAGCTTGGTGGCACATTTCTCAGCCAATGCAACGTGAGCAGAAACGGCATACACCACCCCTACACAGAGTCTTAAACGGGCTATTACGTATTTTGCCATCGCTCTTCACGCTCCATCAGGAGCCCAGCAAGTCTTTGACAGGGCTGTCCCATCTGCATGATTCCCAAGTGGAGGGAAGAGGATACAAGGAGGGTTCCCAGTAAAGGACTCACAATGGGCAAGCAGTATGAGCAAGAAATAAATGTCAACTGATGTAAGAGAGTACGCTCTTTCAGGTTTTCTGTTACTGCACCATAACGGACCCTAACCTGACTACAGAATTTTGCCACTGCAAAATTTTATGAAACACTTACGAGATCTTCAAGTAAGCCAATGGCAGTCAAAATGAAGAGAATGGGACTGACTAGAGAGGGATAACTGGAAGGGGGGGGGGGCAGGGGGTATCCAATATTATATGATAAGAACCATAAACCACCCAAACAAAAAACTCAGGGTACAAGGATATGAAACAGGGCACCACATGGAAGTAGGATTGGATGAATTATAAATGAATCTCAAAGAGTAAGATTTTTTTCAACGATTACGGGGAGACAGATTTCTGCTCAGCATAGGAGACTTTCTGACAATGAACTTTCTAGCATCTAACTAACTGAACTTTCTAACATCCCTCTGAAGATGAAAAGAAGTCCTTTGGAAAGCTGGGTTCACATAACTAGAGGTTTTCAAGGAAAGGATGGCTGACTACATAAAAAGGATATTTTAGAATGGGATTCTAGATTTATCTGAGCAAACAGGCTAACAGACTTTTAATGCTGTGTCCAACTCTGAAAACAGTAGTATTGATCATTGTATTTGCTAATATTAACAGCAGTTAGCCATTTATTGAGCTCTCATAATGAGAAAGGTACTATGCTGAGCAAAACAATCCTTCATCATCTTATACGTAAAGAACAAGGGCTCTGCAAGCTTGTCATTTGCCATATATTAATTCATTTGGCAGAACAGAGATATAAAATATCTTCCATCTCTAAAGACAATGAAGAAATGGACTTACAGCAATGTATGCCCCTGCAAAGATAGGTTATATTATAGCCAGATATGTTAGCTTCTATCTGACACCTTGAAGGAAAACGCTCTTGAGTAAGCGACAGTGAAGTTTGTTGTTTTAGTTTTTTTTAAGAAACAGATGACACTAGCTAGACACATACAATGCAATGTGCACAAACATTGAAGAGCTACAGGAGGAATGAGTGTGATAAAATGAGTGAGGAATGAGGAAAGATAAAATATGTGAAGTCATATTACCTTAGAATTTAAAACATTCTACACAGCATCAATACGGTATCACCTCAGCACCAATCAATAGCAATTAAAATGAAATTATCTTATTCTGTGTGAAGTTTACAATGTTACCTTAATTTCTTCAGTGAAATTATTTTTAATAATTACTGCAGAAACTCATCATTCTGTATACACCAGCCAACTGCTGCCTTTTGGAAAAAAGATCAATCTGTATGACTCCCACTTAGCTATAAGTAAGATCTTCTCAAAGTAGTTAATGGAATTCTTTTTTTAATTAAACAAATCAGTACACTTAAAAATACAAAAAGCAGAAATAATAAATCACTAGTGCAAGCTCTGTGAACATGCGAACTAAGAAAAAATTCATTGGGGAAGCACAAATACCCTACAGGTGACACATTCCTTGATGATCTACTTCAATAACCTCAATTCTGGCTTTCATGCTAGAAATTCAAAACGTCCACAGTGGGAAACCCAGTCCATATCTATCTGAATAGAAGTGAAAAGACATGACAGAAAATTGCCAGGAATAAGATAGTAAAACTGCATTTCAATACATTTAGGTTGTAAACAGATAAGCAAGTTAAAGCAAATGGTCTAAGTTAGGGATGAACAAAAAGGCAAGCATGTGTTAGCCAACCCAGTTTCTGTTGACAATGGATAAAGAGATCTAAAAGCCACCATTTAAAACGTGTCCTTGCTTCATGAGCAGGGTAATTCTCACTCATACAATAGTTACTTAAAGTTTGGTGAAAAGAGAACATTATTTTGAAAGATAAAAGAATTATAACAGTTTTTCAAAAAAATCTCAACTTGTCCATTCTAATTGTAGAAAGGGAGCTAAACAGCTTCATTATTAATTATTTTCTAAAACAAACACTTTTATTTCAAATAAAGTCTTACAAGAGAATTAACATCAAAATATGCAAAATAATAAACCTATGGGGAAGCCAATTATTGAACAGTAACAATAAGCCAAGTATTATGCGGCACACATCATATACATCATCTAACAAAAACTCAAGGTGCAGAGTATCCTATACTTAATTTAAAGGGTGTTTACTAAGGCTTTAGTGAGGTTAGGGTAACTGCCCAAGTAACAGAATGTGAAATCAAACCAAAGTCTAACCCAAAGTCATTTAGAACTATCCAAAGCTTTATTGTATGCAGTATGTCACAATGAACTTTTCTGTTTTATTATTTTATTTGAGAGAGAGAGAGCATGCGCGCGCACGAGGCGGGGAGGGGCAGAGAGAGATGGAGGCAGAATCCGAAGCAGGCTCCAGGCTCCGAGCTGTCAGCACAGAGCCCAACACGGGGCTTGAACTCATAGACTACGAGCTCATGACCTGAGTGGAACTCAGACACCCAGCTGACTGAGCCACCCAGGAGCCCCAATGAACTTTCCTATCAAATAATAATTCAATTTGACCTGGAGTTCAGTTTTTATCACAAATTTAGAATTCATGAGCAAGAATAAATGAATTATCTGCATTTCTCTTCTCTCCCAGTTTTTCTGTTCTTCTCATTTTCTCCCAACCATTTAAAACACAAAGACTGAAAAATTACAAATTAATTTTTCTAAAAAAAACTAAATTAGGATATTAAAATAACAGAGCGAGCTATTTTTTTAAAGTATGTATTTTGTTCCATATACATGAAAAACATACATTTAAAAGACTGTTTAAAGATGCATTAATTATAATACAGATAGTAAGAGCTTCACTACGGCGTATTTCAGAAACAGTAAAGTTTCCACATTTTCCTGAAGGGACTTTGTGTGTGTGTTTGTTTTGTTTTGCAGTGGGAGAGAGAATTACCAAATACTTTAATTATTTAGGAGCATTCAACTCTCAAAAATCAATGCTTCAAAAATATACTACTGCCTTAGTAACAGATGGCTGGCCTCTAGGCCCACTCCAAAGCACAGAGGTAGGAACTGAAGTTCAGAATGAAAAAGAGATAAACTTGGTGGGAAAGGTCTTTCTGAGTGACCTAAACGGTGACAACTTATCGACCCCGGCTTAGGAACCCTAAGCACTGACAACTGTGGTGACACTGCCCTAACCAGCAGCTTGTATAAGGAACTGAATAGTACCAGAACGTCCCTTCAGCTCTGATCATCTGACAGTACTACATAAAGACTCAGGAAGAGAAGTGAAAAAGTTCTCTTATGGAAGTTCTTAATTAACCCATTCCTTGCCATCTATTTTTCCCCTTAAGACACTATCCTGAGCCCGGAACATACCGTTATGCCGTAAAGTACGGAGGTGCTTGAACAATGACAACAGGTCAAAAAGCTATAAAAGCCATCATGAAGGGGCTTCCCCTGGCCAAATCTGGAAGGACTTACACATCTAAATAAACAATGATAGCAATGAATTATAATCCATGGAATAAAACAGAAATCCATTCCTCCAAATTTATATAGCTAAAAAGGGAGATAGAAACATAAGAACACATGTACATATAAGAAAATGAAAAGCTCTTCCTTACAAAAGAATGTCCAATAATAAAAGTAGAAGGAATGGTGGCATTTGAATCAACACTACAGCTGCAACAGTACTAACCAATTTAGACAACAGAAGATAAAACACAAGACCAAACGTGATAACAGGATAAGTACACAATCTCATTGTATGTGGCCGCAAATTACTTACTACAAAATTAACAATGATCGCAGTTAACAAGTACTCGCTAATACACAGTGTAGAAATGTCATGGAACACCACCTCAAACAAGTTCATCAACAATGTTAATACCACTGGCCTTGAAATCACAGACCTCCTGCTTTGATATACTGGGGACATGACATCATGTCTACACTATCACTACAAAATGCATAACCTAAAGATAATCATGAAGAAACTATCTCAAATTGAGGGACATTATATAAAATATATGACCTGAACTCATTCAAAATGTCAATGTCAAGAAAGAAAAAGGACGGCTAAGGAACACTTCTAGGTTTGAAGAGACAGGAAAACTAAAATGTATGATCATGGATTGGATCTTGGGGGAAGGCGGCTTAAGATATCAAGGACCTAACAGGGACGGTGATAAAGTTTGAGCTGAATTACATATTAAATAATGGCATTTTATCAATGTTAGATTTCCTCATTTTCATAGTTGTACAGTGCTCACATGTGAGGATATCCCTTGTCTTTAGGAAATGTACACACAAACACTTAGAGGTTAAAGAAAGAACAATTTCAAGTGTACATGTGACTATCGAGTGGTTCGGAAAATAAATTTAAAATACACACACACATTAGGAGTAAGAGAGCAAGCAATCGCACGAACTATAAAGCAAACCGGATAAAAGAAAAACCAAGTAAAGGATATATGAAGTTCTTTGTGCTATTCCTGAAACTTCTCTAAAGTCGCAATTATATCAACAAGAAAGAAATGAGATTTATATAATTTTATCTTTATAAAACTGCAAACAAAAGCATTTTGAGACCTAACAGGAAAACCTACGAATATACAGCATTACACCTGGGTGTCTCAAAACAACTGTGATGCTGTTCCTTCTCTCACCTTTCTAACAGATTGTGGATCGCTTTGAAGAGCAGTGTCCGACATTCATAGGAAAGGCCATTTTCCCAGAGTCCTTCTTCCACAACTGAAAAAAGCAAAACAAAACAAAAAATTGAACCAGTAAGTAGGACATCCAAATAAAAATAAACTTTTAAGACATTTTTCTAAAGCAAAGTTAATGAATTCATTTAGATGATCTCACACTGAAACAGAGAAAGGAAGTTAAATGCTTGCCAGAAGTCATAAAATACCTATGTATGGGAGGAAATAACATGTTTCAATTTTAAAGTCTTTGGAATGTAAGCATAGTACAACTCCTCTCCGGTAAAGGTCATTCCAACCCAATTTTTCAAAATTTGAAATCATTCAAAGCATTCAAATCGTTCTAATTTCTTTAAAAATTTTTTTCTTTCTTTAACTGTCCTAAAGGCGGTCTCTTAATAGGATTTTAAGGACATGACTTTAGGAAAAAATGCCAGGAAATTAAATCTTAATATAAGATCAAATTTATTTCCTAAACTCATAATTTCATTAATGTCGGACATTTGGGGAAGTATCATATTTGCCTTTGAAATATATTATAACACTAAGCCCCAAGTAACTCTAACACCAAGAGAATCCAACAGACTAACAATGCCCCATGCATTCCTAACATTCTTTTCATATATAAAAGGATATAAAACGCCCTAGAGAAGACAGTTAATTTCCTTTTAAATTATATTAGTTCAGTTCAAGATAGCAAAAAATTGGAAGGATGGAAACCACATTTGCAGAAGAAAATTCTCTCTGTCTCTTACTTGTTATCTTGACAAAAGCACTCACCAGAGAAAAGTCGGACAGAGAATTAAAACACACGTTAAGTCCACATGCATTTGTAATGCGTTTACCACACCAAGAGACATCTCGAAATCCATCTCTATATTCTCCAATCACACAGAATTAGGAAAAGTATATTTACATTCATGGGGTTCATTGATAGCACTTTTTTTAAATTATAAAACTGGGTTTGTTTGGTTTTTTTGGTACGTCAGGTTTTTATTTTCCTATGTGGCTAACCATGATTTACCCAATTTTCCCAAAGCCACCTCTGTCAGAAACATTTTATTATTTATCACAAGAGAAATGGAAATAAAGTACAGCAAATAAACAAACGTTCCACTAGCAACAGACTACTTCTGGTCAGGACAAAACAACCAACAGCTTTCTACAATCCTCTGAAAGTGGATTCTTTATAGATCTGTGTTCTCACACATCTATCTTCTGGGTAGAGCTTTTCCTGGGTGAGAAAGAGAGCTAACCTTTCAATAAAATGAACAACACATATTAATTTGTTTTTCCTTCCTTATGTGTCTCACTGATTCTAAGACACCATCAATTTTTTTTAATGTTTTTGAGAGAGAAAGAGTGCAAGCAGGGGCGAGGCAGAGAGAGAGGGGGAGTCACAAAATCTGAAGTAGGCTCCAGGCTCCCAGCTATCAGCACAGAGCTCCACGCGGGGCTCAGACCCACGAACTGAGAGATAATGACCTGAACCTAAGTCGGACACTTAACTGACTGAGCCACCCAGACACCCCAACACCATCAATTTTCACATGCACCATTATTTTATATATCGCTAAAGGTGGTGGGGTAAGCTCCTAATTCAACTATAACATGGCTCTAATCACTTAGGATTCTTAATTTGCAATTATTTAAAGTGCTCCTTTAGATTTATTGACATGTTTTCTTTTCAATATCATTACTGTATATACATAAAACGGATAATACAAGCTGAAGAGAAAAGAAAAAAGGTTAGAAATTCCTAAAACTTGGGGCGCCTGAGTAGCTCAGTCGGTTGAGTGTCCAACTCTTGATTTCCACTGAGGTCATGATCTCAAAGTTCGTGGGATTGAGCCCCATGTTGGGCTTCGTGCTTACGGCATGGGGCCTGCTTGGAGTATTTTCTTTTTCTCTTTCTTTCTGTCTCTCTCTCCCTCTCTCAAAATAAATAAACTTAAAAAAAAATTCCTAAAACTTCATCAGCATTCAAAGTGTAACTCTTCTGAATCACATTTTCAATCAGTCACTAATGTCAGTTAGTGTTTTCTATATAATAGTCTTTTGCGTCATAAAGAGTGCTGGTGATGTAGCATTTGTGAAAGAGTTGCATCTTTTTTCCAAGATTTTCTTCCAAGTTGGTGACAGCTATTCTGTATGTTGTTAAAAAAAAAGTTAATCAAAATCTTCAAATACACTTTAACAGGCCCCCATAAATTCTTAAACCAATTATCAACATTGTGTCATCTGTTTCAACCACCTTGCTTTCTTTTTGTTTTTCTTGATATGCTTTAAAGATAAGAACATACTTTGGTATACAACAAATCAGAACCTAAGCAAGGTCTATAAATTGCCTTTCATGTTATATCTCTTAATTCTCCTTAATCTATAACAGCTCGTCTCCTTTGAACATGCATTAACTCACTGAAAAAAAACAGGTATCATATAGAATACTTCATATTCTATCTATTCTGATTGCCACCTCATGATACCATTTTTTAATGTTGATGCTACTTGGACCTTAACAGAAGATGCGAAAGTTTTCAAACAACCATAACTCTCTATTTCTTCCTCAAATAGTCCTGAAATATTTTAACTGAAATATTTAAGTGTTTAAGTGTTTAAATGTTATGTCATGCAAGGTGGAATACTAAACAAGTTTGAGCAATGCCAACTACACCACAATGGTAAGATACCATTATAATTTTATTGTGATTTCAACAATTTTAATTTTTTTTTAACGTTTATTTATTTTTGAGACAGAGAGAGACAGAGCATGAATAGGGGAGGGGCAGAGAGAGAGGGAGACACAGAATCCGAAAGAGCCTCCAGGCTCTGAGCTGTTAGCACAGAGCCTGACGCAGGGCTCGAACCCATGGACTGTGAGATCATGACCTGAGCCGAAGTCGGACGCTTAACTGACTGAGCCACCCGGGCGCCCCTGATTTCAACAATTTTAAAACAGACTATAGAGCTGATTTTTTTTCCTTTGAAAAAATTCTTAAAAGAACAATTAAAGAAGACCTACAATTAACATCATACTTAATATGTTAAAAGACTGAATATTTTCCCCCTAATATCAAGAACAAGGCAAGGATGTCTGCTGTCACCACTCTTTTTCCATCTTTAGAGGAGGTGTCAGCCAATACAATAAGGCAAGAAAAAAAAAATACCAATCATACTAATTCAAATAGAAGAAGTAAATATCTCTATTCATAGATGACATGACTGTTAGAAAATCCCACAGAATCAGCAACAACAACAACAACAAATAGTTACTAGATCTAAAACTGAATTTAGTTAGTTCACAGTATACTAGGGTCAACAGAAATTTTAAAAATCCTATTTCTATATACTTTAATGAATAAGAAATTACATTTTTAATTATCATTTACAATAGCACCCAAACCCACGAAACTCTTGGATATAAAACTTACAAATTATGTGCAAGAATTATACGCTAAAAACTACGATACTGATAAAAGAAATCAAAAAGACATAAATAAATGCAAAGGTATACATTGATCATGGACTGAAAAAGTTACTATTGTTATCAGTATTAGATCTAGAGAGTCAACTAAACAAATCTAGAGAGTCAACTCGGTTCTAATCAAAAATCTCTGCAGGACTTTTTACACAAGGAGATGGCAAGTCTACATATTTCTATGACAAAGCAAAGGAACTAGAATCACCAAAATAATATGGTAAAAGAAAAATATAGTTGGGAGACTTACACCACCTGATTTCTAGATTTACTAAAAAACTAGAAGTGACAACATAGCACAGTACTAGAGAAAAGTCAGATATATAGATCAACAGAATAAAGAGTCCAGAAATAGACCCACAAATATACTGTCAATTAATTTCCAAAAAAGATGCAAAGGCAATTCAGTGGAGAAAGACAGTCTTTTCAACAAATGGTGCTGAAGTAAATGAATATCCTTATGCAAACCAAAACAAAACAAAACCTTCAAACTCTACCTCACACCACTTAGAAAAATTCAACACGGTGCTGAGGTGGCTCAGTAGGTTAAGTATCTGACTTCGACTCAGAGCTTGGAGCCTGCTTTGGATTGTGTGTCTCCCTCTCTCTCTGCCCCTCCCCTGCTTATGCTTGCTCTCTCTCTCTCTCTCAAAAATAAACATTTTTTAAAAAGTTAAAAATAAAACAAATTTTAGAAAAAGAAAAACTAACCCAATATTGCAAAACCTAAAATTATAAAATTTCAAAAACATAGGAGAAACTTTACATAAGCTTAGGTTAGCAAAGATTTCTTAGATATGACACCAAAAGCATGGTCCATAATGCAAAACTGTTAACCAGGGCTTCATCAAAATGAAGACCTCTACTCTTCAAAACACATGTAAAAGTTACGTTAAGCTACAGAAAAGACAAGCCACAAATGAGGGATAAGCAGTCACAAATCATATATCAGACAAGAACTTGTATTTACAATATGCTCTTCTGTTTTAAAACTATCAAAACTCAACACTAAGGGAGGGGAAAAAAAAGTTTAATGGACAATAGATCTGAACAGAGCTTCACCGAAAAAGGTATATAAATGGCAAATAAAAACATGAAAAGGTGCTTGAAACATCACCAACTATTAAGGAGATGAAAATTAAAATCACAATAAAATATCATCCATTAGAACGGCTTAAAAGAAAAACTTGAGTACTACGTGCTAGCAAGCATACACAGTAACTGTAATGCTCATCTACTGCTGAAAGGAATGCAAACATAGTACAGCCACATTGGAAAAGCTGACTTTGGCAATATTTTCTGAAGTGAAACACATATTTGCCATGCAGACCAGCAATATCCATCGTAGGGGTGTGTGTATGTGTGTGCGCGCGTGTGTGTGTGTGCGTGCACACACACACACCCATACATATACACATTTATATATATATATATTTTTTTTATATATATACATTTATATATATATACATTTTATATATATATACATTTTATATATATACATTTATATATATATTTTTTTCCAAGCAGAGTAAGAACTGTGTCCACATGTAAAACTGTAGCAAATGTTTATATGTGTCTTCCCCCCCCCCACCCCAAAATAATGCCAGGATATGGAAACCACCCAAAAGTCCCTCCACTGGAAAGAACAAAGAGTAGATACTCCACACACTGGGATACTATTCAAAAATAAAAAGAACTGTTGCTACACTCAAAACATGGATGAATGTCATTATACAAAGTGAAAAAGGCCATCATAATAAAAGCCACATGCTTTGATTCCTTCATAGGGCATTCTTGCAAAGGCAAATTTAAGGTAATGCAAACTGCTCAGTGGATTCCCATTCCCATCGTTGGAACGGGAGTGGCTGATAGCAAAGGGACATGGGAAATTTAGGAGATCATGGAACTATTTTACATCTTGATTGCGGTGGTGGTTACATAACTGTGTACATTTGGAAAAACACGTAGAGCTATACAATCTTTTACTGCTCTACATAAACTCATTTTACTGTTGAGCAAGCCTTCTGAACCTAAGCTATTATGAATATACTTCCATTACTTTTCATATTTTTAATGTGGAAGATGAGAACAGGGTGTGAATCAGAAGGACTCCTACTCTGCTCAGTCGGTTAAATGTCCAACTCTTGATTTGGGCTCAGGTCACGATCCCACAACTCATGAGAACGAGCCCAGCAACAGGCTCCGAGCTGACAGCAAGGAGTTGGAGCTTGCTTGGGATTCTCTCTCTTCCTCTCTCTCTGCCATTCCCATGCCCAAATTCTCTCTCTCTCTCTCTCTCTCTCTCACACACACACACACACAAATAAATAAATATTAACACACACACACACACACACACACACACACACACACACACACACAAACCATTTCACCCACAAGAGACCACAGACCAAAGTGGTCCATCCACACAATACAATATAAATTATATTATGTACTTCGTATTAAATACTGCAAATAATACAAAGAGAACAAAAATATTTCTCTAAAACGTTTCTCTAAAAATTTTTAAACACCAGGGCGCCTGGGTGGCTCAGTCAGTTGGACGTCCGACTTTGGCTCAGGTCATGATCTCGCAGTTCATGGGCTCAAGCCCCATGGTGGGCTGTGTGCTGACAACTCGGAGCCTGGAGCCTGCTTCAGATTCTGCGTGTGTCTCTCTCTCTGCCCCTCCCCTGCTCATGCTCTCTTTCCCTCTGTGTCTCTGTCTCTCTCTCTGAGAAATAAACATTAAACTTTTAAAAAAATTTTTAAATACTGAAAACTTTCAAAAATACCTTTACCAATATTACTTTTTATACGGTAATTTCATACCTTACTTTGTATTATATAAATATACATTACATAAATTAATACAAAGTTTAGGCACCAATTTAACAGAACACAGAGAAGAAAGCAGTAACACAAAGAAACACAAATCATACTATATTAAGCTCTTGTTTAAGGAAAGTATACTAAAACTTAAGAAGCGACAGGAAATTATGGGGTGCACTGCTGGCTCAGTCAGAGCATGTGACTCTTCATCTCAGGGTTGTGAGTCCAAGTGCCACATTGAGCATGGAACCTACTTAAGAAACAACAGAAAATTATAGATTATCCTATAATTTACCAGGAAATTTTAAAATATAAGTCACTAAAGGTAATTAAAAAGGGCTCAGTGTTTGGACTTCATACGAACATCTAAGTTTCATCTTATATATTAAAGATTCGAGAGTAGTCAATAATTTATTGGAAGCCAACAACTGTAATCAAAGATTACCCCTCTAGTAAATGATATCGATGTTAGGCTATACATATAAAGACAGTGCATTATTTTGCTAGTAGTATTTTAATTTACTGTTTAGATACAGCAAATATATTTGTGGAAAGGAACAGAAGTCAAACCAAACTTTCTTTTCTACTTCATATACAGAATCTCCAGAAACATAAGATCAACGTATGTTTCAATGAATCTCCAAAATGCCAACATAAGTTAAATCTAGAATATCATTTTTGGAATCTACTAGCTATTTGGCCAACACACATTGGCCCATAGTTCTTGGGTGTGTTATGCCTCAAGCACCAGGCTAGAAATTAGGAATGCGCTCCATAAGCTAATACAGACTTTGAAAATCACTGTAAGGCAACAACTACTTTGAATTCGTTGTAGTACAGCTATCACATATTAAAAAGTCCTTTATTTTTAAATAACAAGATAAATAACTTACAGTCAAGGCTTTACTATTTGTCAAGCTTTGAATCAAGTACTATATGTAAATGGGTGGCAGAAAGAACATTTTCACCACATCATGAGACAGAGCAAAGAGCAACGTGGCATTCACTTTAGCCACTTAGTATCTGACTTCTTCTTATCACTTGGAATTGTCTGTTTCATAAGTCAGAGGTCAAATATAGTCACCCCTCCAAGGAGCTGAAACAGATTCTCTCCTCTTTTCATCTCCTGCAATATGGACAAGGATACAGGTGCTAAAGTCCACTAGATGCTCACGCACCACACCTTCAACTCTGGATCTGGTGACACTGAAGAAAGACAGAGAGTTCTTTCCCTTCTTTTCTTTCTCTCTCTCTCTTTCTTTCTTTAAAGATTTTATTTTTAAGTGATCTCTCCACCCAACGTGGGGCTTGAACTCACAATCCTGAGATCAAGAGTCTCCCACTCTACAGACTGAGCCAACCAGGCTCCCCTACACAGAGAGATCTTTCTGTCAGCACTAGAACTAGAAGGTGTAAGATCAAGTTTCTGGTGCGAAGGTAGCAGAGCTACTGCAGCATCCAGCGCTCAATGATGACACTGAGAACACTCTCATCAAATCAATTCTGCAGCACCGAGCCTCAGGCTGACACATAGTGCTGTGAACATTCAATATTCTGTTAATCAACTCCTTTTCCTAGTTTGCAACAAAGAATTCTGACCAATACAGCTTATTCTAATCTACATTTTATAATAAGAAAACTAAGGCTAAAAAATCTTGTTTTTTCAGTTCATTTATTTTTAAGAGAGAGCAAGAGTGACAGAGAGCAAGTGAGGGAGGGGCAGAGAGAGCAGGAAACACAGAATCCGAAGCGGGCTCCAGGCTCCGAGCTGTCAGCACAGAGCCTGACGTGGGGCTCGAACTCACAAGCCGCGAGATCATGACCTGAGCGGAAGTCGGACGCTTAGCCGTCTGAGCCACCCAGGTGCCACAAGGCTTAAAAATCTTAAAATTTGCCCAAGGTCACCCAACTAATAAATTCAAGAATCTAGAGTCAAATGTATTAAGAAGCTAACATAATGGGGCGCCTAGGTGGCTCAGTCAGTTAAGAGTCCGACTTCAGCTCAGGTCATGATCTCTTGGTTCTTGAGTTCGAGCCCCATGTCAGGCTTGGTGCTGACAGCTCAGAGCCTGGAGCCTGCTTTGGATTCTGTGTCTTCCTGTCTCTCTGTCCCACCCTTATTTGTGCTATATCTCTCAAAAATAAATAAACATAAAAAAAAAAAAAAAAGGAAGCTAACAGGATCAAGTGTATTTTACATCTACTTTTATAAACAGGAAATATACAAATTATCCCATTAATTAAACTCCACAAGGATAAGCAATTTATTTGCATAGCTGCAGTGACTACGACATAGCAGATATTCATAAACATGTGCTCAGTTGACCTAGTATCGTATGAGCACATACCTTTCAAATTTCATTGGATTTAGCTTCAATCTGAAATCTCCTTATACTGAGTTAAGAGGATTAGTGGCAAAGATAGGATTCAAGTCCCAGTTTGGGGACTAACACCCATGCTCTTTCCACTATACCACACTTCTCCATAGGGTTAGAAATTTTTTAAATTTCAGGAATAGAATTTAGTGTTTCATTACTTACATATAACACCTAGTGCTCATCCCAACAAGTGTCCTCCTGAATGCCCCTGACCCCTTGAGCCCTTCCCCCGCCCAACACCCCACGAGCAACCCTCAGTCTGTTCTCTGCATTTAAGAGTCTCTTATGGTTTGTCCCGCTCTCTTTTTATATTATTTTTGCTTCCCTTCTCTTATGTTCACCTGTTTTGTATCTTAAATTCCACATATGAGTGAAATCATAC
Organism: Panthera leo; assembly: GCF_018350215.1. Lineage (NCBI taxonomy): Eukaryota > Metazoa > Chordata > Mammalia > Carnivora > Felidae > Panthera > Panthera leo. The sequence continues at coordinate 12,929,281 of NC_056690.1, forward strand.
GATATTTGTCTTTCTCTGACTTATTTCGCCTAGCATAATACACTCTAGTTCCATCCATGTTGTTGCAAATGGCAAGATTTCATTCTTTTTCATCACCAAGTAATATTCCGTTGAAGATATACACCACACCTTCTTTATCCATTCATCAGTCGATGGACATTTGGGCTCTTTCCATACTTTGGCTATTGCCGATAGTGCTGCTATAAACATTGGGGTGCATGTGCCCCTTCGAATCAGCACTCCTGTATCCTTTGGCTAAATCCCTAGTAGTGCAATTGGTGGGTTGTGGAGCAGTTTTATTTTTAATTTTTTGAGGAACCTCCATACCGTTTTCCAGACTGGCTGCACTACTTTGCATTCCCCCAGCAACGCAAAAGGGTTGTTCCCCTTTCTCCGCATCCTGGCCAACATCTGTTGTTGCCTGAGTCATTAATGTTAGCGATTCTGACAGGTGTGAGGTGGTATCTCATTGTGGTTTTGATTTGTGTTTCTCTAATGAGTGATGCTGAGCATCTATCTTTTCATGTGTCTGTTAGCTATCTGGATGTCTTCTCTGGAAAAGTGTCTAATCGTGTCTTTTGCCCATTTCTTCACTGGATTGCTTTTTGGGTGTTGAGTTTGATAACTTCTTTGTAGATTTTGGATACTCTTCATCAGATACGTCATTTGAAAATATCTTCTCCCATTCCATCAGTTGCCTTTTAGTTTTGCTGATTGTTTCCTTCGCTGTGCAGAAGCTTTTTATCTTGATGAGGTCCCAACAGTTCATTTTTGCTTTTGTTTCTCTTGACTCTGGAGATGTGTTAAGAAGTCTTTGCGGCTTAAGGTCCAAGATGCTGTTGCCGGTTTTCTCTTCTACAATTTCGATGGCTTCCTGTCTTACATTTAGGTCTTTCTTCCATTTGGAGTTTATTTTTGTGTGTGGTGTAAGAAAGTGGTCCAGGTTCATTCTTCTGTATATCACTGTCCAGTATTCCCAACACCATTTGCTTTATCAAAGATTAGTTGGCCATACATTTGTGGGTCCATTTCTGGGTTCTCGGTTTTGTTCTGTTGATCTATGTGTCTGTTCTTGTGCCAGTATCATACTGTCTTCATGATTACAGCTTTGTATTACAGCTTGAAGCCCAGAATTGTGATGCCTCCAGGTTTGGTTTTCCTTTTCAGGATTGCTATGGCTATTTGCCGGGGTCTTTTCTGGTCCCGTACAAATTTTAGGATTGTTGTTCTAGCTCTGAATGCTGGTGTTATTTTGATAGGGATTGCATTGAATGTGGAGACTGCCTTGGGTAGCATCGACACTTTAACAGTATTTGTTCTTCTAGTCCATGAGCATGGAATGTTTTTCCATTTGTGTGTGTGTGTCTTCTTCAATTTCTTTCATAAGCTTTCTATAGTTTTCAGTGTATAGAGTTTTCACATCTCTGGTTAGGTTTATTCCTAGGTTTCTGGTGCAATTGTGAGTGGGATCGATTCCTTGATTTCTATTTCTGCTGCTTCATTATTGGTGAATAGAACTGCAACCAATTTCTGTGCATTGATTTTATATCCTGCTACTTTGCTGAATTCATGTACCAGCTCTAGCAGGTTTTTGGTGGAGTCTTTTGGGTTTTCCACATAGAGTATCACATCATCTGCAAAGAGTCCCCTCTTCTTAATACTGGCTACAAAGGCAAACTTTGACACTGAAGTAAAATTTCCCTTTGGATCCATACTTTGCATCTTAAACTAATGTGTTCTTACACAGTTGCAAGTAATTTTTTCAACGGTTAAACAAAACTGAAATTGTTTCTGCAACCTATTCATACAGCTCCATGATAAAATCAGAGAAAATCACATTTTAGCGTTTTAAACTAGTTTTTTTTTTTTTCCTGAGATACCTTCTTCTCAAGGTGAAATTTAAACTAACATCCCATTTGCTTGATATTTAGATTCTTCAGAAAGTACTGAGTGGGGCCGTGGGAGGGGGAGAGAGGCCAAACACTAGTTAGTCTAAATTAAGTTTCCATAAATGACAGAAGATGCATTCACTACCTGATTCTCTCCCTTCCAAGGTGGGCTAGGAAGAAAAGTACCCACCAAGAAATCTATAGAAAGCCTTCAGGTGCTGGGCCCCATCTTTATGAAACCTACAGTCTCCCCAGGGTATCCTGTCTCCATCTTTACAATAAAAAAAGCTGTTCTAATTCTTTTGAACTTTCCAGTTTACATTTAAATACTTATTAATTCTTTCAGAACATAAAGTAGTGGGGTGCCTGGGTGGCTCAGTCCGATAAGCGGTTAAGCGTCCCACCCTTGATTTCAGCTCAGGTCGTGATCTCAAGGTTCCCGGGATGGAGCCCGGCACTGGCCTGGCCTCACTGACAGCACAGAGACTGACTGTGATTCTCTGTCTCTCCTGTCTCTGCCCCTCCCCCACCAGCAAGGGCAAGCTCACTCTCGCGCTCTCAAAAATAAATAAATGAACATTCAAAAACATATTTAAAAAGACTCTAGAGTATTTATAAATCTTCTTACATGTAATGGAAGAATTTTTCTAAAACTTTGTTACTCTCAGAAAAGCAAGCACCTAAAATGCGTATCCGAGAAATGAGTGGCGAGATTCAACCAAAACAATGAATTCCTAAATTAAAACATTCCCCTGTTGTTTTGTGGTCTACTATAGCCAAGCTAAAACTGAAAAAGAAAAGTAAGCAGTACAGCAGCTGCCTGTCTACAAAGAAAAACTATTTTGGCACTAAAGTTATCACACTTAAGTTGTAAATGCTATAATCAGGATTTGTTGAAACCGCTGTTTTTCAACATTTTTTAATACAGTAATCCTGATAATCAAATATTTAAACTGTGAAAGTACTATATGTTTTTCTTTGAGCAGGAAACAGTGTTTTAGAAAGGAAAATTTAAATAGTAATAATTATGACTTAGTGCCCAAATAATTTTTCAAAATCCTCACAAATTGTAATATAACTTCTTTCAACTTTGAGAAACATGGCTCCTTGCAGACTTAATAAGCTTCTCTGAAAGAAAAACCATATAAAAGGTTCAGGAAAAAAGTCAATATGGCAAAATATCAAAGCAGCATATACTTCAATGATTTTGTGTTTCCCAGCAGAGATCTTGGAAAGATACCCCTTCCAATTCGACAAATGAAACTGACATACTTTACTTGAAGGGGAAAAAGTGGGAGGAGGGAGACTGGAATCGGGTAGGGAGGAGCATAAAGATTGTGAAACCTTGAAGAAATTCAAGCTCATGCTTTTAGAATTTAGGTCACCCTGCCTTACACAGTTTAAAAGTAGAATTACTTTCAAAGAATACATATTTCCTCTGAGCTATGATACATATTTCCTTTTAATGTATCATATTGCAGCAACAGCTGAAATGAACGTCTAGACATCAAAAACACTTCTTACTCCCACCTACTGCTTTTTTACCTCAGGCATCAAAACTAATGAAACCTATTATCCAGAACATTGAGTTCAGTAACCACATTGGCCATTGCAAATATTGGAGGGGGGAGGGGCACTTTCAGGGATGGCACTCCTTATTCGGCCATTAAAATTACTGAAAATCAAATTTTGTTCCAAACTCCAGAAATACAAACAGATTAAAGCAAGGCACATGAAACAAGAAGATGACTTCCCAGTTAGACTTCAGTAACAAACTGCTAAAGATAGCACAGCTCTGAATGCGGGATTTATAATTTGCCCACTGCCTTTGTTTTCAATCTTTATCTGCTATTTATAAAGCATACTAGTTTTTTTAAACTGCTTTATTTCTTCACTGCTTTAAATTGTTACATCTCCCAAGAATTACACTAAGCAGAAATCATAATGAAAAATTTATCAATTTAATTTTATGGGTTGCATCAAATGAAATGCTTTAAAGCGAAATACAGAGAGAATTCTGAAGTATCTGCTTTCTGAAGATTGACTTACAAAAAATTTGAGTAACAAAGCAACACAATGCTACATTAATTCTGAAATATAGCATTATACCCATAAAAAATCCAATTATATACAACACAATTGATCACAGTTCTGCTGCCATCGACTGCCTTGTAAAATCCATATTTAAAGTCATTAATAACTAAATGGACGTATTACTTATATCAAATTCAACCTACTTAGAGCTCTAATTTCCCTGAATTGCTCGTGGGTGTAGAATATTTGGTATCACTTAACAAATCTGTATTGAAGATGGATTTTAACTTTCCCAAAGTCAGTTTAATCAACTAAATAAGACTTAGAGACAGAAGATACATATCAAAATGTTCCATCTATTCTGACCTATTTGTAACTTTAAATGATTACAAATATTGGTAATATTCATAAGACAGAAGCACAGTTGTGACTCAAAATTTTTTCTAAGGTTTTGAAATCTGCGTATGACTGACACACAATGTTACACTAGTTTCAAGTGTCCACCACAGTGACTCAGTTTCTCTGTGTCATGCTATGTTCACCGCAAGTGTAGCTACCATCTGTGATTCAAGATTTTAATAGTATAATGTTTTACTAAGGAATCTCTAACAGCATGAGTTCTCTGCCAGTTGCAGGATAACCAGAATTTTAATGATGGCTTCTACACAGCATTGTAGCAGTTGAGACATGACCCAAGTTAGCATTTCAATGGATCACAGGACTCCATGTAAAGCTACTAAACTTTAAATTGAAGGAGACCATAAAACTAAATTTCTAGATAAATCGAACAAAACCTTCAAAAGACAATTGCTACAGAAAACAGTCAGGCTGCAATGTTTCTTTAATAGCTACACAGTGGGGAAAAAAAAATCTCGCACAATGGCTGTTACTGACTCCTGAGAACCAACTTGCCCCCATTTGCTACTCCTTTCAGAGATTTTTTCTTTAAATAATTATTATTTTTACCCTTTAAAGCTACTAATATGCTCTTAATTTTGTTATATGATACACATAAACAAAGGCCTAGAAGGACAGCCACCAAAATCAAGTTATGTTTGGTTGCTGGATTATCTTCTTTACCAGTTTATGTTTGAAATAGGTTTTTTGAAATAAAGCTACTATTATTTATTAAACAGCGACATGTTTTTAAAAAAGCTATCTGCACATGCTCACAAATTACAAGAAAGATTAACATTCTTAGAACAGAATCACCACTAGATAAAATTAAATTCTGAGAAAGAAATCTAGAAATGCACTCCATTTATATTCAAATCATTAATACTACAAAATAAACACTTTATAAACTTACACACACACACACACACACACACACACACACACACACACACACACATTACGACTAAAATTCTGACAGGGCAAGTCCCTAAATTGCCTTTTACACTAAAGCTCAAACAGTTGTCTGTCACCGCTATTACAGTGAGTAATCCTTGCAGCTGTAACTGTTTGAAATGCAGCTGTCTGGTTGGCTTTCTCTCCCCACCCCCACTCATCCAGCATTTCTGTTCTTGCTACAATAATCTTAAAGAGCATTTTACAGGAGGCTTAGCCCTGGCTGAGGGCACTCTTCGGCGTGACCGAGAGAACATGGAAACACGATTCATTAGACACGCCTGGAGTGATAACAATGGTGCTGCTTCTTGCTGCCTTTCATTTCGTACATCAGGCTGAGACTAATGCATTCTCGTTACACAACAAGCACATTTATAGACAGGAAAAAACTGTAATCACCTTTGATTAAGAGACAGCATATTTTTCCTATATGAGCCGCCAGCCATACTGACATAGTAATTATTTTTTAACTGACAGGTTAAAATAGCAAATGTAGCAAAAATAACATCTGCCCAAAAAGAGAGAGAGAAAGAAGGGGGGTAGAGGGGAGGTGACTACTATGAATACTTGGCACACAAAGGTCTCTCTCGCCCAGGCTCCACGCCATGTCCTTGAGACCCGACGGGCACTTCGGCTTGTACCGAAGCTAGACCATGTATGGCAAATAGAACAGACCCTTACCAAGCAATCTCATTCTACATACCCAGTTCTTTGGAGGCAAAAATTACAGAATTTTTTTGGTCATTTTAATTGTAATGATTACTGACCCACCATCTTTCCATGTCTTTCACCACAGGACTACAAATTTGACAACAGTAGTGATCCTCTCCTCTTTTCCGTGATCTCATTACCTTTACTACAAAATAATTCATTCTCTTGACTTTTTCCATTATGCAGTTTTAATGCAAAATAACTTGTCTCCCTTTACATAAAGTGCTAGGCCAAAACAAAAAGCCTGTTTTCTGTTTGAAGTGAAACAGTTAAAAAGGAAGAAAAACACAAAATGTATTTCTCATTAAAAACAGGAATGCAGAATAATTATTTATACCTTTTTATCATTTTCCCAACTCATCAGTCACTGCACCTGGCAAAGGTTTGAACTGTAGTTATCCAAGTCTTAATTTAAACTGAAAAAAGTCAGCAGCCACATTATACTGAAACATGTAAAGTTAATTTACTTATGGGGCTTTGAAAAGTGAACCACTTCTCCACACACCCATACAATTTCAGTCTTCACTCACAATTGTGAGTTCATGCATATGTGTTACTGGGCTATTATTTATGGGGAATTAGGTAGCTAAGAGAAGAAATATGTATTAGCCAGGAATTGAAAGATTACAGTTATACCAAGTTATCAGAAAGGATTTTCCCAAGTCTAGTGGACTCTGAATAATTTTTTTTTTAATGGGTTAGTCTCTGTCTTAAGCTTTCTGTAACACTACTCTATTTTACACTTAACAATGTGCTACAGGGGCGCCCAGGTGGCTCAGTCGGTTAAGCGTCCAACTTCAGCTCAGGTCATGATCTCACAGTCCAGGGATTCGAGCCCCACATCGGGCTCTGTGCTGACAGCTCGGAGCCTGGAGCCCGCTTCAGAGTCTGTGCCTCCCTCTCTCTCTCTCTCTGCCCCTCCCCTGCTCATACTCTCTCTGTGTCTCTCAAAAATAAATAAATGTTAAAAAATTAAAAAAAAAAAAAGAATGTGCTACAAAACTAGCAAAGCAATTTGTATGTGTGAAAATCTGTAACAGTAAAGAAAAAAGTAGGCAAACAGAAAAAGTTAAGTGTAGTTCATGAAGCTTTGAGAACTAAAATCGCTTTTTAAAGAAAGTTACACAGCATGAAGAACTTTTGTAAAAGAGCAAAATGAGCACTTTTTAGCCGCTGGGTTTGAAAGTGTTCTGTCCTGTGCTACCACATTGGCTAGAGACTAGGAAACCTGCAGCCTATCTTTAAAATTTTTTTTTAACATTTATTTTTGAGACAGAGAGAGGCAGAGCATGAACGGGGGAGGAGGGGCAGAGAGAGAGGGAGACACAGAATCGGAAGCAGGCTCCAGGCTCTGAGCCGTCAGCCCAGAGCCCGACGCGGGGCTCGAACTCACGGACCGCGAGATCGTGACCTGAGCTGAAGTCGGACGCTCAACCGACGGAGCCACCCAGGTGCCCCTAGCCTATCTTTAATGTGTGCGTGAGTGGCCACTGAGCTCTGCTGTGCATTTAAACACTATGTTGTGTTTGGAAAAGAAGTCTGACATGTACCACATTATGTTAGAATCACACAAGTTTAAAATTTTTACCATCTGGAATAAAATAAGTTACTACAGAGGATAACATCTGTACCATTTCCACTCTGTAGTGTCAAGTCTCCTTTGTCATGACTCCCCCAAAATGAACCAAATCATTTCTATGAGTGTTCCAACTGTCTTCTGTTTGCAAGATATAAAATTAATCATCAATATCAAACATGTTGCCACAAACATTTTTATTTTAAAAAATTCAGTTTAATTGAATTCTCAGTAATCAGAACATTTCATATTAACAAACGACTTGGTTTACGTATGAATTGCCATTATATTAACCAGGTTCTTAGAAGAATCTTAAAAGCAAAATGTGTAATTAATTCTCCCCTCAAGTCTTCAAAATTAATTTATGCTTTTTTAATTCAAAACAACCTATTGGAAAGCAATAAAACCTTCTCAAAACTTTAAATTGAAACATATCCAGGAAAAAGCTGCTTTATCCAAAACTTTTAACAAGCTAGGCAGTTTCCAACTCATAAGCAAAAAATTTATAAATGACCTCAATATTCCAACATGGCCAACATTTTCACTTTATGTAGGTGTTTCAACGTTACAAGATTCCTTTGCAATAAGACGATGCAGTTAAAAAATCTGCAAGTGCTTTGGGAAATGAAGATCGGTCATTTGCACGGTGGTGTGAATGAGTTCAATCCTGTTTTGTTTCTAAACTTGGCCAGAATGGCATTTTGACTGGATGGTGAAGTGACCCAGTAATTTTGGATAGAGCACAATCTAGGGCAGGAAAGGGCTGAGGAGGTTCAACACCACGCCCAGCCGTGGTTTTCTCCCTGCAGTCCTAGGAGTACTAGATCCTAACAGAAGAGTCCCAGCAAGTCTCTGGCGCTTTCTATCTCTACATGTCAGTGAGTAGCGCTGCAGTTTTCATCCACTGTAAATAATGAAGTTTTACAGAGGCTTCGTTTGAAAACATGAATAAACACAATGAGTTTGCAAACAAGACAGAACTTGCAAATCACTGGGACAAAGAAGGAGAAAGAGAACCAGAAACCCAGGGTCTCTCTGCGAACACTTCCCTGGCTCTGCTGACTCTTTCATAGTTAATCCCTACTTTCTTTGAGATTCTCTCCAGCTCTCAATCTTCAGAATTCTAATGAGGTGTACTAGAATGTAGGAAAGCCTTCCAAGAGAGATTGTGAAAACTTCACAAGGTTACAGAGTCAATGCCTAGCCAATCTACTCTTTCTCATCACAAAGCCCAGAACCCAAATCAACGCTAGAGTTTCAACACTGCAGGTGAAATCACCTTGGTTAGCCTTAGAATTTACCCACCAACTGGAGCAGGGTTTGTCACGGGTGAGGTATGTATTTTCCTAATAATTAACTTATAAATGGTCTTTTGGAACACATGATATTAATACTTACTTTGTCAACTGGCATTTGCCCATGTTGAGTGAGACTCCTTTCCACAATTTAAAAACCAGCTATTAAAAAGTATAACAATTAAAAGCTACTTTAATTAGCATTTGCCACTTAAGGGAAAAGGAGAATGATTTGACAGTAAAGGAGTAACTCAAGAAGCCTCTGAGGTGCCTGTAACATTTCTTGGGAGCTGTACATTAGATGTTTGTCATAAAATAATTCATTTATTTTATATGCAATTCTCTATTATTGCTCATAAATTTAAAGCCTGTTTTCAACTATGCTTCAAAAACAAAACTATATACAGAATGATAGGAGGCTAAAAGTTCAATCTGCACAACATCATGACAACTTTTTCCCCCAGGATCACAACTTTTTAGATGCATATTCAAAAATCTTGTAATGGAATAAACAAAAATTGTAATTCCTGTAAATTTTCATCCAACTTTTGATGCTACATTTGAAATATAAGTACCTGAATATAGCCTTAAAATAACAATGAATACCCAAAAATATGCATATATTACCCCTATCAATGACTTAGCAATTCAAATGTTTATCAGATAATAGAGAAATAGCCTTAAGATAAAATGCAGTAAACATGAAACGGATGTTGTTGGGACAGAAGGTATCCATATTCATACCCAGTAAAGTACAGATAGCACAGCTGAGTTTCTTTTACACTCCAGCTTCTTCAAGAAGCAAAAGCTTATTAACAGCTCTCCCTGCTTTCACTCCAAGCACTCCGAGATCACTCTCCATGAGAGAATCAAAGAGATCTTTTCAGAACTTCCATCTGGCCATAGCATTCTTCTGCTGAAAAGCCCACTCCAATAGGTTCGGGTGGCAGGAAAACCTATTTAAGGTCCTCCCAAGGCCTGCTGCAAGGTCCCGCCTGATCTCATCTCCAGGAATCTCTTCCATCTCCTACTGGTTTTCCAGTTTCAGCAGCACCGGCCCTCTGTCTCTTTCTCCAACAAAGTGAGCTCAAGGTCTTTGCCCTTACTTTCCCCTGTGTCTATGTGGCTGGCATAGTCTCGGGTCTTAACTCGAGGGTCATCTCCTGCCAGCAGCTGTCCCTAACCACTCCAGTATCTGAAGAACCCCTTTCCCAGCCACTCACTTTCTCATCAACTGCCCTGTAGTACATGCAGTACTCTTCATTTACCTACTGCCAGTCTCTTAATTCACACACACAAGACTGCCACCTCCATGTGCAGAAGGGCAATGTCAATACTGCACAGAACCTTCCACAAAAAAAACCACTGTGACCTCAAGAAAAACATTCAAAGTGGAGCAAAAGGGAACCTACTACCCAAAGACAACTTAATGTTACTCAACTTTGCAGACAACTGAACATTATACATGACAAGGCAGCATGTTATGGTGGGAGTCTAAGGATTCTGACACTATATAAAACACCCAAACAGACACTCCTATAAAAGGCTTAGCTTTTTTCCTGTCTGTGAGTTAAGGAACACTGTACACATTCTCAGAGTTGTGATTTTATTGTTTCCATGGAAACCAAACAGGGTCATAATTAAAGCACAGAAACATTTCTATAGAAACATGTATAAATGAAAGATGTGATGAGAGTAAGATCTTATTTGAACCTATAATAATTAGCAAAATTACAATGACTAATGAGAAGGATTCTTCTTGAGGGCAAAATCAAGAAAATTATATTAAATTAAAACGCTTTACAATAATGACAATAAACTATCACAGTTTAAAGCAGTTACTATCATGAAGTGAGCCTCCTGCCAGTTTTGTGTGTTAAAATCAGGCAGTTCTAAATTATAAAACTTGTAATAAGCAACATTTAGAAATAGAATCATTAACTCTTTGTCTTTTCTAGACAGAATTGATTCTAGTTATCAACTCTATAGGTTATTACTGTTATTACTGATGAGGCCTCTTTCACTAAAAATTCACAATGTCCTCTTATTTCTAATGACTACCCATCATGTTCATCAAACTTGGAATAACAAAATAAAATCACATAACAATGGAGTGACATTAAATTGTTAAATTTGCATTATATATTGATGTAACTGTATGTATAATAAATGTGTTACCTGTTCCTTTCTACTGGGTAAAATGGAACCAAAAGTCACTGTGTAGTTATCTGAAGCCACATCTAGGAAGGCCCAGGAGAACCTTTTATTTTCCCATGGGGGTGGGGAGAGAACAATGCCAAAAACATTTTGTAGGAAACTACTGTAGAATCGTTTCTGTGTATGTGTTGGCAATTTCATGTGATTTTTCCCCCGTGAATTTTCAACTATCTCTGGTTTATTCAAGGACATCAAATTTTTGTGATTCTTTCTCAAAATCTTTAAAACTGAATTTATGTTTTTCAATCAAGTTAAACATATGAAAATAGCTAATAAATTCTCTATTTGAGAGACAATATTTAAAAGATGTATGTTATCTATTTGAGGAGAACCCAAATATTATACTCTGAGTTAGGTTACTAACAATCCCAGTTTCGGCAGAAATGTTTAAAGATGAAGGTGAATAGAGAAGAAACTGAAACACAATGGCTCTTTTAAAGTGACTAGACAACTATTCACTATTCATATTCGTTTTGTACCCTTCAATCTGGAAAAGGCAAGGCCCCTTCTAATTTTCAATTAGGCATATGCTGTCCTGTTTAATTTTTTCTCTAACCACTTTGCCCTTTTGAAGGCGAACTTAAATTAAGTCAAAGACATATAATATACAGGCAGTAATCTGGAAGGGGATTTTTGCCACCCCAAACCAGACATCATACCTTGCCAAGGGAGAAGGTCTATATAAATAAGGCTATTCACAAGATAGAAAGCATCAGCACATGCCCATTTACCTCCGGGGTAGTCACCAAAACTAGAAAGCACCATTAAGCATATCATCAATGCATTTGTCTAAAAGATCTCTCAGGCTAGAAGTGATCTTGGTATCATAAACATCTATGATTTTCCAAGAAACAAACAGGTTTATTAAACTCACAAGACACTGCCTACACATTTCTTATTAACTATGAAAATCACAACCTCCTCCTTTGAAGGTGATCATACTTATATATGTTTAAGAAAAAAAAATTCTTGGCCACACTGGAATAACATAAGAAAATGTTTTATGCTTGCTTTACTTCAGTTCAGGTTAAGAACAACTATTTTTAAAATAAAACTCTCCAGATTGTGCAGTTTCAATTCTCCACTGCTCATTTTCTATGATGATCTGATCGAGAATTTCCCTGGGGAAAAAGAGAGATGATATTCTGAAACCTCATTCTGAGAGAAGTAAATCTTTGATAACATGTCCAGTTTTTTCTGAACATGTTAATGAAAAGGCAATGATATCATAAACTGAAAGTCAGTTTTAGAAATGAGCAAGTCAAGCTCATCAAAAGGCCAGAAAGGACTTTCTGGAAAGAATGATAAGCATCTTGGAATCTCACTACTTCTCTCACACACTGAGCTCCAATCTGCAGCCGCTTCCCTCTGAGCCAATGCACTTGATGGGTGCGATAACAGATGGATCATTGTATCTGCCAACTTCCTGTGATGTACTGTATGGAGACTGATAATTTAGTGACTACACAAGTCCTACAACAGACAATGCAAGCAATCCTGGCATTCAGTAAGTAGCTGCATGCAGTCCTTTGACAGTCTGTAGGTGTTGAATATATGTGGATTATTGTACAATGTAAGCTCTCTGCAAGTATCTATACCACTTTCAAAAAAAGAAAAATTAAAAGCTGGGCAAGCAAAGAACTAAATAGAAAAACAGGAAAGAAAATATACAGCTTATCTTTAAGATGGCATTTTTTTTTTACTTAAAAACACATGAAAAATATATATTGCTTAAAAGTCTTGCGAGAATTTCATGACCAGGTTAACTAGAAATAAACGTGTATGTAGCCATTATGGGCTTGGTTTCTAAACTGCACAACCTAGGCAATACTGAGATTTTGGGTGAAATAATTCTTTGTTGTAAGGAAGCTGTCTTGTGCATAAAAGGATGTTTAGTAGCATCCTTTGCCTCTACCCAATTAGATGCCAAAAGCACCCCACCTTCAGTGGTGACGGCCAAAAAAATGTATCCAAACACTGCCAAATGTCTCATGGGGGGCAAGATCCCCATCCCCATCCCCCTCTCCCACACCCCTAGTTGAGAATCACTGATGAGGACAGTCTAGAATTGTACTCTCCCAATTTAATGTTTACTTTGGCAGAAAAGGGAAGACTATAAGGAAAATGGGATGTTTACTTAAGAAAATTATACACAAAATAATCATAGATAATCTATTAGTGTGGACAATAAAGCATATATTACTAAAAAGAGGAACCGCCATCTAAAGATTCAGTGAATGAACTGTTCACCAGGTTGCATAGGAAGCCGGAAAGGCAACTTCCATTAACAAACATAAGTAGTATGCTTAATTGGTGCTGCAAGTCAGAAAAAACATCATAGCTTTGCTACAATACTGTGTACAAATGAGACCGAGGATACTTCCTTCACAAATCCTCATCAAATAAACTCTGCATTATGCTGGGCACTGATTTACAGAACTGTCAACTTTAACAGATGCTCAGAGATGAAACTCTCCAGGTTTTAGGTTCTGGTTTAAAAAAAAAAAAAAAAAACCCTTCATATTTATACATGTACTTATAAGTGTGTATGCCTGTACTCAACATAGCAATGCAATCACATTTTAGAAATCTCAGTAACAAATTAAGTATGGCCATGTTATTTTACTTGCCCTTCTCTGGGCCATGCCAAATTTACTCAAGTTATTGGCCATTTCTGCAGCAACTCTAATGTAATACTATGCTCTAAGTCTAAAGCACAAGATCTCTTTTAAGAAATTGTTTTAGGACACTCTACATATTAGCACTTATAATAAATGTCCTATAATCAAATACGGTATGCTATTTGTACATGGAAGTGTGGTTTTCTTCATTTCTCTCTTCCTTTTTTTTTTTTTTTTTTTTTTTTTTTGTGATTTCAACACTTGCCAACCCTGAGTTACAAGGTGGGTTAAAGAGAGAGGAGGAAAAAACAGACTAACTGGGGGGAATGAACTCAATAGTACGTGCCACAGTTACAATTCTTTGACCAGGAAAAATTAAAACTAGAAGTTGTTGGAAACCATGAGTAAATTTAATTTACTCAAGACAATAATACGGGCATAAAGAGAAGAATCTTTGGTAACTGGAAAGAAGGAACATGAGAGAAGGGGCAAAACTGCCCAACTAGTTGAGGCCATTAGCACTATTGAACAAAACCAGAACCAATTTCTAGCAGACCCCACAGTTTTTATTCTTATTAGACTTCTCTCTCTTCTTTACCACATGAGCAGCCTTTATGTTCAAATTCCCAAGGACCATCCAAAAAACCTAGCACTTTATCCTGCAATACTCACCCTGTCAGTCAGAAAATTCCAAAGTCTAATCCTGGCCTTCCCTCTCATGCCTGCAGGACTCCTAATGTAAAGGCTCAATCTAAATAGTAGTAGAAATAGAAACTTCTAACAATCTGAAAACTGCCTATGTGTGGAGAAGAGCCAGATCGAGCATGACTGTAAGTCAAGCTGGTACAACAACTCATACTCTGCTCAAAAACTGATCTTAACAGGCTCAGGGACCATTGGTAATTGGTCTAATTAGGGGTCTCTGGATACAGACCAACAAGATCTATAGGCCATAGCTCATCCTATCTGACACAGTCCATTTTCCAGAGATGGCTGCCACAACATATCCCATCCTACCTGTTCTTTTTATATCGTGACCTATCAAGTGGCAAGGTCTATATCCCCTCCTCTGAATCTAGGTGGCTCTTTGTGACTGCCTCAACAAACAAAATTTGGCCAAAGTGACACTATACCAGTCTGCAGGTTCAAATTTTCAGGAACTGGCAGTCTCGTTGCCTTGCCTCTTAGAACACTTTTTGGAATCCAGTCATCATGTTATGAGGAAACCCAATCCACATGAAGAGGCCACATGTGGCTGTTCTGGTTAACTATCTCAGCTGAGGTCCCAGCCAACAGCTAGCATCAATCACCAGCTATGCGAAGGAAGACACATGTCAGGCCCTCGTCACAGAGTTACTCCCAGTCTTGGAGTCTTTCCAGGGGAGCCCTCAGACATCCTGGGGCACAAACTAGTAGTCTCTGATGTGTCTGAAGTTCTGACCCACAGAGTCCATGGGCATAGTAAAATAGCTTTTTTTGTTTTTTTGCCACGAAGTAACTCATCCATCGCAACCACTGTCTCAGGAAGAGTAGACTCAGTACCTCTTTCACTAAAACAAAACCATTCAAGGACTTCACACTAGTTTTCTTGTTAACATAATCTGCATGATCCATTATTGGGTAACCTATCATGAAGGCTGAAGTGGTATACTGACAGTGGAAAGACTGAATTTTTTAAAGGTAAATGATTTGGGGGCTCCTGGGTGGCTCAGCCAGTTAAGCGTCCAACTTTGGCTCAGGTCACTGATCTTGTGGTTTGTGAGTTCTAGCTCTGGGCTCTGTGCTGACAGCTCAGAGCCTGTCGCCTCCTTCGGGTTCTGTGTCTCCCCCTCTCTCTGCCCCTCCCCAGCTCATGCTCTGTCTGTCTCTCTCAAAAATAAACATATATACATACATACATACATACATAAATGTAAATGATTTTATTACTAAGCACAACATAAAGATTCGGTGAAAAGAAATGGCAAATTTATAATTTACAACATTACATATTAATCTAGGAAATTTATGACAAATATTATGCTGTAACAGGATACTAGGATGGTCTCAGCTCTAACACAACGGGCTATGCGTCTTTTAATTCACATATTTATCCATTCTGCAAGTACCTACTGAGTGGCTATGATGTGCTAACCACTACTCCAGGGGCTGAAAATTCATCAGTGAACAAAGCAGATGGGTCTCTGTTTTCACAAAACTTTCATTTCACCTGGGAGAGGCAGATAAAAATCACAATTTCTATCAACTTATTCCAATCCGTATTAAATGCTATAAAACTACTGCTATGAAGGCCAGTGGAGGTGGGGTTGAGATGCTACTTCCCATAAGATACTGTGGCAATTTCAAACCATGATCCTCCATTTCTGACAGTCCTCCCATTGAGAGGTAGGGTCTTCTTCCTATCTTCCTCTTGAAGCCAGGAGGATTTGTGGCTGCATCGCCCAAGGACCACAGTGAAAGTGAATCCGTGTAGTCTCTAAGGTTTAGTTATACAAGGCCTTCCACCTTCACTGTATTAAGTCTGACTACCCTGAGGTCACTATGCTTAAAGGAAACCCACGCAACATGGAAGGGACACAAATCAGCCATCCCAGCTGAGCCCAGCTCCCAAGCCATCCCTGCCCTGGAGTCAGACAGATGTGTAAAGAAGCCTTCAGATGATTCTAGCATCCAGTCATTCATCTGTACTAGTTTACCCCGCTGAGGCCTCAGACATCATGGTACAGACACAAACCGTTATCTATTATGCCCTATGTAAATTCTTGACCTCAAGAATATGTGAGCATAATAAAATGGTTATTGTTCACACTACCAAGTTTGGGGTGGTTGTTACACAGCAACGGGTAAGTGAAGCAAATGATAAGGGGAAGGCCACTGCAAGGAGGTGGCACTTGTTCTGGGACCTAATACTATCAAACAGCCAGGCCCATCAGGATGTGAGGAAAAAGCTGACCAAAAAGGGAGAACAAGTACCTTAGAGCAGGAAGGAGCTTGGAGGTATATAAGACAAGCCACTCAAACGGGAAAGATTACGTTATGGAGAGTTTGGTACACCTTTATGAATTACTTAGAAATTAGTTTCAGTGTACAAGGAAGCCACTGCAATGCCTTCAGTAGGACAGTTTTTCAAAGATCCCTTCTTTGGTGACTGCATGTTTCCAGATGTTAAATGCATGCAGTCCATAAAATGCAATGGTTCCTTTAGATCTACTATGCAAAGACTCCGTATTTCTCAAATTGGGTCTCTAGAAAATCCTTTAAGCTCCCCACAACACAAATACAAATTACCTTGTATTTTCACAAAATTAATAATCTTTTAAAATTACTGCTTATTTGGGATCATCAGAACGACCGCCTCACAAGTGAATGCCGTCACACAATTTCAGTGCACAGCAGTTACACGTGGGTCCCCCCATCAAGGGCTAAAGAGAAAAGAACACAGACTTGGTCTATATACGATGCATTCACACCAAACAAGGCCCAATGAAGTTTGCAGAAAGCTGTGCAAAGAGAAGTTTTACAGCAGTTCAAACAGGAGGAAGTGGTGAAAGAACAGTCATCACACCTTCCCTAGAAGAACAGGCGGGCCAAAATTAGGCAGACAGTACCAAATTCCTGCCAGGAGCAGAAGGTTACATTCAAGTAAACATCGGTAGCAAAAAAATACTACACTGTTAATCTGCATTTTTTTTGGTCATACACTTCTGTTACTTACATTTAACCTATAAAACTGTTCCAGTTTTGTGATTAAATGTGCTATAAGCTTAAGTATTTATTCCAAATTAGTCGTGTCCAATCTCTAAAATCACACTATAATAAAATGTTTTCATTACACATAACACATATTATATGCACATTTTATCAACATTTTATTTTCTGGAGTGAACTTAAGATCCTGGATGACCTATATCAATTATTTTAAGTTAGCATAATAAAAGATAACTGAGGCGAGTCAACAGTAAAAATTAAATAACCAAAAGTAAGTTATCTTGAAATAATTCTGTTTTGGGGAACAGTCTCCTGCCAACTTTGTCTTCACTTGGCTAAATCTTTACTTTCTTCAAAGTCTATGATTCAAGTCTCGCATCTTTTTATGAACATCCCAGAGCATTCCAGCCCAAATTCCTTTAAGTACGTCTAAACTCCCAGATACTGTCTACACCATTCCTCGGCATGCTGCCTGACACTGTTAGCTACTGTGTGCATTCCTGTCGCTAAGATGGCTGGTGCTAACCTGACAATCTTGGTGACGGTGGCAGTGTGACAATGGTGACAACGATGGCAGCAGCTATCATTCACTAAGTGAGCATTCACGTTCCAGGCACAAAATTCACTCTCCATAACAATCTCCATTTTTACAGATAAAGAAAATGAGGTAACAGGAATTATGTAATTTTCTCAAGGCTACTAAGCTAATAAACGAGCTAGAATTCAAAAAATGTGGTCTGTTTTGTCACACTACTGTTACCCAAAGCATGGGACTTTGAAACCTCTTATCACAATCACAGAAGATATGAAAGTTAGATAGAAATTCTCAAGTACCCCAAATTACATTAAAATCCCTGGGAGATAAGTTTGAAAATTTATTAATAAGCTTCCCATGTACCTCATATATATGCTGAAGATCAAGAAACACTGCACCCAATGCTATTCTGCCTCCATCTAGGTTATATTTTTTGAGAACACAATCTTACATACCTCTTCCTCATCTAAAGAATATAGTGTTGTACCTCCCAAACGAGTAAGAGCTTAATAATTGTTGGTTGCCACACGTTTATACTGCCATGAATAAAAATAAGCCATTATTTAGATGTTACATTGTTGAAATCTAAAAAGATCTAATTACGCCACAAAATAAATTTTATAAAACACAGTCCCCATTCTACAGGTATTTTATCAACCTAGACTTATAAAACTATGATAATGTTTATGGTTTTCAAGGATTTTTTTTTTTTTAACATACATATTATCAGAGTTTGTTGATGGTGTTAGGTATAGAGGCTAGGTAGACAATAGGAAGATAATAATATAGAAGGCTGGCAGGGAAAGACTGCAGAGAAAGGCAAAGAATCAAAGACCTCGTGGGTGGTCCCTGGAATTTTCTCCCAGTGCTCTATTCTGTAACAGCAGCAGAGGCCAAGCTGGAACTCTCCCAAAGCTATGGTGTCTTTTTACTGGTTGCTTCCAGCCTGAAGGTTTTATGATTCAGTGAGGTGGGTGATGAGTTAAGGTGGTGTCTTCCCGTACCAGACATTTGTCTGTGGCCATCAGGATACATCTGGAGAGCTCAATTAACACATGTCTGACCTTGGTTAAGTCAGAATTCCTCAAAAGACACCTACCTTATTGTGACCTACCAGAAAATTCCAAGCAAAGGTTATTAGCTGGCAATGAAAGGTGTGAAAGCTTTGTTCAGTAGCAAGTTTTTGTTCTATTTTGTTTAACCAATAATTCGAAGGCACTACAGTTCAAGGTAATTTAAGATAACTAAAACCTCTCCCACAGGATGGTTTCTTTAGTATCTGAGAAAAAAAGGAAAGAACCAATGTTTTTGAATCAAACCACCCTTAAATGCCTATTTACTAAGAACTGCTGGAATTCAGAGCACTTAACACGTTTGGTTAATGGAGGAAAACACAAAACCATACATATCTAAATGAGAAATATTCTGGCATTCTCTGAATCTACTACAACGATTACCACCTTAGTGGTAACAAAAGGGTCAAGAAAAAGATGGGGCTATAGATGAGACTTTGGGCTTTCATCAGAAAAACAAAGTGGGGCACCTGGGTGGCTCAGTCAGTTAAGCATCCGACTTCAGCTCAGATAATGATTTCATGGTTCCTGAGCCCCACATCTCCATCTCTGCTGTCAGAAGAGCCTGTTTGGGATCCTTTGTCTCTCTCCCTCTCCCTCTCCCTCTCCCCCCACCCCACGCACATTCTCTCTCAAAATCAAACAAACATTTAAGGGGGGGGGGGGGGGGGGCGCGGACCCAGAAGAGCAATGCTAGGCCAAGCCTTCCCACTAACCAAAAGACTTCTGAGTCAAGAACATCAGAGAGCCTATTTCCCAACATGTCAAAGTTTGAAAAAAGAAAACTCTACGTACTGTCCTACAGCTACTGATTGCATAAACGAAAAGACGCAGGTGATTCAGTGATGACTGATGAACACTTGGTAGGTTTTCTAAATTACACCCAGCAGGAAACCGTGCATCACAATGCAGACTCTCCTTTTTTCAAAGAAGGATATCACAATCCATAGGGAAAATACTGCTTTTCAGTGGTCAGTATTATAATCCCACCAAGGGGTCCCAGTTCATAAGTGAAACAGTTTGTCATCTAAAGCCAAAGTAAAATGTTTTCTTACACTTCCTCTTTTTTTTTAACAAAAAAGATAAATGACTTAACAGTTACAAGAAAAAACTTTTTTAATATTTTCCCAATTTGATTTTAAATTCCTTACATGTAGAAAACATGTCTTTTATCTCTTACTTCATACATTACGTAGCACAAGGTAACATGCTTACTATTTACTAGATGAATAGATGGATGCAAACTGTTCTAATTTCTAAGGCAGACGGGACCTTTATCTTTTTTTTTTTTAATGTTTATTTATTTTTGAGTGAGAGACTGAGCATGAGTGGGGGGAGGGGCAGAGAGAGCGGGAGACACAGAATCCGAAGCAGACTCCAGGCTCTGAGCTGTCAGCACAGACCCCGATGCGGGGCACAAACTCACGAACTGTGAGATCATACCTGAGCCGAAGTCGGACGCTTAACCCACTGAGCCACCCAGGCACCCCCAGACAGGGCCTTTAAAACAACTTTAAGCATACTTTCTATTTATAACTTATCTGAGAACAAAATTATCAGGAAGAGGAAAATCTGCATAGAGAGCAAGAGCACCCTCTCTCCTTTTCCAACATGCTCTGTATCCTTGTTACCCTGCTCTGATTTTCTCCAGAGCATCTTCGCCACCACCTGCCCCACTATATACTTACATGTGCTTACTGTCTCCCATCACCCTCTAGAATGAAGGTAAGTTTAAGGAAGGCAAAGATTTGCTTGCTTTGTTTCAAGGCTATATGCCAAGTGCTCAGAACACTCTGTGGGACCCACTACACATTCAGTAAGTATCTGTCAAATCCATCTTCAGGGTTCATTAACAATGTTTTTATTTCTTCTGGCAGCATCTTTAGAGCTCCAGTTTTATACTAACAACTGAGTGACTCTTCAAGATATATATGCAGGTAAACAAAAAGTCATTGCATCCTTTGTGAAATACAAGGTGTAAAATAAAGTAGCAGGTACCTGAAGAAGGACACATTTGAGATAGCAAACCATCACATCCGCATCTAATCACAAAACAGGACCCAGAAAAGCAGACAATTACTAAAACTGGTCTAAAACCATAACCTTCATTAACAAGCGGTCGTCACTAAAGTTAACGGTCTCTCCTGCAGCAGCAAAGAACCAATTCAGTACTGACTTGAAAACTATCACATTACTAGCACTATTCTTGCAACGTGTTGTTTCCGGGAGGTTTCTAACCAGCATTATTCTTATGCAGCAGGAAAAGTGGGCTAAAATGATACGTCTCTCACAATTTAATTACTTTTAAATGTTTATCTGCCTTGTTTGACTACAAGTTCCTTGTCTACAGGGTATGTATCTGTTTATCCTGTTTGGTGCTCTTGACTGCTAATTATTTCATTATTTGTTCAGTTGTTGTTTTTTTTTTAACCTGTCCCCATTAGAACATAATAATCATGAAGGAGGGCAGAGAGACAACAGGGCTGAGCACAACAAATAAATATTTGTTGAAATGAATTCAGTGCAAAGATCAAGATGCCAATAAAATTTATCTTCAATCTACAGCCTCAATTCCAGACAATTATCACATTAAATATCTACACAAGGAACGTAATATAAAGGCAATTAAATAAACCTCAACTAATCGGTGAACATTCTGTTTCAAACCAGCAGTACAGCTATGCGTAACCAGTTATTCTAATTATATAAATGAAGAGCTATAAACATTAGGTGGCAGCAGAAGTACAGTGTATTATAAACCTGAAACTGGTTTTTTATATCTTCACATATAGAAACCTGATCCATAAATGGGATTACACAAATAGCTTCACATATAAAATATACAAAAGGAATTACAAATACAATGATAAAACATAAAAATATTATCTTTGTATCCAGATTTTTCAAATTATTTCTATAATAAAACAATTAAGCAACATCAAAATGGAATTGGCAATCTCCTGTAAATGTATCCAAATTTTTGCTTTTGACTTTCTCTCTCACATTTCATTCACATCCAGTTGCCATCTCCTACCTTCAAAGCTGTATCTATAATACAACAATTCTCCCTGTCCACACCACACCTACCATGGTCCAGGCCACCACTAGCATTCGCCTGGGTCATTACCACAGCTTCCTGCTTCTGTGCTTGCCCTTCCCCTTGGGCCCCAATTCAGTCTAGTCCCTACACGGTAGCCAGAGAGATCCTTTTAAAAAAGCTAGTAAGTCAGGTCACCTCACTCCTCTGCTCAGAACCCTTCAACAGCTTCCCGACTCAGAGAAAGGTTGTACTCTGTCGTCAGCACCTTCTGTGAAGTCTCCCCACTCACCCGACCCCAACGGCACCTCACTATTCTTCCCCACGCTCACTCCACCCAGCTACACTAGTCCTTCAGCAGGTTAACAGGCACTGTCCACCTCAGGGGCCATTGCATTTGCTGTTTTCTCTCCCTAATATGCTCTTCTGACAGGTATCTGTCCACATCGTTTTTCCCCCTATCTCCTTCAAGTCTCTGCTCAAATGCCACCCTAATCCGTGAGATTTTCTATGACCACTCTTCTTTCAAGCTGACTTATTTCTTTTGAGAGAGAGAGAGAGAGAGAGAGAGCGAGAGAGAGCACAAGAGAGAGGGGAGGAGAGAGAATCCCAAGCAGGCTCCGCACTGTCAGCACAGAGCCCGATGCGGGGCCGAACCTATGAACCGTGAGATCACAACCCAAGACGAAACCAAGAGTTGGAGGCTTAACCAAATGAGACACCCAGGTGCCACGCGACCACTCTCTTCAAAACAGCAACCATACTCCATCACGGCTTCAGTTTTCTCCCTGACACTAATCAACATCTGATATACTTTACATTTTCTATGTTTACTTCTTTTTTTTAATAATATTTTTTAACATTTATGTATTTTTGAGAGACAGAGCACGAGCGGGGGAGGGGCAGAGACGGGGGAGACAGAGAATCTGAAGCAGGTTCCAGGCTCCGAGCTGTCAGCACAGAGCCCACTGTAGGGCTCGAATCCATGAAGCAGGAGATATGAGCTGAGGCGAAGTCAGATGCTTAACCAACTGAGCCACCCAGGCACCCCTCTATGTTTACTTCTTTACTATCTCCACTACTAGAACTTAAAATCCACAACAACCAATATTTTAGTATGTTTTCTTCACTATTTTATTCCCAGTGCCCTAAAGAATGCCTGGTAAGTAAATAATGTCAGTTAACTACTTGTCAGTAAATGACTCCTATCATCAAAGAAACATATAACAGTTTTATAGCTGTTTATAACTCAAGACAAAAAATTGTATTAAAAGTTCAAAATGACTATTCATTTACTTACTACTTTTTAAGTTCAAGCATGCACAATTTGTGTGTGTGTGTGTGTATAAAAATGAAGTGACACTTTTATAAAACATACATTTCAAAGTAACGTGAATTTAAGTCAAATGGGTTACAGTGGCCACCATAATATGCTAGAATTATGTTTTTTAAAAGAACTATCTCTACAGTGTCTTTAAAGTATGAGAATTGCAAGCAACCAGGCTCTTCCTTATACTCGAATAAAACAGGTGAATTCAAAACTGCCTGCTATATTTTATCTTATCTACTGACAAGCTTTGTGGGTTCAGGCTCTACTGGTTCCAGAGATAGAAAGAATTATAGGTTCGCTCTCCACCGAATGACTCTATAAACGGTGTTGATTGCTTAATTCTGTGCTACATCAGTAGCTAACCACTGATTATGAAATGCTCAACTTTAGTCTATATTCTTTATTGTTCACATGCGGTAGAATAAACATCTGAGCAAGAGATGGAAATACCAAAGAACCTCAAGAAACTTTCAAAATATAGCATGCCTCCCAAATCCTCACCCGTCCTTTGTCAGGCTGATCAGTATCACAGTTAACCTCCTCAAAAGTAGCACAGAAGACATCCAAACTAAACACATACATGAAAAAGCCACGGCTATAACTTCTTCACTTGATCTTAGCCAAAAGACCGAGAAGCGATGGCTGTAACTTCTTAACTGTAATACGTAGCAAGAGTTATTTTTTTTACATAGCATACTTGTACAGGTTCCAAAGAAAAGGTTATGAAATTGCTTGGAAAAGGTTCTTGTTTTGCTTTGTATTGTTTTGCTGTTGTTCTTGGCGGCCAGGGCGGGGGGATGCAAAGAGCATGAAGAGAAATTTTAGAATTTACCAAATGCTGAATATTTTTCTTCCTCCCTTGTTGAAGTAAATGAGGGCACGTGCTACTTTGCTACATAAGTGCACATAGAGAAGAAAATGATCATGCCACATTATATGTACGTAACAGATAAAAAACACACAAAATGATTTCTTGATCACATATTAACTATAAAGAAATAATGATCACCAAACAGGCATGACTTTACCTCCTGAAAGGTGGCTTAGAAAGATCTCAATTACAAATGGGTGTTCCAAAAATTGATTTGTAAATCACTGACTTGGAATTTAAACCTCTCTTCTCCTACAGGAACAACATTAAACACAACAGTTAGGTTTCCAGGTTGTCCATAACAGTTGACATTACCTTCATCTACACTGCTTCTTGCAGCTGACTCGCCTCCATTATTCATTTCTGGGACCTCCTTCTTCTAAAATGTGCCAATTAAAGTGTGCATTAATTGATTTTTCTGGTCTAAGCTAGATATATAACCACCATCTTTGCTATACGTTGCTTTGAAAACAAGCGAACGACTGCAGGACAAGATAAGAAGAGTAACCAATAACGTATATTTCGTTTCTGGAGAGTGCTGGATCCTGATGAGTTTTGTTCATGTTTCCAGGTTTACAAACCCTACAGCATGTAAAGTGAGTATATAAACCCTATTTCCAAGCAAAAAGAAAATCATAGCAACTTGCACCTTCATAAAGCCAGGTTATGGATTGGCTAGGACCACACATGTACATTTCCTTCAAATTCCCAATTATTTACCCAATGTCATAGAACTTAATATAAGCCAGGTGACTACAAGGGGCCACAGAATAGGCATATATGCAGTTTATCTTTGCTTGGCTTTTCCTTTGTTCCTGGGTTCTATGTGCCTCACACCAGGAAGGGTCCCAACTGAGCTGACAGATTCTTGGTATTCCACTGTCGCAAAGGTTTAAGTCACCATTTGGAAGTATTCACACCATGACTCCATTTAAAGCACTATGTTTGACAATAAACTTTCCTGATTCCTAAATCAAACTCAGTATCAACAAGGCCACATCCTCATCTAGGGTGAGAAAGCAAAGTTGGTCCCTGAAAATTCCTCTTCTCCTCCCCTGCCCTGCAGTGTCCCAAAGAGTTTGGCTACCAACAGTCCAATCCTAAGAATAATTTCAGATTCCTTTTCTGAAATCCTGAGCCATCATGACACGGAGTTTGATCTGAGGACCAAAACAGAAATTCTCAATGCTCCATGTTAATGGTCAATTTGTCTAAGATAACTAATAGCTTATCTACTACACGTTTCACTATGAATGTGTATCCTCTACAGCTCCAAGTTCTTCACGGAGAAGCTCTTGAAGATTAACTGAGATAATATCTAAAGGTACCTAAAACAGTGTCTCCAGCAGAGAGTAAATGTTCCATGAAAGATTATGGTAGTCTGCGCACATAAGTAGTCTGACTGCTGTATGCTAATCTATCTAACAGATTTAATTATTTGCTATCTAATCATCAACATCTATGCTACACTGCTTCAAGTTGTATTTCACAGCATCGCTGTGGTGTTTCTGCCCTGTGGATGCTCCACTTAATTCATTCCATACCACTTACAAAGGTAATTCCATGTCTGCGTGTCTAACAAAATAGCATGGCAGGGCACATGACTCTACTGTCAATGCCCTAACTTCCCATTATGATCCATTATCTTCATATGGCCATTTAAATAAAATTGGCTTATCAACATCATCTCCATCAGATCAACAAATTATTATGTGACACCAAATAAGGTAGCCAAACTTGTAGATGACAGACTGCTCTCCAGAGAGGACAGGGGAAAGTTTAGTTTTTCTATACTGCTGGCATACAGTTAGACAAAGAATGCTGATCAAATCAAAGGTAGATACAAATGGCTAATGAAAATCTTTAAACCAGGAACCCTGACATCTAACCTCTAGGCACATCACTATGTATCCTTGAAGAAAGGGACACCATAGTGCACCTACGATGATTTCCTTGTCACGGACTGAAAAGTAACTTAGGATGGATTTTGTGGAGCCGAGTCCCAAGGAGGGCAGTTGAAAGCCTGGCCTACCTCCCCTTTAAAGGTCCCTTCCGGTCCAGAGATTCCACGTTCTCTCCTGCTGCTACACGGTTCTCAAGATACATGGCTTATAGTAGTAGTTCCTGAATAACTGCTTCAAACACTTTATCAACTGGTCTAATTCCGTTGACAACACATTTTAAAAACTCCCCCGCAAAACAGTAACACGCTTGAACAGCTTCTTCCAGATTCTCTGCAATAGTTAAACAAACCAACAAATAAGAAAAATTGAATTCTTTCCTATTTGTGACAAGAAAGGTTTAGAAGTTTGCTAATGAAAAATTACTTTCAATTTTGATAACATGCTCCAAAGAGCCCCAAGTCAAGAACAGTAACAACAGTCTAGGTAGAGACAAAACGTAGCAAATGTTTTTTACAACAAAGACACCTATCTCTCAAATATTTATGGTCTGCCTACTATACGCGAGAAGGTGTAACTAGAGATACAAGAGGAATAAATATACATCTGGGCCCATCCCCAGAGATGCTAAGACATATATCCACTTAACCAACACTCGACAAACACTTATGACGCAACCTGTGCTTATTCGGAAAGCTTGTTCTGCAGAAAAAAAGAGGGGCCAACGCAGGGTACGTGCCAGAGCTAGGTTTCAACAAAAATGACGTAAAAGGTAGTCAACCCAAAACAGCTGTTCTGCTCTTCCTATTACAAATGCGAAGAGCAGCCATGTTTCTGAAGCCCTGATGATCACTGAGCCTTCACTTACTAAAAACCAGCACCTCGCTTCACGACGCTGGTCCAACTTGCTAACGCTGTACCAGAGCTATCGCCCACTTTTTCTTCACGGCGTAGGTATACTGCTGACTTTGAAACTTGAAGCATCGCCAGATGGTTCTATCCTATCCGATTCTTCACATTATGAGTCACTTTTATCAGTGTCAACAAAACAGAACAGAGCTGTTGTACAATTATTACTGCCGCCCTTGCTGAAGACAACCGCTGTAAAAAGCAAGGTGAACAAAGTCGGCGCCTGTA
Source organism: Panthera leo (assembly GCF_018350215.1). NCBI lineage: Eukaryota > Metazoa > Chordata > Mammalia > Carnivora > Felidae > Panthera > Panthera leo. The sequence continues at coordinate 12,956,566 of NC_056690.1, forward strand.
AGTGCTCCTCCAGGCAAAGGAGCGCTTGCTGGCTTCACGGCGACCTGGAGAAGACAACCCCACGCTGCCCGGACAGCCGTGCGGCCGAAACCCTGACAGCAAGGTGTTACGAATACCCTGATGGAAATGATGCTGTCTTCTTCCGGTCTTTTTAGGCCAATGACCTAAAAGACTCAGGAGACAGATGCCAAATCGAAGCCCTAACAAAAGAAGAAAATTCTAAACATAAATGCCTAAAATCTCCTCCTAGGCCTTCAAATAGCCCGCCTTAATATACTACACTGTGATTTTGTTACCTTACGGCAGGTAGAATGATGCGGACTTACATTTTTTACAATCTTCATTCTTACACCATTCAAGTATTTTTATACATTCCTTAATCTGAAAAAACTATCCTATTACTATCATTGGTAGTGGATAACGTGAAATTCTCAAACTGCTAAAAGATGACTTTTTTTAAGCTACTAGGAACGGTACAGTGTTAAAGCCATTTGTTTCCATTCACCCACAGATACACACTCAGTCATGTATTTAATTACATGAAAGTTCAGGAGAGGGAGAAAACAGTATTAAAGGAATTCAAATATTTCTTGGATTTCTCTGTGCCACTAACTTTCAACTCTCCTCTCTACAATTATATTTTGTCTTTAAAAAAGAAATACTAAATACATTTTTTATGGAACTATGCAATACCTCACACTAAGATTATTTGCGTACTTGCTGCCTGTAAAATGTAACAAATGTGGATGATATTTCTCTTCTACAAAAGAAGAAGAGCTACTGAGATGGCTCAACATGAGTAAAAGAGAGAACAAAGTCTGAAAAAGATAAAATCGGCGAAGAAGTGAGGAGTCTGCCTTGACCATCTATATCTTAAACGTATGTTTGTTTCCATCTGCCCAATAACCCTGATCCACATTTCTAGCTAACACCAGCCTACATTAAAAACAAATCAGTAAAAGCAGCTTCTTTTTATTGTGTTATGTTGGGGAGAGAAAAGTAAGAGGAAGGAGAAGTACTGGAATTTAGGGTACTTTCTAGAGAAAGAGAAGAAGATATATAGACACAGAGATAAATACGGGTATAATCACATTTTCTTTATCTATTCATCCACCCAGGAACACCAATCCATATCCATACTTTCAAGTCTTCATTCGCCTTGCTTCCCATTTAAGCTAAATTTGACCTTCATTACTGCCTCTGAGCCAGTCTTCTCACTACTTCTCAAGTGATCTAGCTAATAAAACACAGCTCTGATCATGTCACTCCCTTGTTTAAAAATTTTCACTGCCTAAAAATACAGTCCAATGATCTTAGAATTAATTTACTTTTTGGGCCCCACCTATTTGCTTTATACTTTCTTCTGTCTGTATGTTTCTACCCACCTAAACTCACCACGTCAGAAAAACTCTGAATGCACTCTATGTTCACACCTTTTCTCATACACTATACCATGTACCCAGAACAGACTACCCTACTCCTGGTCTCTGCCTACTACTCTGCCGTATTTTCCATAAAGCCTCCCTCATATCCTTCCAACTGGAATTAATTTCTATCTTTCCTGACTTGTCAAGTCATTCCTGATTGTATTTACATTACAGAATTTCCCATGTTTTGTCACACACAATAGTTAGCTCTGTACACTAAGTCTTACATCCCAACAGATTACAGGCTTAACAGAAGGAGCTGCCAACATTCAGCAATCATGTCCCATTGTTAGACACATACCCACCAAAAAACCCTAACAAAGGATCCTGCATGTTTTAGTTGATCAATAAATGTTCGATACACTTGTGGTTCTACCTGTAAATCATACTTCCACGTTTTCACATTTTCATTCTCATTTGACAAAGAGATCTAGCTTCATAAAGAAGGCTATGTCCAAAAAGTCAACTGACCTGTGACTGAACCAGAAAGCAACTTAAAGACTGATGATCTGTCATTTGTAATAGAAATTTCCCAGTTTACCTAAATATGCCAGACTGGCCACCAATGTTTAATCAGACTTGAAGAACTAGTCCATAATCAGAATAAGGAAACGGGGAGATTAAGGAGAGAGAGAATAGAGATGACCTGAGCAGAAGAAGCAACATGAATAAACGCAAAGAGAAAAAAGGCACTGGGAAAGGTCTCGTTAGAGATGAGTGAGTGGAAATGTTAGGTTCCTTTCACAGGCCTCCAAAGAGCCTAAACTACTTGGCAAAAAATAGTATTTGGTAAATGAATGACAAAATAATATTCAAGGAGAAAGGCTGGGGAGGGGAAAGAGGTATGACATTTCCTCTATTTTGTCCTCTGATAGTTACACTTAAAATTTATTGACTATAGGAGAGACATAAATGGATACACTCATTTCTCTTCAACTGGACCATACATCAAAAAAAACACCTAAGTACATGCATTTAATAAATGCACACATAGAGAGATTTAGCTGTCAAAAGAATGGCTCTAACTGCAAAAATTTTTGCAAGGACCTAATTGAAATAAGAGCTGACACTGAGATCGCTGCTCTACCAGTATGGCCCTGAGCCAAATCTCTTGTTCTGGCTGACCATGCAGGCTATGTCACTGGACATTAACTTCACACAACATGCAACAAGCCACCAAGTGTCTAGTCTTCTTGTGTCTGCCTGAGGCCAGATCCTACCTTTACTTACAGGAGAACCAGCTTATCGACACACTCAAATTATTACAACAAAGTCTTGGAAAGAAATCCAAGAAGACAAAAATCAAGTCGTTTCTACTCTTCTTATGAACATCTAGATATTATCATCATTTAGTAAACCAAATTTCTATGATAAATGAGGTGAGAAAGCCTTAATTCACCAGGCTGGCATTCCAAATCTCACATGACCAGGCTCGAATGTCCATCCTGGTCTCATCGGTCACTACTCTTTTAATGCACCTCTGTTCTCCAGCCAAAGTTCACTGACTGCTCCCTACATGAGCTATGCTGACACTCGGAATCCACTATTATCTCTCCGACCTCCCTCAGAACTCAAGCACTCTGCTCTAACATTTGCCATTCACTGACCTGTACTATATCGGTTTGAAAACCTCTAAAGCAGTAAAGACACTGAAAGCTTCCTTTATCTAGAATCATAGATATCTAGAATCTAGAATCATAGAAAAATACAAGCTTTGGAATCATATAGGTCTGGATTTGAAACCCAGATCTGCTGTTTCTAGTTGTAGACTCTTAGGCCATTTAATTCTCTCAATCCAACTTTCTTCTTTTGTAAATACAATCTGGAATGCATCACTACCAGCTGTTCTAAGAACTACAGCTAGCATATGTAAAGCATCTGGCACTATACTAGGCTCACAGAAGGGACCCAATACATGGCAGTTATTATCACTCAACGCTGTGCCCACCTACACCCCACTCCCTGCAGATCCATCATATCACATTATAAAAATATAACAAAACTAGGGATGCCTGAGTGGCTCGGTCATTTAAGCACCCAACTTCAGCTCAGGTCATGATTTCATGGTCCATGAGTTCGAGCCCTGGGTCAGGCTCTGTGCTAACAGCTCAGAGCCTGGAGCCTGCTTCAGATTCTGTCTGTCTGTCTCTCCCTCTCTCTCTCTCTGCCCCTCTCCCGCTAATGCTGTTTCTCTCTCAAAACTAAATGAACATTAAAAAAATTTTTTTTTTAAATAAGAAAACTAAAGTCACAGAGAATAAACTGGGCCCATAATTTAAATTTCATCTTAGCCAGGCTGCCTGTGACCAGAATCACTTGGGGAGAAAAACTATTTAGCAATAGCATTGTTATCCAAAAGAAATGTATTTAAAAGGTCTTCATGAAGTAGCCAATTTTCATATATAACTCATTAAGGAATCAGAGATGTCTTAAGTTACTATAGAAGTGTCAGAACTGTTAAATGCCTTAAGTGAAATGTTTCTTTATGTCGTATCTTTAAACTGCCTCTTTGATGAAAAAGATAATTATTTTAAAAGGTATCATGAAGGGGTTAGGTCAGAGATTTTAACAATAAACACATACAATCGAATTGCTTGGTTACGCTGATTTCAGAGTAAAACATAGTGAAAACTATGTTGTCATAGTTTTCAAAAACACAGCCTTTAGGAAAATGTAAGTATGCCACACCCCATGGAATGGCTGAACCTGAGTAACAAGAGGCCACATGACAAAAGACCTCATTGCAAAAATAAGCTGCAGCAAGTTTTGGAAAATTGGAATTACTATAACCATAATATCATAAAGTAAAATGATGCCTCCTGCCCTATAGCGGCTACAGAAACCATGCAAACCCATGAGTATCTACTGTTGACATTCCCAAAGGGAAAGTCACAAAACCATAGACACAGGAAGCAAAATATAATGCAGATCTTGTAGAAAGACATTTCCTAAATCAGGACATTCGTATGTACTATAACATACAACTTGTACTCCCTATGCTTTCTCACCTCTACACTTGCGTTTGCTTTCCTCGGGCCACCCAAGGTGCTAAGTGTCAAAGTCATTTTTGGGTTTTTTTGTTTATTAAAAAAAATTTTTTTTAATGTTTATTCATTTTTGAGAGAGAAAGAGACACAGAGCATGAGTGGGGGAGAGGCAGAGAGGGGGAGAGGCAGAGAGAGAGAGAGAGAGAGAGAGAGAGAGAGAGAATCCGAAGCAGGCTCCAGGCCCTAAGCTGTCAGCACAGAGCCTGATGTGGGGCTCGAACTCACAGACCATGAGATCATGCCCTGAGCTGAAGCTGGACACTTACCTGACTAAGCCATGCAGGCCCCTGCTAAGTGTCAAATTCTGCTTCTTTGGACCACTGGACTACCTACCCATGCCTTCCCTCTCCTCTCTGCACTAGGCTGGCAGTGGGCCTTCTCCCTTCACCATCTCCCAAGCATGCTTCACTTACCCTGACCCTTAGCACCTGCATGCTCCAAATGATATGGAAATGTGTTTTGTTTCATAGGGGCTCTCTTCCCTACCGAATTATAAACTTGCTGTGGACAGGACCTTCTAATAAAGCCCCAAAAGAGTTGTGAAAAGAGTAAAGACTCAGTAAACGCCTGTTGAATGAAAGGGGAATAAAAAAGTAATTTTTGCAATGTCAGAAATTATTTTTAGCATGATTACGTTCTAGCATAATTATTGTTTCCAGATCGAAACAAACTTCAATAGCAACAATGGTTCATATCCTGCTAACAAGAAGAAAATAATAAAAAATACTATTTTGTGCGGTTACGTGGGCTTTTGGGTTTGTTTGGAAATTGGTGATTAAAGTGTCAAATTCTGTCTGCAGGTAGTTTGTTTAACTTCCAGCCTGTGTCTCTACCACTCGAAGAATCAAGCCACAATCTGGTGCACTTTGCACAACATCTCAGGAGCTTCCTACTCACTCGCCCTCTGCTTGCCACTTCCCTTGCACTGGTCCCTCAGAAAGCAGAAGGGTATCATGGCTAAGAATTTAGGAATCACAGGACCCAGTCTTTTCAAGGACCCAATGGTATGGAAAAAGAGAAGGAAAGGAGAAGGACTGCTCAATATTCAAAAACAAAGTGGAAAGAAATAAGTAAATGAAATACGCAAACAGTACAGTGCGGTTATATAAGAAAATGCTCTTATTTTTAAAGATGCACACTGACATGTAATGCCAAACTTTATAGGGCTTGTTTTAAAACACTATTAACTTTAGTTTTAAATATAGGTGAAATGTATGTGGAGTGTCCAATATACCTATCCAGCTTTTGTCATATATTTCAAATTTTTCATAAATGAAGTTAAAAAGAATTGTTTTTTTTTTTTTTTTTTTTTGAGTGTGCAGTGGGCAGGGGCGAGGGAAGAAATCCCAAGCAGGCTTGGCATTGTCGGCACAGAGCCCGACACAGGGCTCAATCTCGCGAACTATGAGATCATGACCTGAGCCAAAACCAAGAGTCAGACACTTAACTGACTAAGCCACCCAGGCGCCCCAAAGTTAAAAAGGATTTTTTAAATTGAATAAAAAATTTGAGTCTGTAATGGCTGAATTCTACTCCCAACTGGGTTATGCAGTATATGAACACAGATAAGTTACTAAACTGCTGTCAGCCTTAGTTCTTCAAAAAATGGCAACACAAAGCTCAAAGACTTATTCAACAATAAAATTAGTATGTAACATAATTAGGACAATGACATCACACAATAATTATCTATGTTAGTTATTACGAATATTCCTGCTGAAAGGTAGAATAACGTGCTTACAGAGTCTTATTTTCTCACTGCACACGGAACTTACTGCTGTAGGAGGAGAGGGGGTACCTGGAAGAAAAGATCAATCATCTTTTTCCAATCCAGTATTGGCCAAGAAACTACAGTGGCAGCTAAAAGATAGAACAAAGGAAGAACACTAAAGTGCCACCTCCATGGGCAAGAGAAGGCCTAGAGCATACTGTGTGTGACTGATAGAAACCACAGTCCCTCACCTTACAAATGAATAACAGAGAACAGGAAGGAATCCATTTCTGTGATAGGAATCATCTGATATGTCATTAACAACAGAAATCACTTGTGACCCCTACAATAAAGAATTAAAGAGTTGTGTACATTTTAAGGCCTAAAGCAAGTTAAATTCACTCCCCTAAAAGAAATGATGGTCAGTATTTCAATGGCACCTCCACACAGGAAGCAAATGGTACCTCCCCTTGGTGAAAGACAGATGAGACACAGCTGATTTTATTTTAAACCATTCTCTTTACTGCAGGAAATTTTGTATCCAAACAGAAAAACCTTCTACCTTAAATATGCAAGGAGTACATTTAGCTTAATTTCTTCCTTTTGTACCTTATAGAATATACTTTGCCCATAAGCACACTGAAGGTTTACTTATACCATGGCTCACAAGTTCTTCCATTCTCTAAGCTGACAAAATACAGATAAAAAGAAACAAACTCTTCATTAAAAATAGAAAATGGAGGGGTGCCTGGGTGGCTCAGTCAGTTGTGCATCCAACTTCAGCTCAGGTCATGATCTCACAGCTTGCGAGTTCGAGCCCCGCGTCAGGCTCTGTGCTGACAGCTCGGAGCCTGGAGCCTGCTTCGGATACTGTGCCTCCCTCTCTCTCTGCCCCCGACCCACTCACATTCTGTCTCTGTCTCTCTCAAAAATAAATAAAAGTCAAAAAAAAAAAAAAAAAAAGAAAATGGAGGGACGCCTGGGTGGCTCAATCGGTTGAGCATCCAACTTCAGCTCAGGTCATGATCTCACAGTTCATGGGTTCAAACCCCATATTGGGTTCTGTGCTGACAGTTCATAGCCTGCAGCCTGGTTTGGATTCTGTGTCTCCTTCTCTCTCCACCCCTCCCTATCTCTCTCTGCCTCTGCACTCTGTCTCTTGCTCTCAAAAATAAACAAACATTAAAAAAAATTTTTTTAAGAAAACAGATAGAAAATAGAAAAAGCTCTAATACGTATGCACACATCAGTATCAGCAAAAGGCAAACAAATGAATAGCAGACATAACAAGAACAAGTGTCACAGCTGCCTGGAGCACTGTTCCTATAGCTGTAGGAGAAACAGTGATGATGTTAACATAAACAACAGCTTATACTTAGAGTTTTCTATGAGTGGAGTGCCGTGCTAAGTGATTTCCATGTGTTAATTCACATAATCCTCATATTCAATGAAGTATTAGGACTCTAATTCCCCGCCCTGCAAATGAAGAAAATGAAATCTAGTGACCTGTACAAAGACTGTACAGCTACATCCAGGAGAGATGGGACTGGAACCCGAGTCTGTCTCCGATGCCCGTGCTGTTAAGTGCGGAACTGCAGCACCTGTCTCGAGTGGAGCCCTACACGTGCTAAGAGTCTGCAGCCAGGACTCCGGTACTGCCAAGGCCAATTAGTGGCAAGACAGGGATAAACCAGAGTCATCTTCCCACATACTGATAAAAACAATGTGAAAAGCTAATTCTGCTCAGTATACTTTTAGGAGAAAGAAAAATCCTACTTTTTTTTAACAGAATGAATTCCATGCAAAATAATTATTTTTCCCATGTTGTGAGTTCAAACTCACCATCCAGAAACCTGTTTAGAATGAATCATTCTCTGAGGGTTTCAGAAAATTAAAGTGTTAATGTACTTAAGAATGGAAAATTTAGGGGCCCCTGGGTGGCTCAGTTGGTTAAGCCTCCGACTTCGGGCTTAGGTCACGATCTCACAGCTCATGAGTTCGAGCCCCGCGTCGGACTCTGTGCTGACGGCTCGGAGCCTGGAGCCTGCTCCAGATTCTGTGTTTCCTCCTCTCTCTGCCCCTCCCCTGCTCATGCTCTGTCTCCCTCTGTCTCTCAATAATGGAAAATTTGTGTTGAAAATGCTTAAGAGACACACCAGTAATTCAATAAAAGAGCATGTAAAGTACCAACATTAGCATAAAACACACACACTCCTAACTAATACCTTTGAAAATGGATTAAAAGATATTTAATCCCACCCACAGAAAATTAAGTGTTCAACTATTAAAAGTAATATTTTTAGGAAAACAATACACTTTTCCAGGCTTGAATACTTCCAAACCCCTATCCACTTTAATTACATTTAATGAAGGAAAGCCAATAGGCTGGATGGAACAAACATACCACAGTTCAGTCACAATACGTACATATCCTATTCGCTCATGGAAACATTCACCTTCTGACCAGGACAGACCTTTTGATTCAAGCCTGTTAAGTACTGTGGGCAGTACTGGAGTTCATTTAACTGCTGGAATAGCATTTGGCCACACAAGGTCTTAAACAACTGTCTGGTTCACACTTACGTACTTAAAAAACAAACTTTGAAAATGTTGACATATGAAATATTCTTTACTGATTCTACTGACAGAAATTTTTTTGTCCTTCAAAACACAAAAACATAAATATACTGATTCTCAGTATTCATTCTTTCATTTAAAAATGATCAAAGACATAGAATTACACATAAAAACTTTTATGATTATATAAAATATTTTGTGATCAATAGTAAGGTAGTAAGTAGAAATTAAAATACCATTTCCATTATTACATATATACACATATATATATTTATACTACATTTTTTTTTAATTTTTTTTTAACGTTTATTTATTATTGAGAGACAGAGAGACACAGAGTGTGAGCAGGGGAGGGGTAGAGAGAGGGGGAGACAAAGAATCTGAAGCAGGCTCCAGCTCTCAGCACAGAGTCCAACGTGGGGCTCGAACTCACAAACTGTGAGACCATGACCCGAGCCGAAGTCGGTTGCCTAACCAACTGAGCCACCCAGGCGCCCCAATATACTGCATTTTTTTATCCAACTCAATAGAGAAAAAATTTGTGCACACCATATTTCTATGGACAATTCACTCTCAAATGGTTATTCTAAACCTTTTATTTATTGTAAGAATTTTTCTTCATTCTGTTATGAACTGTCATGAGTTTCTCAAAAAAAGTAAGTCTTTAAGTTTGTATTATTTTTAGCAATGTGCTATAGCTCAAGTTCATTGACTTTAATTTTATTTTTGCAGTGATACTAAATCTCTCTCCAACTACATGATGAACACTCCCCAGCAAAAATAAGTTATAACATACAACTTTTCACTGAAGCATGTTATACATAACACATGCGTACATCTATTAAGATGCCATTTTTTACTCCAAATTAACTAATGAAAGAGTACTGAATTAAAGCCTGCAGTAAATTTGAATAAATCTGAAGAATCTCCAATCCCTAAGAAAAAGCTTTTAATAGAACAAAATTAAGTTCATTGCATCTGAGGGGAGAAAAATAATGTTCACTCAAAATCAAGCTTCAGGGTAGTAAGTTAAGGAAAGAATGCTGCACACTGGAAGCCAAGTTTCCAAGTACCAACCACACCTTATTACAGGAGTATACAAACATCAAAAGTATACACAACAATTATATGTGTATATATGCAGAATCAGTAGGCAAATTTAAGTTGGATATAAACCATTTAAACAAATGCATAACATTAACTCTGAGAATCTGAAAGTAACAGAAAAAGAATACATAAGCCACTTTGAGACAGTATGTTCATAAAAGATTTAATATTTGCAAATACAAAGGCACATTTAACACTAACAAAATGACAGACATAAATTAGAGACAAAATGGAGTAATGGGAAGAGGAAGAGCTAAGGAACAGAAATTACTGCTCATGTGAGCATTTTGACAATGTTGCTAATGATTAACAAATACCGGATATTTACTACATCAGTCACTTTAAATACATTATGCCACTTAATAATTCCTAAAACCCTATGTGGTAAATACTACTACTACCCTCATTTTATAGATAGAGGCAGTTAAGCACAGAAAACTAAAGGTTTTGCAAGATCACTTAAGTACTCAGTGCTTCCTTTAGATGAAAATGTCTTTCTAGTCTGTAACAAACCCAGAAATTTAAGAAGAAATTGTTCATATTAATCGTCAACCAACAGTTTTTAGATCCCATTTCTCTAGGGAAACCAAAAAAACACATTCAATTCCACCTTCCTTCAACAACAAAAACCAACACCATAACTTCCAAGAAAGGATTTTCTTTACTGAGTGTTTCTAAATTTTAAAAGAAGGGCGACATTAAGAGTTAAAGACCCACAGTATAATATTTATTTAGAAGCTTCTTGGGGCCCCTGGGTGGTTTCGTTGGTTAAGCGTCTGACTTGGGCTCCGGTCATGATATTACAGTTCGTGAGTTTGAGCCCCACATCAGGCTCTGCACTGGCAGCTCAGAGCCTGGAGCCTGCTTCAGATTCTGTCCCCTCTCTCTCTGACCTCCCACCATTTGCACTCTGTCTGTCTCTCTCTCTCTCTCTCTAAAAAAAAAAAAAAAAAAAACGAAAAACAAAAAATGAACCATTGAAGCTTTTTAAAAATAAAGAAATAAACGAATGAATTCTCTTTTCTGTCTCACTGAATTCGACAGGGTCAAAGTAGAGACTCTGAGATTATATGCAACAAACGAAGATCCCAATCTCAGGGTTTACGTAGACATTACAAAAACCATCCCAATACTAAGTGTTTATTTTAGTATTGGCTGTCTGCCCAGAGAATGCCAGAATACATTTTAACCAAGTGGACAGAAAACAAAGCAGGATGGATTTGAATTCCACTTTAAATATACTAAGGTCTATATAACACAACAACGCAACTTCCTCTCTCATTATTTTTTATATGTAATTAGACTCCTAAAAGTCCCTTAATTCATTTCTTAATTTACAGTTCACATGCCTATATACTTCAAACTTACATTTTAATTGAATTTTGGGGATTTAAAGAAAAAAAAGCACTAAACCACCAATACTGGTTATCTTGTCTTCTAAGGTGACATCTGTGAAAAGAGTGTAATATTAAAAGGACACACATGGGTATATTTAGCTACAAAGAGAAATACTGTATTGTGTTTGCGAATACACGTATATAAAGCTATTTATAGATATGTGCAGTATCTATATGTTTAATTCTGTAATAATAGCTTTTCTTGATTTTTAAATTAAACCTTGAACATTACCCTGATTCTCAAGAGGAAAGAATTATGACTGTGCCAAACCTATTCTTTATTTCAGAGCATTAGTGTGAAATAATAAAGAGCTAATGTGGTCCTTACAATTACTGTACATTTCATTAAAATTTCATCTCTTTGTCCCATTTAAGGACTCACTACATGCTTCTGGCCATATGGAATCAGTTATACAGACGCTGTGATTTCTTGTCTCTAAATGTTACTTCACTACTTGCACAGTTAAATAACATAAACTAAGAACTAATTTACACCATTTTTATAGCTGAGTTTTCCAACAATTTCATTACAATTCAAATCATCAACATATCAGGTCAAATTTCTTTATAATGAAATAGAAATTCCAAATTTTTCACAAAGAAATATACAGAAGTCACAAATAAGTGTTCATTAACTTCACATGGAAAAAAACACTGCTAATTTTTAAGAGGGTTTTTATGCTTTTTTTCAACATACGTTTCAGTGCTACTGAATGAAACCAACTTGGACAACATGAAACGATTTATATGAACCATGAAGCATAACAGTAGTGACCAATTCTCACTCTCCAAATGGTTGGACAGCACTGGGACAGCCACTCCAGAAGCACCACCATGGTGTAATAAGAAACAGGACAAGTCAGTGAGCTCCTTTGGATCCCGGCCCTGATCTGTAGGAGGAAACTGAACTAGATCCTTAGTTTGCAAACTTTTAGAGGAGGATCTTGGCTACAATCAAGACCTCAGTATAAAATGAGTAAAAGCAGACCTGCATTGAATTCTCCAGGAGCAATGCCTGAAACAGTTCTGGGCAGCACCTAGAGCCTCGGAATACAATGTGAAAATACCTATCTACCATCCATCCGTTGAGCACCTTCTGGCTCCTCTAGCATTAAACCCCCGAATTCTTTGTGCCAGGATTACATCAACACACACATGCACCTTGCCGCTCCCAAAATATCAACCTAGATATTTATCAATCTAGAAACTAGGTAAGGCAATTATATTCAACAAATATTTACTGAATGACTATCTACTAGGTGCTAGATTCTGATGACTAACGGTAAAGCAGACACAGTGCCTCCCTTTGAAAAGAGCCTACAAGCTACAGGGGAGACAGCTACAACCAATTACAATATAAACAAGCAAAAGCTATTGTGGGAATAGCAATGGGCCCCACCGAGGAACACAGGAGGGGCTGCTTCCTCAAACTGGTGGTGTCAGAAAGGCTTCCCAGGAAAAATTACATCCCTGAATATTAAATGGTATTATTCAAACCCAAGTGAATTCGCTCACTTTCTAACCATTCTCCCCAACACACTCTCCCCCTCTACCACGCATTCTAACGTCTTCAGCCTTAATCTACTGTTCTGAGTAAAACTGACAATGGATATGTTAATGTGAGTATCCCATTTGAGAAGAAATAATATCCTTCCAAGAGTGAGTGTTAAATGGACATATCCCCATGGGTGTGAGTTAACACAAGAGGGTTGGGGATGGGTAAGGCTGCATAGTTATTTATATAAACTCTACCCATGTATTTTCTACTGAAGGTAAAGGTCACGTTATGCTCAATCCTTCAAATCCAAAACTATTTCAAAATTTTCAATGTTTTTCAATGTCGTTTCCGACCCAGAAATTATTTAACCAGTGTTTTGAGAAGATCTGAGTCAGTGCAATATATATTAAGTACGAGATTTTTTCCAGAACCAATGAAATCTCCTGTATCTCCAAATAACCCTATTAAGGAAACAATACAATTTGATCAATCTGTTATCTTGGCCATTAATTTTTATATACAATTCCTAATAAATTATAGGTTTGGGTCAAATGATTTTTATCTATTTTTCTCTTTTACTATACCTTAATATTTTATTGGAAAATTCAACTTCAACTGACCGTTAAAAGTTTTATAAAAGGGGCGCCTGGGTGGCTCAGTCGGTTAGTGTCCAGCTTCAGCTCAGGTCATGATCTCACGATTTGTGAGTTCAAGCCCCGCGTCGGGCTCTATGCTGACAGCTCAGAGCCTGGAGCGTGCTTCAGATTCTGTGTCTCCCTCTCTCTCTGCTCCTCTCCCACTCACACTCTGTCTCTCTCTCAAAAATAAATAAACATTAAAAAAAAATTAAAAAGAATAGTTTTATAAAATCAAGACCTTTTTAATGAAAAACACAATTATTTCAGAATTCTCAAACAGTAATAGAATATAAATAAAACCGCCTAATATACATGAAAAAAAAAAAATCACCCAAAGCAGATATTTACAATCAATAAGCTAATCACAATATCACCTTTATTAATAAATATATATATATAGATATATAGATCTATAGATCTATAGATATATATATCTAGTCCAAGACATATATTCTTCTTTTTATACAATAAAAATTCAGGAATAACCACATTGTTCATAAGGTGAATTTTAAAATGTGCTTGAGAAGGGTTTTTATAAAAATTCATAGTAAAGCTCTTCTAAATAGCAAAGTACACAACATATGAAACACATAGTACATAGTATCTCCTTAGAGTTGAATTAAACTGAAATTGAATTTTAAAAATCTTTATGAAACAGACCATTCCCTAATAAAAATTGATCTTCCAGTAATATCTTCAAACTGCTAAGCTTTTACTACAGTAGAAAAATCAAATTCACAATAACAATATATATTTTCAATGCTATACTATCAGCAGAATAAAATGTTTCTTTTTCATTCACTGAAGGCATCAGAAGACAAAAATTTTAAATTGAAAACCTTCTTGGGAGAAAAAGGAAAATACTTTAAGTTGCAATGTTAAATGTTGAACTGTGACATTTATCAGAAAATTTTGCGTTATTTAAAAAGAAACAGATCCACTTACAGGTTCTGAGCTATGATTAGGTTCAAACGCTTTGGACTTGCTTACCCCCCAGGTACCTGTTTACTGCTCCTCAAGCATCATCTTTCATAGTATCCCATGCCATGCTTTTCCCATCAGTACTACGTGCCAAAACATATAAATAGTGCATCAACAAAAGAACTAAATAGTTTTCTCCCAGTTTTATCTTCATTACTTCAGAAATCGGCATAAAACCGTGTTTAACGATCTCAGATCATTCACTCATGAGCTGACCCTACCTGTCTACAAACAATTCATTTCCTCAACCAAAATCCAAAAGAAAAAAGGCTAACAACAAAAAGGTGATTCAAAAATAGAGCGATAACATTTGAAAGAGAAATGCTTTTGTTCATTTACTTAACCAAAACAGAGGCTGCTCCAGCTGTAGGAGCCCCTTCTGACTGATGTGACATGAGTCACTACATTTAAAAACAGACTGCTTTAAAAAGACAGTTACTCAGCTAAAGGCTTTGGGTATTATTTCCCACTCTCAGGCCCATTTGCCAAAGAGGAGGGCACTGGTTTTCTGCTACAGCTTTGGTATAGGGACGCAGACAACTGCACACAGGACCACAGTTGGTGACAAGTAACTGCTAACCAATGTCACGCTGCCCACGATAGTCTACATTTTTTAAGTTGCTCACAAAGAAATGCCAAGAAGCAAAATTTAAAGCTGGGTAAAGAATTAATTTGAAATGACTTAAATATACAATTCAAAGACTACGCTATACTAACAAATACTGCAAGTTAGGTTTACTTTTAGCCACTTGTTCATCTCAGAAGTTTTCACTGCCGAACTAATGACTAGCAAAAGGTATAGGTGGAGCATAAACCAATTAAGGTTTATGGCATTCACATAATTACATTTCTTTGAATCAGTCTTCCAGAAGCACATAACAATGCATGCCTAAAAATATTAGCCTTCACATACCTTCTTTTGCATTATGAGTCTGTTAATCATCCAAAGAAACGCAGCAGTCTTTTGCACTGGCGCTACGTGAAAACTACGATAAATGCCATCCGCACTCCGGACTCCTAACAAGGACACCTTCACTTCCATGAACTATGGAAGCTTCATGACCAGAATGCCCAGGCCCATTTTGGGCCAATGCACTTCTGCCCACCTTGCGCACCAAAGCCTGCCAAGGCCAAAGGAATCCCATCTCGATCCCCGGCCACCCAGCCCCACTTCCTACCTAAAATACGTAATATGGATTCAGTCTCCCTGTTCTTGAGGTAAGAAACAAGTCCTTATGACGCCCGGAAAGCCACTGGCAGCCTGGTTCCGCCTTATCCATCCCTAGCTCAGCTTCATCTGACACCTCCCTCCCAGGCACTGTCTCCACTGGAGCCGCACTGGGCTTCCTTCACGCAAGCCTCCTGCCGCCAAGGGCTGCTATCTTCTTTCTCACAGAATACCATCACAGTCCACTCTTCACCTACTTCAAGTGTAATCCACGGTCACATCGCAGTCGAAACACTACTTCCTCAGATAACTCGGATTTCCTTTTATTAAGCCCCATGTTATTTATGTAGCACCATACAGTTCACAATTGCTGTACCTTTTTTTTTTTTTCCATTTACTTAGGTGATTTTATTAATGTCTGCCCTCTCCCCATAGCCTAAATACAAAGGTTACAAGTCCAAGTTTGTATTCACCATTATATTTCCCAGTGCTTATAGCACAGTGACTGGCACAAACTGAACACTCAATAAATGTCTGCTGAATGAATGAGTGAAGTGGGAGATTTAAAGAAATCAATATGCACCTTTCAGTAGGAAAATTTATTGTCACATTTTCAGTTGCAATCCCACAACAATTTATTTTCACTGAATTGGAAATTTGTGAAAAGCACTCTTCAGGGATCAAATTTTTCATACTCTGACTTAAAGAATGAAGACAAAATTCTTCATACATGACCCCATGAATTTACATCACAAAAATAATAGGATATTCTAGGCTTAAATCTTTAAAAACAAGAATCTGCTGAAAACAGACAAAAGATTAAAGATGAGTTTTTAAAGATAAAGAAATGGATAAGGAGAATGGATTGAAAAGAAAACTCAGATAGTAAAAAAAAGCAAAACTCCCTAGAGAGAATAAATGGCTTATAGAAAAGAATATATTTTAATTTACTGTTAGAATAAAAAAGATACCAGGATATGAAACTGCTGGCAAGAAAAGATTACTATGATGTTCTTTATACATGAAAATGATCCTTCAAATACAGGCAAATTAAACAACTGATTTTTTGAAATCAGGAAATAGTAGGGTGTAATACTTTACTATAAAAATGTCACAATCAACAGCCCAGTAGATATTGTACAACATTCATTTTTCCTTGTTAGAGTTATGCCAACTTAGAGATTTGGAGGTTTAATATTTCCCTATAATATTTATACTTCTAAAAATCTTGTCCTTTAAGCAAAGGCCATCACTTGTGAGTACTTATTTTATTTATGTAGAGATCACTTTGAGATGTCAAGAGATCAATTCATCATATTCTGTGTATTCCATTAGGACACAATTTACTGTGGAGAGCCAAATATAAAACATCAAATGGTAACCATTTATACCTAACTACCTTATTAAAGACCGTGTTACTGCCATGCAGACATTCCAGTGTGTTCTTTCCTCACCTACTCTGTTTTTCTGTTATTTTCTTGACTTTCTTGTTCATTCTTGCTCTGCAGCTAGCATTTCCTTTTGACGTGTATCGATCATGCTAATAGCTACAAACAATACTGCTTTTCAGCCTGGAATTGATAAACTGTATTTTATACAAATCCATATGAATTGACAAACAGGTTTATTTAATGATATTTACTCAAAAGAATAACATTTTTAAGACATTTTCACCACATGTGAAATAGTCAAAACACATGTTAGCTTTGTATTTTTAAGTTTATTTATTTTGAGAGAAAGAGAGTGAGAGAGAAAGAATGACAGTGCACACGGGCACGGGAGTGGGGGAGGGGCAGAGAGTCCTAAGCAGGCTCTCCACTGTCAGCACAGAACCCAGGGAGGGTCCCGAATTCAGGAACTGTGAGATCATGACCTGAGCCAAAATCAAGAGTCGGAGGCTAAACCGACTTAGCCACCCAGGTGCCCCCATGTTAGCTTTTCTTTTTAAAAAAGCGTAACTTATATAATCATTTAACACTATATAATAACACACCACGTGTAATTTTCACAGATCGTCTAAACTATTTGTACCAAGTCTATCACCACCACCTACTAAGCCAACCCAATCTTATGCTCGCTACCTGTCCGAAGTACAAAACAAAGACCCATATGTGAATGTAGTCCTCAAGTTCAAAATGAAGAATTATTCCTAAATATAGAATCCTACACGTTACAAAGATTTAACTAAATTAGTCATGAGAATAAATAAGAGTACTAAATAGAAGTAACCTACCTCTTTATTCAACTCCTAGCATAGTACCTGGTGTTTCATAAACATTTTTTCTGACTCAGTGAACAAATGAATGGCACAAATCTTTGCGATGAGAAACTAGTCCTCCAATCAGAAGGATGAGAAAACTGTACCCATTTTAAATGTGAGCAACCCATAAGCCTACAGAATCCAAACAATTCCATATGCACAACTATTCAATCCTATGAGATACTTCATGGAAGTGTTCCTGTTTTATAAACTCCTATGATCTTATTTGGACCTAGGGATGATTCAAGACAAGATGCAAATTGAAATAAGAATTCTCTTCTTCAACACTTCTTCAACATCCTAAAAAAGACAATCTTCTGTTTAAACAATTCCATCAACACTGTATGAGGGAGAAAAACACAAGTGCCAGGTATACGCAATATAGAGACTCACATACTTGTTAAAATAACATGATCCAAAATGGACCCCACCAGGTGTTACAGACAAGGCAGGGGAGCAGGGGAGACAGGGAGGAGGAGAAAACCAAACACCCCCTGAAATGAAAGCCAGTGAGAAGGAATAAGCTAGCCTGAAGGAGTCCTCAAAGTGCGACAGAACTAAGACGTCTGGTGAATCCAATCAAAGTGATCCGAGTTTGGCCCTGGAGAAACATGACTAAATTGTAAATATTATATACAATTGTTACAGCACTGAATCACTTATGAGACAATGGAACTCTGTGTGACACAATTTTTTAAAGGAATTAAAAAGGAGGCTGTCTAAAGCAGAAACGACGACAAACACAGTAGACACTAGACAACACAGAGGCACTTACTATTAGGAAGCAGGGACACGGTATTAGGCTTTCTAATAACCTGAGTAAAATGTGCCAGAAACCTATCGAACTCCTTTGATCCTGTGTTCACCAAGCAACCTTCTGACTTCTATCTTAGTTTCTCAGGTACTAAGACAATATAAAATAGAGATGTTGGAGAATGAGGAGGTTTCCTACTCTCTGAAAAAGTAACAATTAGCTAACGTGCCAATTAACTAACACACACTGTGGATTATAAAATCAACTTCTTCCTAAGCGGCTCAGGTCTCCTGAGCTGGACCAAACTCTGGGCAAACTGATGCAACTATAAAGCTAAGGTGTTAGCTAGCCTCAAACAATGGTCTCACATGTTTTGGTTTCAGAACCCCTTTAGACTCTTAAATATTCCAGAGGACTGCAAAGAGTTTTTTGTTTATAGGAGTTGTATTTATCAACATTTACTGCATTGGAAATTAAAACTAAGAAAAAATTAGTATATATTAATTCACTTAAATAAAATAAGCCCATTACAAACATTTTTAGGAAAAAAATATTTTCAAAAACAAATTTAGTGAAAAGAGGGGTACTCATTTTCATTTTTGCAAATCACTTGTATGTCTGCCATAACAGAAGATAACTGGCATGCCATATCTGTTTCTACACTGAACACACTGTAAAGCACTGTCCTGGTTAAAGCATACAAAGAAAATGTGGCTCCGCATAAGCACAAAGTTGGAGAAGAGAGGAGCATTTTAATAACCCTTTCAGTTAATTGTGGATACTATGCCAAAACCCAATACATGGTAGTTTCCAAAATGTTAACTGAACTGTAAAATCTAAAAACTGTATCAGAAAAAACCTGGGTGGCTCAGTCAGTTGAGCGTCAGACTCTTGATTTCAGCTCAGATCATGATCTCATGGTTCATGAGATTGAGCCCCACGTGGGGCTCTGTGCTGGCAGCAGGAAGCCTGCTTGGGATTCCCCCTCTCCCTCTGCCCCTCCCCTGCTCACACAAGCTATCTCTCAAAATAAATAAACATTTAAAAATAATAATAATAAATTTTAAAACTGTATCACTAAATTTTGCATATTCTGTCACACAATTGTCTCGACAATCTATCCTGCATGCCAAGTCAATCTTTCAGCTGTACACAACTTTGTAATACTATACACTGGTCATCTGGGAAATTCCAGTTCACTGAGTTATGCAGATCTTCTATATGCTAACACATTTTACCATATACCACCAAAAAATCACATTTACTAATATCATCAATGATCTCATCAGAAAAATCTTTAAGCACAGGAAACCTATTAACTAACAGTGACTGATACAAGTTTTCAAAAATGTAATTTTCACATGAAATCACAAATTTTATCATAAGCAGTACATATTGTCAATTTTCCTTGACAAGCTCATTTCATTCATTTTGGAGAAAATACCTACCTACCAAATACAAATACCTAAGTCTGAATAATCACAGTTTACCAGTTGTTCTTTCAAGAAGAAATGGCAATCCACCAAAAAAGTGGCTGGTTCAGCACAGAACTCC